>NC_051065.1:57827398-58127398 GCF_004664715.2 Peromyscus leucopus | reverse complement strand
TAAGGGATATGTAGAGATGGCTCAGCAGTTAAGAACACTTGTTCTTCTTCCGAAAGGCCCTGTGGGTTTAATTCCCAGCACCCACATGGCTGCTCACAACCATCTGTAACTCTAGTCCCAGGTGATCCAAACCCTCTTCTTACCTCCATGGACACCAGGCACACATATGGTACGTAGACAGAGATGCAGGCAAAGCACCTAACCAATAAATTTATTTTAAAAAGAAAAAAATGAAATAATAAAAATGAAACACTCTCATATCTGGTACACAGTAAGTATATGATAAATGATAAATCAGTATATTTTTACTCATTCCTCTTGTATTAGACATTTAAATGGAAAACACTAAGGTAGATATAGTCACACATGTCTGTAATCCTAACACTTTAGACACTGAGGCAAGAAAATCTTAAATTAAAGGCTAGCCTTGACTACATGATGAGACCTTATCTCAAAAAAAAAATCTAAAACTAAAATAAATAAATGTCAAAATTTCTCTAACAGCTGAGCATGTTACAAACCTGTAATTCCAGTATTTGGAAGGCAGAGACAGGAGGATCAGAAGTTTAAGACTGTTCTCAGCTACATAGTGAGTTCAAGGCCAGCCTGAGCTTCATGAGACCCTGCCTCAAAAAATTAACAGTGGTGGCGCATGCCTTTAATCCCAGCACTTGGGAGGCAGAGGCAGGTGGATCACTGTGAGTTCAAGGCCAGCCTAGGCTACAGAGTGAGTTCCAGGACAGGTTCCAAAGCTACACAGAGAAACCCTGTCTCGAAAAACCAAAAAAAAAAAAAAAAAAAAAAAAAAAAAAAAAAAAAAAAAAATCTTCAAAGGGTGCTGTTTATTCTTTTGAATTTTTATTTATTTTAAGGATATTTTATTTTTATTTAGTTGTGTGTGTGCATGTTTGTTGGGAGTAGGTGCACATTGAGTGCAGTACCCAAAGAGGCCAGAATAGAGCATCAATACCAAGGAGGTGGAGTTACAGTAGACTGTAAGCCTTTTAACATGGGTGCTGTGAACTAAACATGGGTCCTCTGAGGGAGCAGTAAGCAATCTTAACTGCTGAGCCATCTCTCTAGCCTCCTGTAAAATATTTTAAACCTACATTAAAAATAACAAAATAGTTGCTGTGTGCGGTGGAGCACACCTTTAATCCCAGCACTCAGGGGAGCGGAGGCAGGGGGATCTCCTTGAGTTCAAGGGCAACTGGCCTACAGAGTAAATTCCAGGCCAATAAGGGCTATGCAGAGGCCCTATTTCAAAAAAAAAGGAAGAAAGAAAGGAAGGAAGGAAGGAAGGGAGGAAGGAAGGAAGGAAGGGGAAAAGAGATAGTTATTTTGTTTGTTTGTTTATTTGTTTGTTTAGACAAGGTCTCACCAAGCAGTCTTGGCTAGCCTGGAATTCACTATGTAAACCAGGCTATCCTCAAACTCATAGGGAGCTGCTTGTCTGCCTCCCCAAGTGCTTGGACTCAAGGTGTGTGCCATAAATTTTGTTGTTGTTATTGATTCCTTGCACAGTGTTCCATAAACACAGACTGACCCTGAACTCTGTCTCCCTTTTCTGAGTGTGGGATGACATGTGCTTCTTGGCAAGAGAATGAAGACAGGACAGACCCACAGACCCACACGCAGTGAAGCTCCCGTTATCAAAACCCTGAACCTCAGTGTAAGGATCTCAGCGAGCAGTCTCAGGCTCGGACTCTCTGGGACAGGAAGCTACAGTTGGTAGTCTTTGACACACAGACCAGTCATTCGTAAACACTAGGACTCAGACTCCAAAGAAAAGCTTGGCCATTTCTGTTGATTCTGGGCCACGTGTCTCAAGACTTCACTCACTCAGACCTTCCTCCACTCCCCACAGCTCTGCAAGTGAATTGTGTTACAGAACAACTATTTAACATTTAAAGAACTTAATAGTAAATAATACCCAAGACCGAAGTCATCTCAATACACAATTCCTTTATGGTAATTATACCCCTGCTACAATACATCCACACATAGAGTTTTCATGGTACCAAGTGCCACCCACATTTGTATACCCATCACTTCAGACACAACTGCATGGGTGTTCAGGGACAAAGATGGAGAAAGTCATGACATGGTGATGTCACAGAGCAAGCTCGAGGCCACACAGAACTGAAAGAGCTTTAGTGCCCTGAATAGGTCTGGAACCTCAAGATTCTTTCTCCACCCTCAGATCTCCCTTGTGAGATCCAAATGGCCAAAATGGGCAGTCTCCTGGCCACTACCAGTTCACATTTCTGACCCTGGGAGGGCTGAGAAAGTGCCAGCAGCTCTTGAATTACCTGAGTAAGAGGCCCACAGGTGGCTTCCTGCCTTGCAGAGGCCATTTATGGAGTGTGTACAATTCAGCCCTGAGGGGTGAGCCTGGAAACAGTCAGGTTTGGCATTAGACTGACCCGTAATGAGGACTAAATGGGATGCCAAAGCCATACATAAAAATTATGGGTATTTATAAGCACCGGGGTAGCCTGACCCCTGCTTTCTAGTGTGCCTTGCCCCTGGCATACAGGCTAACAGGAACCTGCACACAGATGCCGGGTGGCTAAGCAAGGGCTTCAGGAGATACTGGGCAGGAAAAACCCTTGTACTGTGGAGACATTCAACAAGGAGTCAGGCCAGGGCTCTACTTAAACCTAAAAGCTCAAAAGGATCCAGGGCCCTGTCTTTCCCTATCACCCCTTAGACAGACACCCTGGCCTTACGGTGTGGCCAGTCGTGGCCTCCCTAAGATGCCCAGGGCCTCTGCAGCCAGTGGAGCAGCTAGCTGAGAGCTCGTTAGTATTCAATTGCAACATGATTAATATACACACAATGGTATAAACACCTCTGCATCCCACAATCCAGTGAGGCACCCGATATGGACAGACACAAAGACGCTTCTTCTAAACACTAACCATACTCAGAAATATCTTCTTGGAAACTATTCCATGTCCTCACACTTGTAGGAAATACATATGATTTTAGAGCACATTCAAGTAAACTGGAGGGGACATGGAGACATCAATGTGGAGCTTGATGGAAAAAGTTACTATGCTTTCTTTCTATTAAAGAATTATAAAAATGAGCATTGAGAACACATTAAATACCAAAGCTGTGTGAAATTTTCCAAATAAAACATTTTCAAAATTTTAATGAGAGACATGAGCTTGCTTCTACGAGCATAACTTTTAAAAATTTTATAACCGTATTTTATTTAACCCAATATATCGCCACTATTATGATTTCAACATGTCATCTGTATAAAAGTCATTCATGGGATAGTTTACATTCTTGTTTTCTAACTGTTTTAGTCAGGGTTAACTAGAGGAACAGAACCAAGGAAGTGTGTGTGTGTGTGTGTGTGTGTGCGCGCGCGCGCGCGTGTGTGTGTGTGTGTGTGTGTGTGTATACATATGTGTATATACACACACATATATAATCTGATATGTCTATTCTGATATGTGTATATTCTGATATATATGTGTGTATATACATCCGGCAGTGGTGGCGCACGCCTTTAATCCCAGCACTTAGGAGGCAGAGGCATGTAGATCTCTGTGAGTTGGAGGCCAGCCTGGTCTACAGAGTTTCAGGACAGGCTCCAAAGCTACACAGAGAAACTCTCTCTCGGGGGGGGGGGGGGGGAAGACTAGAAAACAAATACATGTCCGTATATGTATATATGTATATACATATATGTGTCAGAATTTAATAAGTTAGCTTAAAACCGTAGCAACAGTAAGCTCCGACCTCAGAGCTGAGAACGGAGTACTCAGTGCTGGAAGCCGAATGTCTCAACAGTAGGGGGCGACAACCTGCAATCCGTGGTCCCAACCGGGCACCGGAAGCACAGAAGGTTGCTGGAGGGCCACTGGACTCGAGAGTCCACGATGAAATCTTGGAAAAGCTGCTTCTGCTATGAGCAAAAGCGGCGTCGGCGGCAGCAGCAGCAGCAGCAGCAGGGCTGATCAACTCAGTGACAAGAGAGAAGGGCAAGTAAGCCAGCCCGAGCTTTTTATCTCATCTGCTACCGGAAGGAGTCCCCCAGTGTGGGCCGGAGTTCCCCACACCAATCAAGGCACTCAGGACAGCGCTTCGGGTGAGGCTCCCTACACGCGTGATTCTAATCTGTGGCAAGTTGACACGAAAGGCAACAATTGTAGATATTAAGTCGGACATCCAGTGTGTGTTTTACAGACAGCACACCTCGGTGTGGACCAGCCACAGCTCAAGCCCTCGGTTGCCACGTGTGCCCAGTAGCCGCCTGATCAGCAAGCACCACTGTACAGCCAAGGTGGTAAACAGAGCGTGAACAACAGTTTTTAAATCTTTTTTCCCCCCAATTATGTGTGTGTGAATGTCAGTTTATGCACTTGTGTGTGGTGGCTGCAGAGGGATCCCGGGAGTGAGAGTCCCTTGGGAGCCACCTGATGTGTGTGTGTGTGTGTGTGTGTGTGTGTGTGTGTGTGTGTGCGCGCGCGCGCGCGCGCGCGCAGTGGGAATCAAACTTGTGTTTAATTGCTGAGCCTTCTCTCCAACCCTAAACATTTTTTAAAATGTTCCTTTTATATATTTGAAATGGATATTGCCAGTGAAGATTTTTGACTAATCATCTGCTCAAGTCCGTGGTTGTTGCTCATCCATGTGAAATAGTGCCCTAGTAGATTTTTTAAATATTAAAAACACTGTCAAAAGTTACACCCGTGAAGTCTCACCAACATGGCTGCCTAAACAAGACCGGATCAAGGACACCACCAACAGATATGGTAACATGGACGAGGGAAAGTTCATGAGGTCTCAACTCTAGACAAAGAGGCAGCTGAGGAATGCTGAGGGTTGGGGACATAGTCTCCCCCTGGGAAGAGCGCACCCACTGGGTATCCAATACCAAAAGGTCAGCCCTGAAAACATGTGTACAATAACATTATACAGACTGAACAGGCTGAATTTATGTATTAGGAACACACACACGCACACACGCACACACACTCTACAGTAATTCAAGAGGCCATGAGTTTTAAAGAGATTAAGGGGGAAACCATCGGAATGTGGGAGGGCTTAGAGGGAGGAAAGGGGAGAGGGGAATGATGCAATTATAATCTCAAAATTTTTAAATACTTATTTAAAAGAAAAACTGTCCAAAATGGAATAAAGATGAAAATCTTTTAAAGCCTGTTATGTACCAATAAGGTTAAAGTATGTGCCGGGCGGTGGTGGCGTACACCTTTAATCCCAGCTCTCGGGAGGCAGAGGCAGGAGGATCTCTGTGAGTTCAAGGCCAGCCTGGTCTACAGAATAAGATCCAGGATAGGCTCCAAAGCTACACAGAGAAACCCTGTCTCAAAAAAACAAAAACAAACAAACAAAAAACCCCAAAAAGGTTAAAGTATGCTTGGCTAGTCCCAATCTAAACAGATTGCTGTAAAATTCAGAAACTAAAATAATAAAGACTAGGTGAAGAGCACGGATTTTAAGTACAAAAAACGGAAGCACTTTTGCCACCTTCTAAAATTATTCTGCCCTTGAAGCCAGGCACGGTGGCGCACGCCTTTCATCCCAGTGCTGTGGAGGCAGAGGCAGGCCCATCTCTGAGTTTGAGGCCAGCCTGGGCTACAGAGCTAATTCACAGATAGCCAGGGCTACACAGAGAAACTCTGTCTCAAAAAAAAAAAAAAAAAAAAAAACACATAAATAACCAAATACATAAAGTTAGACTGAAATGGAAACAAGAGTATTAAGAGCTCTTGTTAAGATTTCTGGAGCCTGTCATAGTGGCGCACACCTTTAGTCCCAGCCCTTGGAAAGCAAAGGCAGATGGATCTCTGCAAGTTCAAGGCCAGCCTGGTCTACATAGTGTAGCCAGGGCTACGGAGTAAGACTTTGTCTCAAAAAAAAAAAAAAAAAAGGATTTCTTGTGATAAGGTAAAGCATTTTAAACTCATCCCTACTCCTTGGGGATAATACAGACCTTCTGGTTTGCAACTGAGGCACAGTTGCCTGGTGGGAACAATCACCAGGCCACTGGCCTGGGTACCCTGCAAAGGGCAGGAGGTGAGTCAGCAGGATTCCGCAGGGCCAGAGGCAGCACCCGGGAGTGGGAGTGTATGCTGATGCAGGATGCAGCCGGCCCTCTCCTCTGCCTGGCCTGGGAGCAGGGCTCCCCGGGCACTTGGCACATGCACCCCAGCAGCTCTCTTGAGTCCTCCCCTCTGCAGCACACACAGCTAGTGTAGTTTGCAGCAGCTTCTGGGGCAGACAGGCTGGTGTGGAATGTTTGACGGCAGGTGCTTCCCGGACCAGGTGCCCGTTTCTGTCCTCCTCACTCCATCCCTTCTCTACCCCCAGGCTGATGGGGTCGCTCTCTGAGGAGCCCAAATGCTGGTGACAGTGCTTGAAGTGACGGCTTGCCCACCTCAGAGGCTACCAGGGCTGCCAGGTGCCTGAGCACTGCTGCGGATGTGACAATGGACCACACAGCACCCATTCCCCACTTCACCCCCTGGGCAAACATGCCACCACTGAGTTACATCTGCAGTCCTTGTTTTTGAGATAGGGTCTCACTGTGTAGCCCTGGCTGACCTGGACCTCTCTATGTAGATTAGGCTGGCCTTGAACTCACATAGATCTGCCTGCTTTTGCCTCCAAGTACACACACACACACACACACACACACACACACACACACTATACCACATAAAGCTTTATTGAGATAACATCCACATACCATGCAAATCACCAATGTAAGGCATATAGTTGTGGTTTCAAGTATATTCACCATGTTGTCCAGAGGCTCCAGTTTCTTGTTTGTCACGTGGAGATAATGGCATATAACCTCATGGAACTGTCATAAGAGAGACATGAGATAATAAATGTAACGTGTTTGGCGCATTTCCCAGTGCATGGCAAACTCTCATAAATTACCGCCATTATTTCGTTGATGAGGGTGACGAGGACGGCAGGAGAGAAACAGATATTCTTGCTTTGAGGGACTCTGAGCAGGGCACCCACCCGGGACTCCGCTGCATGTTTTATGGACCTGAGGTGGCATAGCTCGGTGCCTTCCACACCACAGGGCAAGCTCAGGGTGCCCATCCGGTATCACAGGCACCTCTGTGTCACACAGGGACCCAACAGCTGTCAGCGGCCACACAGGCTGCCCCACAGTTTGAAATCAGGAAGTGCAGAGATTGCAGTTTCTTACTGAAAATTAGTGGGGAGAGAAATTCAAGTCAGCAGCAAGAGACGCCATCTCCCTCGCTTCAGTGTGGTCTGGCCTCAAAAGATTTACTCTCAAGATTTTTAAAACAAAAATAATATCTGTTGTTTCTGATTCAGTATAACCCTATCCCAGTAGTGAGTATTAAAACTTCATATAGAAGAAAACAATTTTTTTGTTTTTGCTTTTTCAAGACAGGGTTTTTCTTGTGTGGCCCTGGCTGTCCTGGAACTCGCTATGTAAGACCAGGCTGGTCTCGAACTCAGAGATCTGAGATCCACCTGCCTCTGCCTCAGTTCCTGAGTGCTGGGATTAAAGGTGCGCATCACCATACCTGGTTTAGAAAGAAGAAAATTTGAACTTTTTTTTTTTTTTTTTTTTGAGACAAGGTCTTACTAGGTGGCCCTGGCTGGTCTAGAACTCACCTTGACTGCCCTCAAACTCACAGAGAGCTATGAGTTGCCGCTTCCGCCGCCTCCTGAGTGCTGGGATTAAAGGCGTGTGCCACTGTGATGGCTAAGAATTTGAATGTTCTCACCACCGATATCCTAACTGAGGTGATGGGGATGGTCATTGTCCTGAGTTGATCATTTCAACTGATTAAGATCACAAAGGCTGGCCCAGCAGGACGGTTCAGCGAGTGAAAGCATTTGCTGTGACAGTTTGACAGCCCAAGTTCAATCCCCAGGACCCACGATGGAAGGAGAGAACCAACTCCCAGAAGTTGTCCTCTGACAGCCACACACGCAGAGCTGAGAGCAAGCACAAGAACATGCGTGCCTGTGCGTGAGTGCACACGCGTGCGAGAGTGTGCGTGCACACACACGATAAGTAAAAACTTTAAAATAGGGGCTGGAGAGATGGCTCAGCAGTTAAGTACATGTACTGCTCTCACAGGAGACTCTAGTTCAGTCCCCAGCACTCACACTGGGCAGCTTACCATCTCCTGTAATAACAGCTTCAGGGGATCCAGTGCCCTCTTCTGGCCCCCACAGGCACCTGCACTCATGTGTACAAACACACACACATAATTTAAAATACACAACAACAGTAAAGAGAAAAACAAGTTTGGTGGCCCACCCCTGTAGTTCCAGCACTTGGGAGGCTGAGGCGGGAAGACACTCAGAGACGGAAGTCAGTTTGGTCTGCCTGCTAGTTCCAGGCCAGTCTGGTGAGACCCTGTCTCAGAAAATGAAACCAAAGCCAAATAAGCCGATAAATATTGCCAAGTGTGATGTGCATTCCTGTCCCTCTAGTGTGATGTGCATTCTTGTCACTCTAGTGTGATGTGTCCTGTGGTCCTGTCACTCCAGTGTCCTGTGGTCCTGTCACTCTAGTGTGATGTGTCCTGTGGTCCTGTCCCTCTAGTGTGATGTGTCCTGTGGTCCTGTCACTCTAGTGTGATGTGTCCTGTGATCCTGTCACTCTAGTGTGATGTGTCTGCGATCTGTCACTCTAGTGTGATGTGTCTTGATCTGTCACTCTATGTGATGTGTCCTGTGGTCCTGTCACTCTAGTGTGATGTGTCCTGTGGTCCTGTCACTCTAGTGTCCTGTGGTCCTGTCCCTCTAGTGTGATGTGTCCTGTGGTCCTGTCACTCTAGTGGCTGAGGCAGTTCAAATTTTGGGTTTTCTCTTGTGTTTTATCAGTTGCTGTTTGTTTGGGGACAGTGTTTCCGGTAGGCCCCCAAATCGCTCTATAAGCAAAGACGACTTGATCCTCCTGCCTCTACTCCAGAAGTGACACAGCCGGACTGTGTCACTGCGCCCACCAGTTAGTGTGGCGCTGGGATCCAGGCGAGCACTCTATCAGCTGAGCTACACCCCTAGTCCTGTTTTGTGTTGATAGAGTCTCACTATCTCACTATCTCGTCCAAGCTGACCTCGAACTCATGGGCTCAGTCTTCCTGCCTCAGCTTCCCAAGTAGCTGGCCTCAACCTTCTTCCTGCCGCACCTCCTTGAGTGCTAGGGTTACAGGCCTGTACTACCATGTGTGGCCACACACCACACATGCACACACACACACATTGAAACAGGTCTCACTGTGTCTGTCACCCGACTGTCTGTAATTCACAGAGATCCACCTATCTCTGCTCTACAACTCTAGGCAAAATCTTTTCTTGTAAGCTAGTCAGTGGTGGTGGCGCATGCCTTTAATTCCAGCACTTGGGAGGCAGAGCCAGGTGGATCTCTGTGAGTTCAAGGCCAGCCTGGGCTACAGAGTGATTTCCAGGGCTACACAGAGAAACCCTGTCTTGAAAAAAAAGAAAGAAAGAAAGAAAGAAAGAAAGAAAGAAAGAAAGAAAGAAAGAAAGAAAGAAAGAAAGAAAGAAAGAAAGAAATCTTTTCTTGTTGTCACGCCAGGTCTCTTGGGAATAGGGAAGCAATGTGAGAAGTGACTTATTTTTCCTGATCAAGGTGGAGACCAGTGAATAAGAAAGAGAAGGATTCTGGGGTTGGTGCTTAGTAGCAGAAGCAGCTACAATGTGGGGAGGGGAGCATGGAAGAGAGGGAGGACTCCAGAGGAGGAGCTGGGAGGACTCCAGAGGAGGAGCTGGGAGGACTCCAGAGGAGGAGCTGGGAGGACTCCAGAGGAGGAACTGGGCTGAGAGGGCAGAGAGCCTCTCCCCACCATGATTCCTAGCACATTGACGAAGTTAGAAGGACTCACTGTGCTATGACCGCACCTGCATACACTGTGGGTTGACCCTGCACTCCTCGTCTTCCATCTCCCTCTTTCCCGTATCATGGACTTTGGGTCACTAAGACAGAATATCTAACATAAAAACGTGGAGAAGTTTTTTTTGGCTCATGGTCTCAGAGGGCTCAGTCCTCCGGGGCCAGGGGTGTGTAGCAGAGGAGAGCCGCTCATGGAGGGTCTAGAAACAAAGGAAAGGGAAGGCTGGCTTTCTCAAGCTTTCTTCATGGGATGATGCCTAACCCACATCTGGGGTGGGGTCACCCTCTGTGGTGGCTTGAATGAAATTGATCCGAACAGGCTCATAGGGAGCGGCACTATTGGGAGGTGTGGCCTTGTTGGAGGAGGTGTGTCACTGGGGGTGAACTTTAAGATCTCAGACGCCCAAGCCAGGCCCAGTGGTTCTCTCTCTTCCTTCTTCTATTGTCCTTATATAGGCTTCCAGCAGAAGGTGTGGCCCAGATTAAAGATGTACCTTCCAGCCTCGAGATCCGGATCACAGGTGTGCCCTCCATTTCTGGATGGTAGTTCATTCCACAGATAGTCAAACTGACAACCAAGAACAGCCATCACAGGGTGTAAGTCAAACGCCTCCTCAGCTCTCACCATAGCTCCAGCCCGCCCCATCCATGGCTGCCGCATATTACTGAACTGGTCCTGTGTAGAAACCTTGTCTTAAGAGGGGGAGGCAGCTTGCAGGCTTAGGAGACCTGATTCCTCAGAGATCTGCCTTCAAATGCCCAGGGTCCTCATGGGGAGGAGGGATCTGCCATACCCACACTTTCTAGCCAGCCAGCTCAGCCAGGAGGTAAAAGCTGCACGCGCAGGTTCAGGTTTCAGGTTATCAGAAGGAGGTCATTTCTGCCATTTCCTGTGAGCCAGAATGTACAAGGTCACAGGTTGTTTTGTTTTGTTTCCTGGTTGAGTTTTGTTTTAATCAAAGCTGTATGATGTACAAAATGAACACTAAATTATACTAAAAAGCTTGTGGCCAGGTGCTTTCTTCACTCCTGCCCTGACCAATCAGGTTCCTCTGTAAAGGCACACAGAGGCTGTGATAAATGGTGAGTGCATGTTAAATCTACAGATTTATTATGTTTTAACATTTATTTGTTTGTTTGTTTGTTGCTATAGACTCAAACCCAGGTCCTCACCTAACCCAGGCAAATCTTTCACTGAGATAACCTCTCTCTTGGATACTTTTCTGTTGCTGTGAAGAGACACCGTGACCAAGGGAACTAATAGCGGAAAGTGTTTATTGGGGCTTACCGTTTCAGAGGGTGAGTCCTTGACCATCATGTGGGGAGCAGGCAGGCAGGCAGGCAGAGCACTGGAGCAGTAGCTGGGAGCTTACATCTGACCTACAGACAGGAGGAGAGAGAGAGAGAGAGAGAGAGAGAGAGAGAGAGAGAGCTCTCACTGGAAATGGTGTGGGCTTTTGAAACCTCAAAGCCCACCCCCAGTGACACACCTCTTCCAACAAAACCACACCCACTAATCCTTCCCAAACAGTTCCACCAATGGTGGCACGGGGGGAGGGGCAAGCATTCACACATAGGAGCCTGTGGGTCATTCTCATTCAAACCACCACACCCCCCAGCACTCATACTTTAGTTTTATTGTTTACACAATTCTCTGCCTGCCCAATTAACATTTATTTAGGTTTTTCATTTGCTTCCATGTGCTTCTGTGTAGCACATCCAACATTACTGCAATCTAATATTCTCTCACAAGGGAATCAGAAAATCTGCAATGTTTAGGGTTCCCCTCTGAATGCAAAGGCAATAATGTCAAAGAATAAAGTGACTTTCATATCAGTTATGACAGACAGGATCCCTACAGATACAACAAACATTGAAAATATTATGAACCATTTTGTATTTACTTGCCTCACAATATAGATAAAATGGACAGTGTCTTAAAACATACGAATGTTAAGACTTAAGAGATGGATAAATGGAAAGTCCATATTATCTATTAAAGAAATTGAAATCTTAGTTACAGTTCTCTCTTTAAAGAAAATTCCTAGTCAGATGACTTTATTGCCGGGTTCTATCAAAGATTTAAGAAGTAAATACTAGGGGGCTGGAGAGATGTGCAGGCATTAGAAACAGAGCAGATCGCAAAACCCACACAGCATGCACTTGGAATCGCAGCACTCCTGTGGCAAGACGGAAGGAGACCGGAGAGTCCCTTGAGAGTTTGTGGGGCAACTAGCCTGGTGTACAACTCAATAACAAAGTGGAAGATTGGGATTGACACCCACGGCTGTCTCTAGCTCCACACATGCACTGGAGCATACAGATGCACTCGTGTGTGGACGTACGCACACACCCCCACATACACACACAGAACACCAAGTGTAAACAAGCTCTTCAAGAAAATAGATGAGAACACTTCCTGACTCATTTTATGAGGCCAGCATTACCCTGATACCAAAGCCAAAGAACTTAGAAAAACAAAAAAACCTGAAATATGAAGATTCTCAGGGCCAAAAAGGTGTCTCTGCAGTTAGAAGCACTTACTGCTCTCCTGGAAGACCTGAGTTTGGTTTCTAGAGCTTAAGTCAGGTGCTTCACAACCACCTTTAACCCCAGTTCCAGGAGAAGTGATGACTTCGCTGACCTCTGAGGGTATCTGCACACACACACACACACACACACACACACACACACACACACACACACACTTAAAAATTAAATCTTTCGGGGCTGGAGAGATGGCTCAGAGGTTAAGAACACTGACCGCTCTTCCAGAGGTCCTGAGTTCAATTCCCAGCAACCACATGGTGGCTCACAACCACCTGTAATGAAATCTAGTGCCCTCTTCTGTCCTGCAGACATATATGCAGACAGAACACTGTATACATAATAAATAAATCTTTAAAAATAATAAATAAAATAAAATCTTTCTTAGAATTAATGATAAATAATCCTAATGTTCATAGACACAAAAATCCTTAAGTAATATGTTGACAAGAATATGCCAGTATCTAATGAACTTTTCCCCAAGAATGTAAGGTCAGTTTAACATTCAAAAACTATTCTGGTACGGCAGAAGTCCATGGCTTCAAGGACAGCCTGGCTTGTCTAGTGAGTCTCATGTCAGGATGGGTTACATGGTGAGACTTTGTCTTAAAACAAACAAAAAAAAAAAACTACCAAACATTCATTGGTGAGATGGCTTAGTGGATAAAACTCCTGCTGTCAAACCTGAGTCGTGGTGGAAGGAGAGAACCAATTCCTGCAAGTTGTCCTCTGACCTCCACACTTAGGTGGCATGCATGCCCCACCCCACCCATGCCCAAACAAAACAAAGCCAAACTAAAACTAAAAAAATTTCAAAACTAATGTGTGGCATACTAGCAGCATGAAGAAGACAGGTAATGAGAATGTATCACATATATCCCTGTGGAGAGTACTGCTGAAATCAACCCTCAGTCATGACCAAACGCTTCACCACACTCGTATCACATATATCCCCTGTGGAGAGAGACCTGCTGAGATCAACCCTCAGTCATGACCAAGACCAAACGCTTCACCACACTGGTGGGGAAGGGCGGCTCCCAGCATGGCGGTTTCTTCAACAGCTGCAGGGGACCTGCTGCTCTCTGTGTCTCCCTGAGTTTGTCACTTACCTGTAAAACTTGGTGGGGTTTGAGGAATAGAAACAAGCGTGGTTCTTAGGCGTACCACCCCGCACACGTCCGATCATCTCAGAAGTAAGCTTTAATCTGCAGCTTCATCTGAACAGTAAAGGTGTGCCCTCATAAATCTTGTCACGTCTCATTCCACTGCCGCCCCCTTGACTTGAGCTGCCTGCCACCCCTCTCCCTTGAATGATTCTGAGAATTCCCCTTGTCTGCCAACACCGTTCTCCCGAATCTGCCGCGGTTGCCAGGGAACTGGTGTCCAAGTGCGAAGCTCTGGTCCTGTTGTTTCTCCCTTAAACCCATCAAGACTTTCTACATTGCTTTCAGAATAAATTCCCAAAGGTTGAGTGGGTGGGGGAAGGGAGGGAAGAGCTCAGTTGGGGAGATTTTAGAACAGAGATGACATCCAAGGTGTGATGCTCACTCACACCTTAAGAAAACAAGCACCAAGGATGGCGGCTTGCGCCTGCAGTCCTGGCCCTCAGAGGCTGAGTCAGAACTGCTCAGGGTTCAAAGCCAGCTTGGGCTGCATGGTGAATACTAGACTGGTGGGGGCTATATTTCAAAAGAACAACAACAAGAGTAACAACAACAAATCTTGAAGAAATGCTGGGTATGGTGTTATGCACCTCCCAGCATGTGGGAGGTGGAAGTAGGGAGGTCAGGAGTTCAAGGTCAACCTCAGCCATAATAATTTGAGGTCATCCTTTGAGACATGTGACCTGTCTCCTATCTCAAGAAAACCAATGGGGGTGGGGGAGAGAGAGAGACAGAGGGACAAAGAGAAATCTCAGTGGTATATAAACATAACCCCAGCATTTGAAGGCTGAGGCAGGAGGATTACTTACAAGTTCCAGTGCCAGCCTGGGCAACAGAGTGAGACCCTGTCTCAAAAATCAAAACAAAGAAGAAAGAGAATGAAAGGGGGAGGAGGAAGAGGAGGAAGAGGAGGAGAAGGGGGAGGAAGAGGAAAAAAAGAGTTCTAGACAGTGGAGAGCACTTAACTTGGCTAGCATGCGTATGTCCTGATTCCGACACCCATCATGAGAGATAAGGAAGGGAGGGAGGGAGGGAAGAAAATAACCTGACCTTGCCTCTCATTTAATTTTTTATTTTTTTGTTGAGACAGGTTTTCTCTGTGTAGCCCTAGCTGTCCTGGAACTCACTCTCTGCCGCTCAGGCCGGCCTCAAATTTCCGGCCTCTGTCTCTCAAGTGCTGGGACAAAGGCATGCGCCACCACCTGATGACCTTGCTTCTCTTCAGCTGCCCACTGATATTTCTCTATTGCTTCACGTTGCAGCCACACTTCTGAGGACAAGGGTCTCCTCCGTTATTTCAGCTCTGGTTTGTTTCTCATCTTGTCATCAGCAGGCTTCTGGTCTCACTATACTATCAAGGTATCCATGGGTATCCAAGGTCAGCTTTCCAAAATTTCCTGTCTTCAACTTCTAATTTTGAAATTATTTCAAGTTTGCAAGCAGTTGAATATCCATGAGTTTGGGGCCAGGCTAGTCTACATAGTGAGCTCCAGGACAGCCCCGAGTTTGATCCCTGGAACCCTTATGGTCAAAAGGAGAGAGCTAACTCCTGCAAGTTAGTTCTGACCTTCACACCTGCACTGTGGTACAAGTGTACACACACACACACACACACACACACACACACTAAATTTTTAAAAATCATATTAAAATATTACATTTTTTTATGAGCCAATGAGTTTAATCAGTGTTCCGTGTGGCAGTGTGGATGAAGATTTATAGGAGCGTAGGTAACTTGGTGGTGACCACACCACTGAGAAAACCATCTCTCCTTCCTCGAGCAGCCATTAACCACCTGTAAATCCTCATGAAGGGGAGCATGGTGGTTTGAAAGAGAATGGTCTCATACATTTGAATGATTGTCTGCTTGGTCCCCAGCTGGTGCAACTGTTTGGGAAGGATTAGGAGGTGTGACCTTGTTGGAAGAGGTGTGTCGCTGAGGGTGGCTTTGAGGTTTCAAAAGACTCCCACCATTTCCAATCTCTCTCCCTGGAACCAACTTTTGGATCAAGATGGAAGCTCTCAGCTGTTCCTGTCGCCATGCCCGCCTGCTGCCATGCTCTCTGCCATGGTGGCCGTGGACTTGAACGCTCTGAGGCCATAAGCCCCGAATTAAATGCTTTCTTTTATAAGTCGCCTTGGTCCTGGTGTTCTATCACAGCAATAGAAAAGGAACTAAGACAGGCAGGGACTCCAAGCTCCTCCCTGCTGCGTGAGCAAATGCCAACAGGCCTAGTCTTGGGTCGGTCTTGTGCAAATTCACAATGATTTTGATATCTGCTGTGGAAGATGCCCCCAAATGTGGACTTGGTCAATGAAAGGAATCCAGATTCCCTTGAACGGAATATTAGGAGAAAGACATATGCTAATGAGCCAGCCAGTGAGGACCCAGAGGAAATAAGGAATGTTGTAGAGAAAGGCTGTACCCCTTCAGAGAACACATACTCGTCATGACAGTTGTGAGCGAGAGTATGGACCCGGAAGTCACTACTGATGAGGACTTGGAGGGAAAGGGCAGTTGCTGGAAACTGGAGTGGAGGCATACAGGAGCTGAGGAGAATCACATTCTTTTTTTTTTTTTTTTTTCCGAGACAGTGTTTCTCTGTGTAGCTTTGCGCCTTTCCTGGGACTCACTTGTAGTCCAGGCTGGCCTCGAACTCACAGAGATCCGCCTGGCTCTGCTCCGAGTGCTGGGATTAAAGGCGTGCACCACCACCCCCCGGCGAGAATCACATTCTGTGTCATACAAGAACATCATTTATGAAGACCGGATATTCAGCTGAGGAGATTTTTTTTTTGTTGTTTTTTTTTTTTTGTTTTTTCAAGACAGGGTTTCTCTGTGTAGCTTTGCACCTTTCCTGGAACTCACTTAGTAGACCAGGCTGGCCTCGAACTCACAGAGATCCGCCTGCCTCTGCCTCCCGAGTGCTGGGATTAAAGGCGTGCACCACCAATGCCCGGCAGCTGAGGAGATTTCTAATCAAGCTCGGACAGCACAGCACAGGCTTTTTGCTGTTCATAGCTAAATGCAGGCCAGAGAAAAGCAGCTTTGGGAAGAACTGAGGACCTGGGCCATTTGGGAAGTTCTTGGCCTTTCTAGATGCCAAAAGATGCTATGATTTAGAGACCCCCGGACTGGAAAGATTGCTCAGCAGTTAAAGGCACTGACTGCTCTCCTAAAGGACTCGGATTCAAATCCCAGCACCCACATGGCAGCTAACAACTGTCTGTAAGTTCAAGATCTGACACCCTCACACAGACAGACGTGCAGGCAAAACACCAATGCAAATAAACTCAAAATAAATTAAAAAAAAAAAAAAAGATTTAGAGACCCCCTGAGGAGCTAGTGAGTTGGCCCAGCAGTTAAGGGCACATTCTTGCAGAGGACCTGTGTTCAGTTCTCAGCAGCCATGGGGCGGCTTACAACCATCATTAACTCCACTTCCAGGGAATCCAGCATGCTCTTCTGGCCTCCATGGGCACCAGGCAATGCACTGCATGTACAGACAAAAATGCAGGCAAAACACTCATACACATGAAATAATAATTTTTTAAAGAGAAAGAGATAACCCTATCAGAGAAGTTTATTCTAGAGAAAAACACAAAAGGAGTGTTTGGCCTACCTCAGAAAGATGAAAATTCCTGAATCCATCATCATAGAGAAGACATTTGGAAGGCAACGTGATTCATAAATCCCTTTAGACATCTCGGCAAATACTGAATATAAAGGAAAGCATGTCTGGACGAACCCGTGAACAGATAGCGTGAACTCTCATGCACAAGAGATCCACTAGGTTGTCGAGAATTGTATTTATTTACTTATACCTGTTTCATGTGTCTGTGTGTGCATGCCATTGTGGTTGATATACTGTGCACCCCAATAAACTTATCTGGGGGTCAGAGAACAGAACAGCCACTATATTAAACACAGAGGTCAGGCAGTGGCAGCACATGCCTTTAATCTTAGCATTCCTGAGGCAGAAATCCGACCAGATCTCTGTGAGTTCAGGCCACACTGGGAACAGAGTCAGGCACAGTGGCACACACCTTTAATCCCAGCACTTGAGATCTCACGTCTTGCTTGGGAAAGACCTTTAATCACAGGAAGTGATAGCAGGAAGTAGAAAAGTGTATAAGGCTTGAGGACCAGGAACGAGGGGCTTTTAAACTTTTAGGCTTTTTGAGCTTCTAGGCTTTTAGTAGCAGTTCAGCTGAGATCCATTCAGATGAGGACTCAGAGGCTCCAGTTTGAGGAAAAAGGTGAGTGTTCTGCTTCTCTGATCTTTCAGAATTCACCCCAATACCTGGCTCCCATGTTTTTTATTATTATTAATAAGACCATTTTAAGATTCATGTTGCATGCCATGGATGTGCTGGTACCCTCAGAGACTAGATGATGGTGCTGGAACTCCTTGGAGCTGGAGTTACAGGCAGTTTTAAGCAACAAATACGGGTGCTAGGAACTGAAATCTGTTCTTCTGTGAGTAGCAAGTGCTCTGAACTGCTGATCCATGCCTCTAGACCCTTTTATTTCTTATGTATGTGAGCGTCTGTCTGTTCATACTTATGCACAAACATGCATGTCTGCTACCTTCAGAGGCCAGGAGAGAGAGGCAGATTCCTACTAGAATTACAAGTGGTTGTGAGCTACTATGTGGGTGCTGGAAACTGAACCCTGATCCTCTACAGAGCAGCAAGTGCTCTTAGCTGCTGAGCCATTCACGCAACCTGAGTTTTTGTTGTTGTTTGTGACTTTGTTTGTTGAGACAAGGTCTCTCTACAAAGCCCTGGCTGTCCTGGAGCTCACTGTGTAGACCAGGCTAACCTCGAACTCACAGAGATCTGAGTGCTGGGTTTAAACCTGATGCATCCTCATACCCAGCTTCACCCAGAGAATGTTATTACAGCAGAAACACTAACAGCTTGAACTGGAAGACACAGGATGAGTGGAAAGAAGCCTGAAGGAACCCCAAAATTCTACTGGCAAGAAACAGCTGAAATGACACTGTTGTAAATATCAGATAAATTTTGAAAAGGGAAAAAAACAAAAACTAAAACCAGGGAATGCATGACTCAACGGAGTGAAGTTTGAGGCCAGAAGGCAGGGCCTTGAATCAGAGAGGAAGTATTCCAGTCTGGACGCGTGTCTGAGTAGAGCTTGAAACTGTGACTCCCCTCCGCTGAGCCCCTCCCTCTCTCCGAGATTTCCATCTCCCAGGGTCTCACACACTACCTACTTGACTGAGAACGACTGGCATCTTCTGATCCCTTTGCCTCCACCTCTGGAGTGGTATGCTGGGATATCAGGCCTGTGCCCCCACACCTGGTTTATACAGTCACAGGGATGGAACACAGGGCTTTGTGTTGTAGCCCGGGCTGACCTTGACCTCAATACAACCATTTTGCCTCAGTTTCCCAAGCACTGGGATTACCGGCATGCACCACTACACACAGGTTCTGACTGGATTTTTTTAAAGTGAAAATTCAAGATAACCAACCAGGCATGATGGCACATGCTTGTATCGCCATCTTTCAGGAGGTGGAGCAGAGACAAGGTTATCCTCACCTGTAGGGTGAGTTTACAGCCTGGAATGCTTGAGACTCTGTCAAGAAAGAAACCAAAGATGGGGTGACAGGAGAGAAAAGTGAGAGAAAGATCGAGGTAAATTGGACTCTACAGAATTTGAAAGTGGAACCAACCCAGGGAAGTCCAGGGGGCAGTGGTGACTGAGAAAGTCCCAGGGGAGCTGCCATCAACTATTCTCGTGGACTCCTAGTTGATCCTCCAATGAAAACTGCATCCTCTGTTTTGTCCACCCAACTGGTGAAAACAACTGATTTGCATCAAAATCAAAACAATTCTGAGAAACCGTATCTTTTCCAGTAGAGATGTAGCATCCTTATCATCATCGGGGGTGAAGTTCCTCTAGCAGTGGATTCGGTGGCTAGATGGAAAATGTGCTGTCTGCAGAATGAAAGTCAGTGAAGGAGAACAGACTTCAGATGTACTTGCGAGCCTCCCAATGCTGTTTTACTCTTTTGCAGCAGAGGCCATTATCCCTAATTGTGAACTGATTACTATGAAGTCTACACAAACGTGCTGCTACCACCTCCAGCTTTAAACATTTAGACAACCTGTTGTTGAGTAATGGTTTCCTCTGAAGTGAAACATCCCCTCCTGGAGGGAGGAAGGGAAAAATTTAAGACTCAGGAAGTAAACACAAGTTACAAGTTTTAGGAGGCTCCTGAAACTTACAAGGTCCACAGGCCCAGTTTCCTGAAATTATATATGTAGTAACAATTGTTGGAGAAAAGAGCCTACTGTTGTGAGTCATCACCCATGCTGGGATGGGTATTTTGGAGATGCAGCTGTTTTTGAGTCGTTATGCTCCTGTAAGTAACTCGGTCCTCATTGGTTCACTAAGCTAGACTATGGTGGAATCGTTTCTTTGGTCTGTTGTTGGTCCCCTTTCTGGAGTGAATAAACAATTGTTCTTGTCTCCCCAGAAAGAGTCACGCCACAGTTCTACATTCTATCTTCATATGTAACGTAACTCGGTAATATTAAGTGCCTTCCTTGTGGGACCATTACTTCTTGGGTGTACTTTAATGACTATAGCTGTAGGTGAAAGCCAGAGTCTGAGCTAGGGAATGTTTCACAGTGGTTGAGCCCACAGTAGGTGTTATTGTTTCCCAGATAACAATAACATGAAAACAACAAGTACTGCTATCCTCCAATATCCTCCAACAGGGGTCTTGTTCCAGGATCACTCATGAATTCCAAATTCTACAGATGCTCTCACGTCCTCTATATAAAATGGTTTGAATTGGTTATAAGACCTCTCATCTCCTCCCATATACTTGGAATCATCTCTAGATTATATATTGTGGTGATTTGAAGGAGATGTACCCTATAACTCTGCATTTGAGTACTTGGGCCCCAGTTAGTGACTGTTTGGGAAGGATTAGGAGGTGTGGCCTTGCTAGAGAAAATATGTCGTTGGAAATGGGCTCTGAGAGTTCAAAGACTCTGGCGATTCCCACTTTGCTGTCCGCTTCCAGTTTGCGGTTGAAGCCGGGAACCCTCAGTTCTCAGCTTTCAGACTGAGCCACTGTGCCTGCTGCCTGGCTCCCTCCATGATGGGGAGGGAGCCTCTTTTTTTTTTTTTTTTTTTTTTTTTTTTTTGGCTTTTTGAGACAGGGTTTCTTTGTGTAGCCTTGGCTGTCCTAGAACTCGCTTTGTAGACCAGGCTGGCCTGAACTCACAGAGATCCACCTGCCTCTGCCTCCTGAGTGCTGGGATTTAAGGCGTGCACTACCACTGCCTGGCTCAGATCTATTTGTTTTTATTCTGTTTTGCCTGCCTGTATGTAACTGCACCATGTCCATGCAATGCCTGAGGAGGGAAGAAGAGGGCCTCAGACTCCCTGAAACTGGACTTGCAGAGAGTTGTGAGCCAACATGGGTGTTGGGAACTGAATTCATGTCCTCTGAGTGGCATTAACTGCTGAGCCTTCACTGCGCCTCTGGTGACGGGCTCTGGTCCCTCTGGAACCCTATGCCCAAATAAACCCTTCCTTCTCCAAGTTGCCTCGGTCATGGTGTTTTATCACAGCAACAGAAAAGTGAATAATACAATCCCTAATACAAGGTAAATGTTATAAGAAGTTGTTAGACATATGTTCAAAAAGATGCAAATTTTGCTTTTCTGACTATTCTGATGCACAGTTGATTGACTCTGAAGAGGAAGAAGCCACAGATACTGAGGTGGATGAGACTCCTTTCTGCTCTCCAGCAAAAGGCCTGTGCGTGCTGTCCATTGATGAAACTTCTCATCTCTATGGTGAGTTTATTCATGAGGTAAGGGAGAAAGGTCCCTGACTGGCCAGGATTTTGGGTTAGGCACCTAGTCTTGGAACTACTAGTTAGGGGTGAAGTCTATCCTACCTGAATCAGGAGACCAAGAGTTGAGATGGCTGGTACCTTCAAAGGAAGGCAGAGTGTATGTGTCCCTTTCTTTGTTTTATATATATATATAAAACACACACACTTATTGTGTATGTGTATTCAGATGCATGCCACAGAGCGTGTCTAGAGTCAGAGGGCAGCCTGCAGGAATGGAGATTCTTTCCTTCTAGCTCCTGGGTTCTGAGGACCGAACTCAGGTCCTCAGGCTTGGTGGAAAATGCCTTTGCCTGAGATGCCATCTCATGGGCCCTCTAGAAGGTGTTAATGAAGCCATCATGTGACATCAAAGATGTCCCAGTACCACTTCATGTAGACAGCTTGATGTCACGTTCCTACCGAGGAAGACACACATCACCGTGGAAGTGATCTTGCTCCACACCCTGATTTTTTTTAAATGTATTTAACTTACATTGATGTGAAGGTATCAGATTCCCTGGAACTGGAGTTACAGACAGTTGTGAGCTGCCATGCGGGTGCTGGGAATTGAACCCGGGTCCTCTGGAAAAGCAGCCAGTGCTCTTAACTGCTGAGCCATCTCTTTAGCTCTCTCTCTCTCTCTCTCTCTCTCTCTCTCTCTCTCTCTCTCTCTCTCTCCATACCCTGATTTTTGAACAGAAATCAATCTAGTTGCCAACCTAGAGCATCGTGGAAATGCAATCATAAAAATCTCAATTTGTGAAACCCTGTCTCAAAAAACAAACAAACAAAAAAATCTCAATTTGTGAGAAACTCTCCAATACCACTTGTCAGTTTCTTCAACAACAAAAAGAATTGTAAGGAAATACAAGGTAGAGGAAACTATATATAAAAAGAAATGAAGATTTGAAAGGAAACCCAGACCATCCAACTACCTAGCCCTTGTCTGGATCAGGAATTGATCAATGAGGGGAAAAGTGCCAATAAAGGGAAAGTGGACACTTGGGTTTTTGTTTTTTATTTTCAATGTATTTATGTTATGTGTATGAGTGGTTTGTCAGTGTGTATGTCTGTGTACCATGTATGGACCTGGTGCCCATGGAGGCCAGAAGAGGGTGTCAGATCCCCTGGGACTGGAGTTATAGAAGTTGTGAGCTGTCATGTGGTGCTGGGAATTAAACTGGGTCCTCTGGAAGAACAGTCAGTGCTCTTAACTACTGAGCCATCTCTCCAGCCCCTTGATATTTGTGTGTGTGTGTGTGTGTGTGTGTGTGTGTGTGTGTGTGTGTGTGTTTTCATTCACCAAAGTGCTCCTGTGGTCAGAGGACAGTTTGCAGGAGTTGGCTTTCTCCTTCCACAGTGTCGGTCCTGGGATTTGAACTCAGGTCATTCTCTGAGCATCTCACTTTCTTTGATATTTGTTATTAAGAAACCTTTTGTTTTCCGAGCAGTGGTGGTGCACGCCTTTACTCCCAGCACTCAGGAGGCAGAGGCAGGGGGATCTCTTTGAGTTCGAGGCCAGCCTGGTCTACAGAGTGAGTTCCAGGACTTCACAGAGAAACCCTGTCTCAAAAAAAACCAAACCAAGCCGGGCGGTGGTGGCGCACGCCTTTAATCCCAGCACTCAGGAGGCAGAGGCAGGCGGATCTCTGTGAGTTCGAGGCCAGCCTGGGCTACCAAGCGAGTTCCAGGAAAGGCGCAAAGCTACACAGAGAAACCCTGTCTCGAAAAACCAAAAAAAAAAAAAAAAAAAAACCAAACCAAACAAACAAACAAACAATCCAGTACCACTTCATGTATTTGGGTTCCCCAGGTTGTTCAGGACGTTGACCAGGGAGAGCTCTTCCAGCTGGCTTTTGCAGTTAAATCATTATCGTGGGCCATAATCTTTATAAGAAGAGATAGGATAGAGGTGGAGGGGGAAGTTCAACTGGAGAGTGCTTGTCTAGTAAGCTTGAAGAGCTCAGCACAAACCAGGTGTGTTGGGACGGCCTGTAAGCCCAGCAATCAGGAGGTGGAGCCAAGAGGACTGAAAGTTCAAGGTCATTCCCTGCTATCTGTCAAGTTGGAGGCCAGTCTGAGGATTCGTGAATGTGGCTGATATATTATGTACCCTAATAAAGTTATCTGGGGATCAGAGAACAGAACAACCACTATATTAAACATAGAGGCTAGGCAGTGGTAGCACACACCTTTAATTCTAGCATTTGGGAGGCAGAGATCTGTCTGGATCTCTGTGAGTTCAAGGCCACACTGGAAATAGACATGGCGGCACACACCTTTTTTTTTTTTTTTTTTTTTTTTTTTGGTTTTTCGAGACAGGGTTTCTCTGTGTAATTTTGTGCCTTTCCTGGAGCTCACTCTGTAGCCCAGGCTGGCCTCAACTCACAGAGTTCTGCCTGCCTCTACTTCTGGAGTGCTGGGATTAAAGGCTGCACCACCACCACCACCACCACCACCCGGCGGCGGCGGCACACACCTTTAATCCCAGGAAGTGATGGCAGGAAGCAAAAAGGTATATAAGGCATGAAGACCAGGAGCCAGAGGCTTTTAAGCTTTTAGGTTTTTAGCAGCAGTTTAGCTGACATCCATTTGGATGAGGACACAGAGGTTTCCAGTTTGAGGAAACAGGATCAGCTGAGAAGTTGGCGAGGTGAGGTTACCTGTGGCTTGTTCTGTCTCTCTGATCTTTCAGTGTTCACCCCAATACCTGGCTCCGGGTTTGTTTTTATTAATAAAATTATTTAAGATTCGTGTTACAGCCAGGCAGTGGTGGCGCATGCCTTTAATCCCAGCACTCCAGAGGCAGAGGCAGGAGGATCTCTGTGAGTTCGAGGCCAGCCTGGTCTACAGAGTGAGTTCCAGGAAAGGCGCAAAGCTACACAGAGAAACCCTGTCTCGAAAAAACCAAAAAAAAAAAAAAAAAAAAAAAAGAAAAAAAAAAAAAAGAAAGAAAGAAAGAAGAAAAGAAAAGAAAAAGGAAAAGAAAGAAAGATTCGTGTTACAGTCAACTGGTCTTGGAGTCCTCACCAGGCCCTGCCCATGCCATATCCACTCAGGGCTTCCCTGGCTCCTCCAGCTGCAGTTACCTCTTCTGACCCTCCACTCTCACACTCCTTGAATTCTGACTTTGGCTCCCATCATTTTTTTCCCCAAGCCAAACTGTATCCAGCTTTATTAAAGATACTTTCCATAAACAATCACGGTTTTTCAGGCAGGACATGGGCAGACAGTCATTAACAGTATATAAGAGCTTCCAAACTGCCCTCTTGTATAGACTACCAAATCAGAAAGCCGCTATAAAACCCGATGAGTCTTCATTTGATGCTTTGAAAAGGGGGAGAGCTTAGAGTGAGGGTTGACAGTTCACATTGAGGATGTTGTTTAACAACTTTTCACAAGCCGACCCTGACTTTCAGGAAACCAAACGAATACGGCACAATTATCAATCTGAAGATCCACAATCTTTTATAAAAGGAACCGCTGCTCTCTTGAGGACACAATGATACCACTGCAAAGTCCAGATTGCCTGATAGACTGGCAAAACCAATTTTGGGGGTCAGGTTCCAACAGGTCTCTGGTTTGAAGGGAGTTAAGTCTACGTTGATGGTACAGGGGAGGAAGACACAAAAATCAATTTAGAGTTTCCCACACACGGCATTTTGTGCCATGGTGGCCACATATGTCAACACCAGAACGTCTCCCCTGAGAGCCAAGAGAGTCTTTCAAAATTAGCAGGGAAAGATGTTTTCCATCATCAACCATCACCAATCCAGCTTGGGAGACATTTTGTTAGTAACACATGTTCCTTCCCCCCAAAACAGCATGCTAACAACATGGTTTAAAAAAAAAAGTAAAAAAAAAAAATTCTGCATTTTTATAAAACTTGATAAAAATAGTATTTCAAACTGTGCAGTCACCAGAAGTGCACAGTTCTCAAAATGCACGCATTTCACTTGGCCGCTCCAGCACCTTCAGCGTTCTGTGCCTGCCCTGCTTTGGCGTCTCCGTTTCCTGCAGGATTATCCGCATCCTCACCAGCATCGGCTTCCCCTTCTTCCCCTTGGGGACCTTCTCCCCCTTCTTTGCAGGGCCTTTTTAGGCTTGGGCTCTGGCTTTGGAGGAGCAGGTTTAGCGGACACCCTTGCAGATCTTCTGTGGCTCGTCCTTCACCATGGCTTTCTCTCCTTTAGTACCCCTTCAGCCTTTCTTTTGGGCATGGCGGCGGCGGTGGCGGGGGACGTCTGCGCTGAACATCATATCTTGACATAATTTATTGAATACTTTCCCATCCTTTGTTGTAGCTTATAGTAATTAACTTCATTTTTGATTATTTTCTACTTCTTGTCCCCCAATCAACTGCCAGATTATATTAATTGTATAATGTTTTTCTTACGATGTTTCTGTTCTCAGTGCTCACTAGTTGAGACTTTCACCCATCTGCCTAGATTGGCACAATGGCCTCCTGTCTGCCCCGACCTTAGCAGCTCCTTAGATCCCTGCTATTCTGTTTGGTTCATCCAGTGTTCTATTCTGACTGCATCATTTCCTAGCTTAATAATCACCGCTTTTGCAAGGCATAGTGGTGCACACCTTTAATCCCTCAGCACTCAGGAGGCAGAGGCAGGTGAATGTCTGTGAGTTTGAGGCCAGCCTGGTCTACATAACATAGTGAGTCCCAGGATAGCCAGAGCCATATAGTAAGACCCTCTCTCAAAACCTCCATCCCCAACCTGAATCATCATCACGTTTTTCTTATTGCCTTGTACGTGACTGTCCTCCGGGCATGCAACTACCCTCTTGAGGTCAGCTGCCCCCTCTTTTGCAGAAGGGTCATCCCAGCTGAGCTTGACTATTTTCATCCCCTCCTGGAGGGGTGGGGAGAGTTATAAGACCCTCATCTTAGTCTTCAGTCACTCACTACCACCTGTGTGTGCAACTCCGCCTTAATTTCATGTGGCTGTGGGGAGCAACTGCAGGATCTAGGTCAGGGCAGACTGGGGGTGGGGGGCTCCACTGACCTAGCTGTGACTATGGGAAAGACTTCCTGGGGTTTTAGGAGAGGAACACCCACACTCTTAGAGGTCACCCCTCACCTATGCTCTGTAAGAAAGCCCAATAAACTCATGTGCTCACCAAAGCTTTGGTGGAATTGTGCGTGCGTGTGTTGCTAGGATCTTGGGAGGAGGCGTAGACTCTGCTCACATCTTGGCCTGGGAAGGGATTTAGCAACACGCCTGCACATAGAAACTGTGCTTTCTTCTTATTCTTGCTTCCTCCTTCCCGCCTCGGATACTTATGCCACACTGGAGTCTGGGGATCCGGGAGGATCCTTGCCTGAGAGTTGGAACTTTACTACTTGAGGTACGCAAGTCCAAGTAGTTCTCCCAGGTTCAGCTCAGATTGCTAACTTACTTTCTTTTGGGGGTGGGGGCAGGTTTTGAGACAGGGTTTCTCTGTGTAGTCCTGGCTGTCCCGAAACTCAATCTGTAGACCAGGCTAGACTCACTGAGATCCTCCTGCCTCTGCCTCCTAAAAGCTGGGATTCAAGGTGTACGCCACCACCTCCTAGTTGACTGCTGACTTTCCTATGAAGTCCTCCCGAACATCACTATGAGAAGCTCGGGCATGGTGAGCCCAGCAAGCCACCTAGTGTATGAGACTGTGGAAGATGCTCCCCCTCAGACTGGGCCTGCACTCATAACCGCTTTTGCAAGGCATAGTGGCGCACCCCTTTAATCCCGGCAGCACTCAGGAGGCAGAGGCAGGTGAATCTCTGTGAGTTTGAGGCCAGCCTGGTCTACAACCAGTGAGATAGTGAGTTCCACAACCCTGAGAGCAGGTGGCTCCTTAAGTTTGTGCCATCTGGAATGGAGAGATGGTTCAGCACTTCAGGGCACTTGCTGCTCTTCCGGATGACCCTAGTTTGGTTCCCAGCACCCATGTCAGGTGGATCACAATCATCTAGAACTCCAGCTGCAAAGGTTCTGACCCCTCTGGCCTTCTCAGATACTTGTGTTTACTTGCACACATGCCCACATACAAACACATACATAATTAAAAATAATAAAAATGAATCTTTCCAATGACTTTGTGTCCTCTATGCCTCTCTCTCCCCAGCCCCAGCTTTGCCCCAGGCCTCTCTAAACCCCAAGAGCTTGCTTGGCACATCTCCAGAGTGTGTTCTGATCCGATCTCTGCTGTGACTGTTGGAACACAAGGTAGTTCTGTTGCCCTATGCTCCCTCACAGAGACACCACCCCCTGGTTCTTTTGGGCCCCTCAGTGCCTCTCCAGGTACATTACCTAGCAGATGTGAGTAGCTAAAACTGCATTGGAAGTACCTGCCCATCAGAAACCCTATTCCAGTGCTTTCAGCAAAAGGGGAATTATTAGGGGCTACCCAGACCACAGGCGGGGGTCCTACAGCTTAGGAAGAGGACAGCTGAGCCTCGGGTGCATTGATGTTTTGTTCATCATCGTGACCAATACTTGAGGAGCAAAGGCTGACTTTGAGGGTGCAATCCACCCCGCCAGGTCCGTTACATCGCATCTGAAGTCAGGAAGCAGACAGAAAAATGCTGGTGTTGGCTCATTTTCTCCGTTTTATTTGGTCCAAGTACCTAGCCCATGGGATGGTGCTGTCAACCTTCAGGCCGGGTCAATCTTCCCTGGGTAACCTCTCTGGAGACACCCCACACACATGCCTAGAAAGGTGTCTCCTACAGATTCTAAAGTCCAGTCAAGTTGACAATGACCAACACACCAGGGAGCCCTCCCTCGCCCTCCTCCCCCTCCTTCCCCTCCCTCCCCTTCCCTCCCTTCCTCCCTCCCTCCCTGTGCATTTGCCTCACTCTTGATACTGATAGACTTCCTGTTTCTCAGTTATTTGGGTAGAAAATGGCCTCTGACTGCAGCTCCCAGGCCATCTAAGATGTAGCTAAAAGTATAGAAACAGAAGAAGGGAGGAAGGGAGGGAGAGTGAGGCAGAGGGAGAGAGACTGCTTGAGCTTTTTCAATTTCAGTTTCAAAATCTCCATGGAAGGGTCGGATGGGCCACTTTGAGCCGGGAGCCTACGTTTGGACCAGTGACCAAACTTTTGCCTGTGACCAGAAGACAAGGAAGGACCAGGACAGTCCTGGGGACCTCGACAGTGTTCATGACCTCATCCCCATAGCTTCATCATGAATGGTTCTAGTCTCTGTGTCTCAGCCAAACATTCTAAAGTCCTGGGACAGAAAACACATCTTGACACAGTTCTGACCAGGTGACTACCAGGAACCGGAGCCAAGGAAAGGGAGGTTTTATGATGTAGGGAAGATCAGTAGGGCATTCCATGAATGAGGACAGTTTCCAGAGAAGGCACACAGGTAAGCTGGTGAGTCATGCCTAAAGGTGACTCTTACGGGGTATTTGTTGAATAAATTGATGGAATGATCTCATTTTTTTTTTCTAGATAGGGTTTCTTTTGTGTAGCCTGGCTATCCTGGAACTCCTTTGTAGCCCAGGCTGGCCTTGAACTCACAGAGCTCTGCCTCGGCCTCCCCAGTGCTGGGATCAAAGGTGTGTGCCACCGCCACACCATTATGATCTCGTTTTAAAAGGGACAATTCTTCAAAACCATTAGCTAAGTATTATGGGTATTGGAAAACAACTCCACCACACGGAAACAGACCCTGCCTCCAAGATGGAACCTCTCAGCCTCCCTCAAAGTCTCCCTTCCACCTCTTGCTCCATTATCTTTCTCAGTTCTACTCCAAGCTGCTGGCAGGACCGGGGCAATCTTCCTGAAGCAGCAGGCTTCTCTACTGCCAGCCATCATTCAATCTGTTTAAAACCAGACATACCCTCTATCATATCCCTTCAGGCAAGAGTCAAGGACATTTTCAGTCCTGAAAACCCTGACTCACCTCTGCCCTCTGCCCTCCGCCCTCCGCCCTCCACCCTCCGAGCCATTCAGGGGTCTCATCAGTTACGAGGCAGTACTGGTGGTACTGGTTTTCCTTTCTTTACACTGGACCTTTCCTTTTTGTTTCTGTTAGCTAGCTCCATCCTAATTCCCACCAGTGAGGAATCTCAGAGCATCTTTCAGTGGCTTACAGGAAGACAGAATGGGGAGATATTCTTGGGCACCTATGTTATTAACCCATGCTAACCAGCCATTTCTACTCAGGGAAGTTCCTGGAAACAATGGTACAGCCAAACAAAAGAAAACTTAATGCTGAACTGGACATTTGCCACCCAAGGCACAATGTAGAATAGACTCTGGTCATTTCTGTCTATCCCCCCCCCATCCCCATCCCATCAATGCCCAAATAGGAGTCTTTGTTTAGTTTTTCAAGACAGCGTTTCTCGGTGTAGCCCTCTATGTAGACCACACTGGCCTCAAACTCACAAATCCACGCCTCAGTGCTGCTGGGATTAAAGCGTGTGCTTTTTAAAGATAATTTTTTATTTCATTTATCTTTTCGTGTTCATTGATGTTTTGCTTGCATGTATGTCTGGGTGAGGGTGTCAGATCCCCCGGAACTGGAGCTACAGACAGTTGTGAGCTGCCATGTGGTTGCTAGGAATTGAACCGGGGTCCTCTGGAAGGAGCCATCTTTCCAGCCCCCTTGAATAGGAGCCTTAAAGTTTACTTCTTCAGCCTGAAGAGATGGCTCAGTGGTTAAGAGCACCGACTTCTCTTGCAGAGGTCCTGAGTTCAATTCCCATCAACCACATGGTGGCTCACAACCATCTATAATGAGATCTGGTGCCCTCTTCTGGCCTGCAGGGACACATGCAGGCAGAATCCTGTATACATAATAACTAAATAAATCTTTAAAAAAAAGTTTACTTCTTCTTCTTCTCCTCCTCCTCCTCCTCCTCCTCCCCCTCCCCCTCCCCCTTCTTCTTCTTTTTTGCCAATAGAAAGTCTTATTAGCTATTGTGTGACTACACTGGATGTTTGGGATCCCAGTTTGGGACCACACTACTCAGTGTGAGATTTTAAGCACAAAAACCATGTTCTGGGTTGACATATTTCAGTTAACAAGACCAGATAGCCAGAAGTGGAACTACAGAAGCCAAAAAGCAAGGTTAGCACATGTAGAGATTTTGCCAGAACTATATTGTATTATTTATTACAATTATTATTAGTATGCCTTTGTTTTCGTTTTGGCAGGTGGTGCTGTCTACATGCTGAGTTTTATGGCCTGCCTGGCACTTCCATCGTGGAGTCAGTTGTGCTGAGGTCTGGGGGCTTACTAAGGTTCAGGTGGTCTCAGAGTGCTAGGAGAAAGCAGGCTGAACAAGCCAGGGGGAGCAAGCAGGTAATCAGCACTCCTTCTTGGTGTCTGCATCAGCTCTTGCCTCCAGATTTCTGGCCTGTTTGAGTTCCTGCCCTAACTTCTTTTGAAGATACACTGTGATATAGAAATATAAGCTGAAATAAACCCTTTCCCCCCAAGTTTTGGTCGTGGTGATTTATCAGCGATGGTAACCCTAACTCAGCTGCCTTCTCAGGGTTAACTAGTGCTTGTCTTTCTAGACATAGCTGGACACCCCCACCCCTCTAGAAAAAAGAGCCTCCATGGTTAGCAAGCTGATGCAGTGTCTTCCTGTGGGTTCTCCTGGAGCTCCCCCATGCCTGTCTCCCCACAGCTTACAAGCCAAGTCGTTTTGTGCAGACACTGTGTTTCTACCGTTTTCTCTTGCTGGACAGAGAGCTTCGATGGCAGGTCCTTCGAGTACAAGCATTTGATCATTCGCTAACATTCCCCATGTCAGCACTTGGGCCGAATTATCTGGGTCAGCACTTATCCTTTGTCAGATGGAATCTTAAAGTTTACTTCTTAGGGGCTGGAAAGATAGCTCAGTGGTTAAGAGCACTGACTGCTCTTCCAGAGGACCCGGGTTCAATTCCCAGCACCACATGGCAGCTCACAACTGTCTGTAACTCCAAGATCTGACATCCTCACACAGAGATACATGCACACAAAACCAATGCACATAAAATTAAAAAAAAAAGTTTACTTCTTAGTAAGACAGAGCCACACCAAACGGAGAAACTGTTTTTGACAGAATTGTAACTTGTAGCCTCTGTCCCAGACTGGAGGTGTCCAAACCTGTGTAGCCCTAGGATTTGGTGACACGTAGGTGTGCATGTGCTGCATGACCCGGCTGGACTGCCTCCTCAAATGCCAAGGGAGCCCTTGTTGCCTCTCAGGCTGTGCTAAGTAACAGGAGGAAGGCTGACCTTTAATCTCACCAGGAGGATGGAACTTACTTCAGTCTCCCAAGTTGAGCAAGATTTTCTTTCTGTATTTGAGGACAGGGAAGTAAAACTTGCGCACAGTCGGCCTCTACCTGGAGAGCAGTAATGAGACATCTCTGAGTTTGATCCCCAGTGAAGCTGCACTGTTAAGGTCTTAGCCCTGGCTCGACGTGGTCAAAAGTCGTCTGTTAAAGTAGGTTAAGCATTAGTCTCAAAGAGGCCATGAGGATCATCTACCTTAACAGAAATGATTGTGTCTGTGCACAGCACGGGAGGCACACAAAAGGTCAGAAGACAGCTTTGGGGAGCAGGTTCTCTCCTTCCATAGTGAGACTAGGAAAGGACGCCACACTAAGTCATCAATGAGGTCAGCAGATCTGATCAGGCAGGTAAGGTATCTGGGTGGCGGCTTCCAGAAGTTCATGGATAACCCAATCAATAAGCTCAGGAAGAAGGCAAGAGGAACCAGAACTGGATGTGAAGGGCAGGTCTGAGAACCTGTTGACACAGAATTTGCATACAAAGGACTTGGTGTGTTCACTGTGGTGACAGAACAGTCTGGTATATCTTAACCAAAAATATCTGGCCAAGAGGCAGCCAAGACATTCTCTTGCAAAGGTCAGCCAGGTTGGCTTGGGGGCAATAATTTCAATTTGTTTGGGATGCTGAATTTAATTTACATTAAATCTTAGGGATGTACAGATCATGAAAAAGTCAAACCCATATATGGCATTCATCCCGTCATATAAGCCTTGGTAATAAATATTGTGTAATTGGTATTTCAATATTTGTAAAATTAGAAAATTTATAGTAGAAAAATCTGTCAAGTTTCACAAAAGCCTAAGTTAATGACTTCTGATATTATCTCTTTTGTTTATAGAATGTTGGTCATGGCCCACTAAGTTTCTCTTGTGCTTTGTGAGTGGGTGTGATGTGCCATCTAAAAGCTTTGGTGATGATTACGAGTACAGCTCTGAGGTCAGGCTCAGGACTGGTTCCATCTCTTACCATCTGATTTTGGGCAAATAACATCTACATGTTCTGGTTTCTTCATCTGTCAAATGGGAACATAGTGCTTATCTAATGGGCTGCATCTGAGAATGAAATGAGAAGGGGAGTAACATGTAGGCTGGGGAATATTGCTCAGTTGCTAAGAGCGCTTGCCTCCTGTGCTTGTTGTCCTGGGTTCGATCCCCAGCACACATTAACCAGGCATGGTAGCACGGCCTGTAATCCCAGCACTTGGTGGGGGCAGAAGGCTTAGGGGTTGAAGGTCATCCTCAGCTACATGATGGAGGCTAGCCTGGGCTACTTGAGGTCCAGTATAAATAAACAGAGAAGGGAGATAATGTAGATGTAGGTGGGAAGTCCTGGGTGTGATGAGGAAAGGCGAAGCCCCCAGCCTTGGGGAATGAGGGAAGAAAGAAATGTTGAGACTAAAAGAGTAACAAGTTATTTTGATGAATTTTTAAGTTCTGAGCAAAAGGAGCAGTGTTTGCAGAAGTTGCAAAATGTCAGAGTTCCTAGATTTACATGACCCAAGGCTTCCCAGTTCTTCTACAGTCTGAGAGAAATGTGGCAGATGAGGTCACAGATGGCACCACTGGTGAGGTCATCAAAGTCCTCAAAGCCACCTTCAAGAATGTTAGACATTAGCCAAGGAGTAATGGGATCTAATTAAACATCGCAAGCAGGGAACTAACATGATTTGCTTTAAAAACAAAACAAAGCCGCTCAAGTTGAAGTGTGCAGAACGGACTAGAGGGGGCAAGTCTAGTGGCAGGAAGACCACGAGGTGTCTAAGTGCAGCATCTCCATAGGAAAGCAGCCTCAACCACAGTAAGAAATGACAGCAACAACAGCTTGAAAGACTTCTCTGGATAGCCAGGCACAGGGCACACGTGTCTTTAATTCCGGCACTTGGGCGACACAGACAGGCAAAATCTCTTGAGTTGGAGGTCAGCCTGGTCTTTATATCCAGTTTCAGGCCATCCAGGGCTATATAGTTGAGACCCTGTCTCAAAAATAAAGAAAGAAGATTGACTGAGTGTGTCAAGTTGAGACAAAGGAGGAGTAGGGATAGCTCCTACAGTGATGGGTGGTATCCTCAACACTGTTTTAGAAAACATCAAGGAAAAAAGGCATTCAAGTTTTTTTGTTTGTTTTTGTTTTTTCTAGACAGGGTTTCTCTGTGTAGCTTTGGAGTCTGTCCTGGAACTCACGCTGTAGACCAGGCTGGCCTTGAACTCACAAAGATCTACCTGGCTCTGCCTCTCCAGTGCTGGGATCAAAGGCGTGAGCAGCCACCGCCCGGCGGCATTCAAATTTTGAAGAAAACATGTTAGTAAAAATTAATGCTTCCTTATTTGTTAAACTGTTTTCTGACACCCTCTGGGGTATTTCATAATTATCTAGGGTGCACCAAACTTTCCAGGAAGTATTAAAAATGCACGTTCTCGGGGCATCATGCTAAAATTCTAGGTTTCAGTTGGGGCTCAGAATCGGTGATTCTGATGGTGACTCCTGATGCCTGAATACTAACAAAACCAACCCAAACTACCCCTTCATGTCTCCAACCTCAATTACTTCCCCGCTTGTCTACTCCTCATTGGTTAGGCGTGCAACTAGGAACCCCTATTGCTTCATGTAAGCTCCAAGAGTGCAAGGACAAGAACTTAATTTTTATTTTTCTTAAAGAGGGCCTCGGTTTGCTAACAGTGCACCACGGAGCACCCACAACAACATCCAGTACCGAAAGGGCCCCTTAGAAATGCTCATCTAATAACGAGGGGACAAATTACCCTATTGCTTTGTACTCAACTTTTTCCGCTGCAAGGTCTGGTTAGGGCTTTGACAATAGGGAAGCAAACGTCCTTTCAGAGAGGGGTCGAGGCTGCGACCCAGGCCGCACAGAGGAAGAAAATGTGGGGGAGCCCCTTGGGAGCGGAGGTCCCAGCTCCCCGCTCTGGGGACTGAGCGGAGGTCTCCTTCGGATCAGCAACCATTTTGGGCCGCGGGAGCCACTCGGCCGCCGCGTCCACGGTTTGCCCATCCAGTTGCCCTCCTGGTCCCGACCCCGGCTAAGGCTGCAGGCGCGGCGGCCCGAGAGGCCGCCCGGGCCGGCCGGGGGCTGCGAGGGCGCCGCCCGAAGCCCCCTCCCCGGGGCCGCGGGAGCCGCGGTGGGATCGCCATCATGGCGGCCTCCGGGCGGGGAAGCTGGGCCGTGCGTCGCGTGCGTGCCTCCTCCCTCCCCTCCCCCTCCTCGGCGGCGGCGGCGGCGGCAGAGGCGGCAGCGCTCGCCATTGCCGCTGGTGGCAGGAGGCTGCGAGGAGCCGGCGCGGTCGCAGTCTCCACGGCGCAGGCCCACGGTAGCGCAGCCGCTCTGAGGTGAGTGCCCTACCGCGCAATCTCCAGCTATTTCAGCCCCGGCGCAGCCGCAACACGCCGCCCGCCCGCCGGCCGGCCGGCCCGCCCGCAGCCGGCACCCTGCCGCCCCCGGCTCGGGGCCTGGGCCCCCGCCGGATTCGGCCTGCCTGGGGCGGGGGGCCCGGGCCCGGCCCAGCCAAACCGCCACCCCGAGGATGCGCAGGCCGCACTAGGCCCCAGGCGTCCTGGCGGGCTCCAGAGGGAGGCGGCTGCCCTCCCGAGAGCCCCAGGGTTCCGGCTTCCCCTGCCGCCTCGGGTTCTCCGGGCCGCGGCCTTCTCCGCGCCGTGGAACCCCGGGCCTGGCCTTCCCCACGGGCTCGGGAGCGGGCGGCCCGGGAGAGCGCGCCGGGCCCGGGAGCGGGAGGTGGGTGGGCTGCGCGGGACCGGAGCGGCGGCTCGGCGCTCGCCCCCTCGGCTCTTCCCGGGTCTCGTCCGCCGGCGGCGCGGCACGGCCGGGCGGGGCGCGGGAGCGGCTGTCTCTGGCGGGAGAGGAGGCTGGTGGCTCGGCCGGGCGACCTCCGAAGCTTCCCTCCCGCCGGGGTGGCGTGGGCTGGCTACCCAGGTGGACTGGGGGGCGCCGAATATGGCGCGCTGCCCACCTTCTTGCAAGTTGCGATGAGGCGCCTAGGCGGCAGTTCGAGGAGGAGGGCGCAAAGTCCTTTTGTACGCAGAAATAAGGAGCGACATTGTGTTTTTCCTCTCCGGCGGAGATGCCCACCGAGGCGCCTGGGTTCTTCCCGGGCCTGGCGTGGTGGTCCCTGAGGTCGGGGAGGGGGCAGGTGGCGCACCCCTCAGAACCGAACCTTTGCCTCGTTTAAAACGGGGTCTGGGGTGGTCTTGCGCTTGGTACTCTCCCCTATCCCAGGCTTTCGTGGGTTCAGGGCTTTGCCATTGCATGTTTTGTAGTGATGTCCATTGCGTCTCTCACCTGTTGTCATTGCTGCTGGACCCAAACGTGGTGCGGTGCACCTGACTGCCCACCAGAACTTGAAATTGTTAAAATACTTAATGTTGTTAGGGCTTCAAAGGATATCTGCTCCGACCAGTTGGAGGAGCTGTTAACAGTTTGTCCCATCTTCCCAGCCATTAAAATATCGTGTACTAATTGTTTACGTTAGAGTTGCTATCGGTTGGGCAGAATTCTTTCAGTAGGCAGAGCAAAATTCACATTTACTGAGAGTTTAAACGGTGTTTATTTGGGTGAAGGTTAGTGGGAGTGAACCTGTCAGTTGGGACAGTGCTCTGTAGAAGAAGGGTACAGCTTTTGTCCTGGGGGGAGTGGTCCTTTCCCTCTTGAATTCTTTTTCCTTTGGTCTTGAACAGTAAGTTGTTGGATTGTTCCTCACTCAAGGAAAGAGAAGAAGGTAACATTAGAGATACTTTTTTATAGGTGTGTTGGTTTGGGTTTTTTTTTCATTCAGTTGTGTCCCGACTCCCTAACATTGTATGAAAGTTCTTGACAAGTTACCCTATAAGGTAGTGAAAATACGGTTAGTTATGAGCACGAAAGGAAATATATAGTCATCATGTGTATTTACTTTTAATTTGGGTGCTGAATTGTGTGCAGATTTTTTGGGGGGTGTCAGAGGGCTTCTTTATTTTTTCTTCCTCTTTTTTGGGGGGGCTGTTCTGTGGGATCTAACCCCATGGCATTGGACATGCAAAAAACCAGTTGCTGCTGACCTACACTGGCAGCCTTGTTTCGTTTTCCTGATAGGAGTTAGACTTGCTTTCAGTTGGGTACCTGACCCAAACAAAAATAAAACAATAATCAGATTAAGAGTCTTTTAGCCCACCTTATTTAAAGTCTCTTGACTTTGTTATCTCAAACTCAACATGCAGAAGGGAAAATGACTTTTTGCTAGTAGTGGTTGGTTCATATTCTCATTTAGCCACAACTAGCCAACTGAAGCTAGGTGTTTTCACAAAAATACTGTTAAGGGAAACTACAGGGTTATAGAAGGGACTTCAGGTTTCCCTCAACATTGGTATGTATTTCAGTGGGACCCAAGGTTGTGGCTTTTTTTTTTTTTTTTTAATTAAGGCATAATTACACACCCGTTGCTAATTTAGTCAGGGAGTTGAAGGCCATTTAAATCATTCCATGATTTAAGGGCATAAGTTGTTATTGCTGGTAATCTATAGGTTTGACCAGACTCTGGGTTGTCTATAGACAAAGCTTTTTACGTGAAACAACTATGGGCAGGTGACTTTTAAGGGAAAATTAAGATATATATATATAATCTCACCAGTGCTAGGGTTAAAGGCATGCACCACCATGCCAAGCTGACATTTTTATATATATATATATATATATATTTGCAATAAGACATTCTGTAAATGTTTGTTGGAATAATAGTGATGATGAACAACAATTATTGAAGTTGGATTTTGTTTCAGTACAAAAAAATCAGCATAGAAAGTCATGTTGACTTATTTTTGTTTGCTTGTTTTGTTTGGGTTGGGGAGAGATAAACCGTCAGTCTTTAGAAAGGACAGTCTCCAGAAAGTTAACCTGTCAAGTCTGTCAGGTCCTTGAACAAGTGCAGTGAGTGCACCGTGCTGAAACATACTTGCTCATCTACTCAGTTGGAGGCTGAGGGGACTCTGTGCTGCTGAGACGTCCCATCTCTCCAGAAAATAAGATCTTTTACTCACATGCTCGTGTGTATGATGCTCATATTATACACATACGTATATAATTTGGAAATCAATCTCAAATCTCACAAACACCAATCTGTAGTCTGGTGAAAGGCATATAAGGAAATGTTCTGTTATAGAATGTTGTTTGTACTTTCATGTTTTCATTAAACTGTAAGAGCATTTTTTCAGCCCAAGCTTACCAAATACAACTTTTCTACCATCCCTTAGTAAAATAGCAGTTAAAAAGGCACATGTTTGTGTTTCTTTTAGAATACATTGTTTGGGGCCTGGTGGTATAGATCACTGGTAGAGCAAGTGCTTACCTGGAGCAGGGCATTGGGTTCAATCTCTAGCCCCCCTAAAAGTTGTTTAGACCAAGTGTAGTTTTTTTTTTTTTTTTTTTTTTTTTTTTTTTTTTTTTTTTTTTGTGGCTTGTGTATTATGTATCATGGTTTCTTACTTTCTTAAATTGTTTTATACGTGTGAGTGTTTGGTCTGTGTATGTCTGCACTGCTTGCAGGCCTGGTGCTGGAGGAGGCTAGAAGAAGGTATCACATCCCCCGGAGCTGGAGTTACAGGTAGTTGTGAGCCGGTGTTCAGATACTGGGAACCAGACTTGGGTCCCTGGAAGAGCAGTACATACTCAGTACAGACTGCTGAGTCACCTCTTCAGACCCCTGTTTTAATTTTTTAGTATGTGTTTGTATGTTTGATGTATCTGTGTTTATATATGGGGATGTACACGTTAGTACAGGTGCCTGAGGAGTCCAAAAGAGGGCATCACCCCCTGGAGCTGAAGTTAGAGGTGGCAGTGACCTACCCAGCTAGAGCGCTGTGGTTCTCTGAAAGAGCAGGCAGTACTCCTAACCACTGAGCCATCTCCAGCCTGGTGGTGTTTTTTTTTTTTTTTTTAAAGATAAGAATTTGGAATTTGTGTATCCTTGGCTGGCCTAGAACTTGCTGTTTAGCTAGGGTTGACATTGAACTTTTAATCCTTCTGTCACCAACTTCTAATGCTGGGATTAAAGGCATGTGCGTTCTTGCATGGTAGGCAAGCACGTTCAATATTTGAGCTACATCCTAGCCATTAATACTTACCCATCCTTATTCAAAGGAGAAGAGGAGGCTGGAAGAGAAGTAGTAAAAGGAATTGAAACAAACCAATTACAGGCGTTTTCAGACTACAACTACACTAAACTTTGGAAACTTTTAATCTTGGAGCAACAGGAATGTTTTGAAGTTTGTGATATGGTGAAAACTTGGAAAGGGACTTTTTAACTGCTCAAGGAAAGCAAATGGAATAATTATGTATATGTGTGTGTGTGTGTGTGTATCTATCTATCAATCTATCTGTCTGTCTATCTATCTATCTATCTATCTATCTATCTATCTGTCTATCTATCTATCATGTCTTGGATTGTAGCCCTCCCCCGTACAGCAGAAGTAGGTTAATGTGTTTCAGCTTCTCCTCAATTTACTTTAGTGATCAAGACATCAGAGGCTTCATTATGTGGTCCCTATGCCTAAACTGTCCTAATGTGTTCACATTTACTTGACATTAAACCACTTTTGAGCTGAAGAAAAAACAAAAATGTAACTTTTTGGAGATACTCAAACACATTGTGGCTGGCCCTTAAGACAAGGCTGTATTGTACGCTCATCATGGTCACTCAGAAGATCACCGTGACTGAAGGGGTCTCCTGAAGCCCAGACTACATGGTCTGTTTTGCCTAGCACCAAGTAGTGTGCTTAAAACTCCACCTCTTACCACAGTATCATATAATTTCTTGAGGTAGCCTAAGTCATACCTACTAAGGGTGTGTATTTGCGGGTGTGCACTTGTGTGGTTGGAATGATCACTGTGATTTGGAGGGGTGCAAATATTTTTTCAAAGAAGCTGCAGGAGCTACTCTTTGTATGGGTCATCTGTTTGGTGATTGCAGCTACTTGTGGGAATCGTGTTGCTTAGCATATGGTTAATGTAATTCAGGCTTGGGCCGGAATTATTTTTTAAATCCAGTCTAACTGATCTCCTTGGTTTCAGATGTGCAGTTTGGCTGATAATCTTGAGATCTTTTTAAGTGGTGCCTGTTGGATAAACTACCCTGGACCCTTTCCAGAATGTTTTTGAAGAGTGAGCCTTGTATGCATATATGTTAAGACTATCTTTTAAAGTGCCTGCCTTTTACTGTTGGCAGTTGGAAGCTTTTTGGAACTTAGGAGAGTGCTGCTGCTGCTCCTGAATGTTAATGTCAGGCTGGCAGCTAACCTACAAAGAACAGGAGGAAGTGAAGAAATGTCTCTGTGAAACATTGCTTAAAGCTGTTTAAGCGTGGACTAGAAATGGCGAGCAGGAAACAGAGCTGAATTCTTGTTTTATGTTTAAAAGAGAGGCATCCCCTCCATTGAGAATTAAACTCCTTAAGAGTGTCCTCACTTAAGAGTTTTGCCATTGTCGAACATTTACAGGCAGTCTGTATTTTCGGCCCATTTGAGGTACCAGAGCCACAAACCTTGGGCCAGGAGGGGAAAGATGAGCTCAACTGTTCTACAATTTGTAGAAACTAAAATGGGGTAAAGAAAGTGATGTGGGAAGAGGAAGGAATTGTTTGGGGGACATTCCCTGTGACACAGGGAAAACAGAAATTAGGGAAGATTTATGTGTACTAAATAGAGGTTTGAGAAGGATTAGGCTGGAGGGAGGCTAACAGCAGTGCGACCTGAGAAATAGCAAATAGGTTTTACTTGTCCTTGAAGAGTGTAGAAGACGAGATTTCCACTTGAACTTTGATTGGGGAAGTTTGGGAGGCTGGTAATCTACTCACGAGTAGAGTGTGGATTTCTGTGGGCATCGGGGCCACAATGAGGCTTCAGCAGAGCGGGCGTTCCAGTTTTAACTTTGTATTGGTGCTGAGTCCAGGCCCTTGGACCTGCCAGTCAAGCTGGGTACCACTCAGCAACATCCCTAGCAATCAATGCTTTTTTGTTTGTTTGTTTTGTAAAGATTGACATACACACTTTGGAGTAGTGGTGTTTGAGGCTTGTGGATTGTACTGTCAAAAGAGACAAGTGCTGGTGGTTATGTGATTTGTGTGACTATTGAATTGAAGGAGTTAAGGACTGTTAGCAGTGATTAGTCTCGTTAGTGGGTGACTATGATTCCTTTAACATAAGGACTCTGTAGGAAGGAGAGCTGACCCCACACATTTTCCTCTGACCTGTGTGCATTTGTACACATCATGATAACCTGCATGTCCCTTGCTCCACTCAAGAAATTAAAATTTTTAGGAGGTGTCTTTTGTGTATATGTATATTGTTTGCCCTGAATCTATCATCTGTCTGTCTGTCTATCTCTTTCTTTCTTTTTTTTTTTTGTTTTTTTTTGGTTTTTTTCAAGACAGAGTTTCCTTTGTGTACAAGACAGAGTAGCTTTGTGCCTTTCCTGGAACTCACGCTGTAGCCCAGGCTGGCCTTGAACTCAGAGATCCGCCTGCCTCTGCCTGCCTCCCGAGCGCTGGGATTAAAGGCGTGTGCCACCACCGCCCTGGCTGCCTTGCATCTCTTAAAACACAAATTTATCTTGAGCTTTGAAGATTTATGATAATAGTACAATAAATACATTCTATAAAGTTTTTAGTTCTGGAGTTCAGGGATGTATTGTAACTGTGTAACTCTCACTCTTGAAATTACAGGCAAAATTGTGTGTGTGTGTGTGTGTGTGTGTGTGTGTGTGTGTGTGTGTCTCTATTAGAATTTTGAGAAGGGCCCAGTCTCGCTTTTATGAGATTCTTGCAGGCTCTTGACACACAAAAGTCAAGGGCCTTTTCAGTAATGTTAATGATGAAATCCGGTGATGCTTGTGTTGGCTAGTTGGCCGAAATAAGTTCCAGGGAGGGATTTTGAGTGGGCCTCCTAAGTGAGGAGCTTTGCTCTGAGGTACTTCTTAGAGATGGAGTAGGGACGCTTAGTGGAGGACAGGAGGAGAGCTAGAGCGAAGCTAAACAGTTGAAGAAATTTACCCGGTCGCTGTGGGTTTTTATTCTTCAGGACTCAAGCCAGTGTCTGACTGTTCGTACACAGAGGATACTGTAGGCTTTGGGAGGGGTCAGTACTACTATTTTAAAGGAAAAAGAGGTTTTTAAAGAAAACAAATTAGCTCGTAGATTATGTTCAGAAAAAAAATTTTAAGTTAAAAATTGCTTTCTCTTGCCGGGGGGTGGTGGTGGTGGTGGTGGCGGCGGCGGCGGCGGCGGCGGCGGGGGGCGCGGCGGCGGCGGCACACGCCTTTAATCCCAGCACTTGGGAGGCAGAGGCAGGCGGATCTCTGTGAGTTCGAGGCCAGTCTGGGCTACCAAGTGAGTTCCAGGAAAGGCGCAAAGCTACACAGAAACCCTGTCTTGAAAATCCAAAAAAAAAAAAAAATTGCTTTCTCTTATTTATTTATTTGTTTGTTTGGTTTTTCCAGACAGGGTTTCTCTGTGTAGCCTTGGCTGTCCTGGAACTCACTCTATAGATCAGACTGGTCTGGAACTCACAGAGACTCGCCGGCCTCTGCCTCCCCAGTGTGCACCACCACCACCCAGCAAGAATTGCTTATAGCTTAAAATTTTCTAAAGTATACAATTGTTTCAGTTTATTGATATATCGCAAGATATTTGCTCTCCCTACCTAATTTATGTGGTCATGAAGTGAAAATACTATTGTTTTGTTTTGTTAGGGTCTTTGAAACAGGAGTATAGAATAAATACTTTGAAATACTTTGATATTCAAGATAGTTTAATGCTAACACATTACTTACAAATAAATATCCCAAGCTAGGTGTGGTAGTGGATGCCTTTAATCTCAGCACTTGAGAGGCAGAGGCAGGTGGATCTCTGAGTTCCAGGATGGCCTGGTCTGCATAGTGAGTTCTAGGACAGCCAGGGCTACATAGAGAGACCCTGACTAAAAAATAGACAGACAGACAGACATTCCATACAAAAAAATCTGCTTAGTTCCCAGAGTAGTTAATTCTGAAATTTTAGATAATTGTTACTTTTTAGTTTTTTACTCAATCTTTGGCCTTTGAAATTAGATTAGGAGACAGTTTTTATCGGTTCTTAGTTTCTGTGTGGTAATCTCTGTACATTCATTTCTATTTATTTATTTATTTATTTATTTATTTGGTGCTGGGAAATTGAACCCAGAAAGTATCCTTGCTACAAGTCTTCTACCAGTAAGCCACGCCCTTAGCCCTAATCTTCACACTTTTGATTGCCATGCTCACAAATAATTAATACTGTTGACATTGTTTTTAGACTATCCTGCAGAAATACTGGCAGATACAGGAATGATGGATAGATAAGTTTTGGCTAATTTTAAACAGAGAAAGTTTATGTTACATAGTTTGTGGCTAGTTTGTGTTGATTGAAAATTTGACACATAATTATACTTATTTGGGGCTATAGTTGTATTGGCTTAAATGTAAGTAGTGTACAGTAGTCCAGTCATAGTAGTTAGCACATTCAGCACCAAACACATTTATGTTGAAAATATTTAGAATCCTCTTTCCTTCCTATTCTGGCTCTGTGCTATTCTGTAGACACGAGAGCTTAATGCAGTTGTATTTTGTGCCTGTTAGCCAGCCTCTGCACATCCTTTTTACTGCTGCTTTCCTTCTGCCAACTCTTCTCCTTCTGGACCTGTTGAATATGGGTGAGGACACATGAGTTTTGTCGTCCTCTGCTGGCCTGTTTGACTTGTTAGAACAAGTCATGCATGTTGCTCTGAAGTGGATTATTGTATGCACTAATGTACAAGGATCCAAATAGAAGGAAAGTATTTTGTCGGTTCCTTAGGCCCTCTCCCTCCCTCCCTCCTTCTCTCTCTCTCTCCCTCTGTCTCCCTCCTCCTTCCCTCCCTCCCCCCTTTGGGTCATTAAGTAGTTATGAAATAAAAGTTTTAGTGACCAATTTCCCATATAAAAAGCCTGCATATGGAGGGATCAGCAGGGTTTGCTAAGTCGGTGTACCATCACTGAGTCAGCACCGCAGCCTGCAGTAGGCATGAGTACTGAATATAAGCAAGAAATGGTCCTGATCTATAGCTAACTATAGTGTGGCTGCTGAAATTTTGCCTTTCTTTAATTTTTGCTTTTATAAAATTTCTTGTGAATAAAAGTTACTTCTAAAATGAATTCTGCGTCTTTTATGTTAATAACTATATTTACTGAATGTAAACATACATAATATGAATTCACTATAGAAAAGTAAGAGAAACGTAACTCATGTAAAGAACACTTTAATATATTTGATTTTTTAAATTATTACATTTATGTGTGTGTGTGTGTGTGTGTGTGTGTGTGTGTGAGAGAGAGAGAGAGAGAGAGAGAGAGAGAGAGAGAGAGAGAGAGAGAGAGAGAAGACAACACAACCTGGAGAAGCCTGTTCTCTCCATCATGTGGGTGTCAAGGTCTCAACTCAAGTCCTTAGACTTTATGCACTGAGCAGTCTTACCAGCTTAATAGATATGATTTTAGATCATTTCCTAGGTGTACATGTACACACAGTCCATATATCACTGTATTTGATAGAGAATAATACAGTGTATACTACCTTAGACCATCTTCAATGTATTTGATATCACCAATTTATTTTTGTCCTAGAACTTTTTTTCTTTTCTTTTTCTTTTTTTTTTTTTTTTTTTTTTTCCGAGACAGGGTTTCTCTGTAGTTTTGGTGCCTGTCCTGGATCTCGCTTTGTAGACTGGCTGGCCTTGAACTCACAAAGATTCACCCGACTCTGCTTCCCAAGTGCTGGAATTAAAGGCGTATACCTTCTCATATTTTCTTTTTGAGATAGGATATTTCTATGTAGTTCTGGATGTCTTGGAACTCTTTTTGTGAACTGGGCTGGCCTTGAACTCAGATCCTTGAGCCTCTGCCTCCAGAGTGCTGGGATTACAGGCACCACTGTACCTGGCTCCCTGAATTTTTTTCTTTTCCTTCCTTTCCTTCCCTCCCTCCTTCCCTCCCTCCTCCTTCTCCCTCCCTCCCTCTCCTTCCTTTTTTCTTCCTTTTTTTTCTTCTTTTTCAAGACAGGATTTCTCTGTGTAACAGTCCTGGCTGTCCTGGATCTCAGTTTGTATACCACAGTGGCCTCAAACTCAGAGATCTGTCTTCCTCAGTCTCCCAAAGTGCTGGGATTAAAGGTGTGAGCCACTACTGCCTGGCCAGTATTTTATATCTTTATTGCATTCTCCTACTTTCAAACTTTAAAAATATTTAAAACTTTATTTTTGTTTAAAACCCATATAAGCTGGGCATGGTAGCACAATCTTGTCTTTATATTCTGTGGTAGCTCTAGTAGGATAGGAAGTTCAAGGTCAACCAGAGCGCACAGGGAGTCCGAGACTATTGTGGGCTATGTGAGATTCTGCCTAAATACGTTCACTAAGCGTATTTTAGTCTTGACCTACACAGGGCTACGGTAATGTCAGTGAAATCTAACTCTACCTTTCTACCACTTAAGGTCCAGGGATTGTTACCTTGTAATGACAATGCTGCCTTCTGGATCCTTCCTGAAGGACCTGACAGAGGTATTGAGATCTACTTCCTCAGAAACTTGTGCATAGTAGTTATTTACTTTGTGTGTGTGTGTGTGTGTGTGTGTGTGTGTGTGTGTGTGTGTGTGTGTGTGCTGTTGGTAATCAGAAAATACACTATGAACATCTACTCAATTACTCTTTTGGCATTAGGATTACAAGACATTGTAAAATTACATGCATGGACACACATGGTTAAGAAAAGGCTGGAAAATGAAGGAGTTTGGATAAAACTCCTGGGAAATGATAGAGCAGAGAGCTAGGGCAGAAGGAACAGTGCTTCAGGTTCAAGGAAATAGGGCTGCTACAAAGTGGGTTTTGTCTTCATCCTCAGTTTGTTGCAAATAGGAGGCTAGAGACATCCGGAGCTGCACTGGGAGGCATATGCCTGTAATTCCAGCACACGCGGAGGCAAGAAGATCGAGACTTTGAGGCTGGCTAGGGTGACTTCTCAAAATGAGAGTGTGTGGTGACATGTTTTATACCAGCCTCGGGAGGCAGAGGCTGACAGATCTTTTGGGAGTTCAAAGCCAGCCTGGTCTACAAAGTGAGTTCCAGGACAACCAGGGCTACACAGAGAAACCCTGTCTTGAAAAACAAAAAGTGAAGTGTCCCTTTCTCTCTGAGCATCTTCAGTGACAGAAAGCCTAATACTGCCTGTCAGAGTTCAGCCAGTCTTGGAGACCTGGAGCTGACCAGAAATGTAATTTCAGGCTTGGGATGGTAAAACATCTGACAGGCAAACCCAATGATCCATGTTTAATTCTCAGGGCCCACATAAGAACGCTGAATGCTAGGGTGTGCATCTGTGATCCTGGCACTTCTACCAAGCATGTTCCTGCCCACATGTTCACACAAAACTCCTATGTATATGAGTGTTCTACTTGAATGTATGCCTGCATACCAGAAGAGGGCATCAGTCCCATTACAGACAGTTGTGAGCCACCATGTGGTGCTGGGAATTGAACTCAGAACCTCTGGAAGAGCAGCCAGTGCTTTTAACTGCTGAGCCATCTCTCCAGCCCTCATGTATAATTTTATTTATTTATTTATTTTGAGACAGGGTTTCTTTGTGTAGCTTTGGAGCCTGTCCTGGAACTCACTCTGTAGCCCAGGCTTTAACTGAAATTGTACCTTAGAATTTTTTTCTGTGGATCTTCTGTTGTTCTCTAGGGTTTCCAAAAACAAGTCTAGTTTCCATTTTGTTACAATATTGTCTCCATTCTAGTTCAGCTATTCTTATATCCCTTAGCCTTCCTGGGAAGAAAAGCAAGTGTGTTAGGAAAATAAGGTTGTGGAGGAAGGGCTGTATTACGTTCCTAGGACTGTTCTATCAAATTATCAAAAGCTTAGTGCTTTGAAGGAAAAGAAATGTATCCACTCGAGAGAGATGTGTGAGTGGGTAAAGTCATGGTGTGAGCTTAGCAACAGTTGGGATACCCAGAACACATGTGGAAGCTGGGTAGGAGGCAGAGGTGGGATCCTTGGGTAAACTAGCTAGTGAGACTGGCTGGAGTTGACTAGCTCTGGGTTCAGCAAGAGACCCTGTCTGTGTCAGTAAAGTGGAACTTGATTGGGGAAGACACCTGACATCAACTTTGGGCAGTCACATGCATGTACACATGCGTGCATGTCTGAACCTACATGTGCAATTACATACATGCTTTTGTTAATGTGGGTTATATATATTTTATTTGTTTGGTTTTGTTTTTGTTTTTCAAGACAGGGTTTCTCTGTAGCTTTGCCCCTTTCCTGGAACTCACTCTGTAGCCCAGGCTGGCCTGGAACTCAGGGAGATTCACCTGCCTCTGCCTCCCAAGTGCTGGGATTGGGATTAAAGGCGTGTGCCACCACCGCCCGACCAATGTGGATTATATTTTTGATATTTGTCATATTAAATACTAAAATGGAAATTTCAAAAATGTTTGTTAATTTAAAAATACCAATAATAGACATACAACATGTTGAAATTTTTTTATTTCTTTGGTTAAAGTATAGGAAGCTATCTCAATCAGATCACACACACACACACACACACACACACACACACAACACACACAATTACAAACATCCCACACAAGTTGAGCCTTTTTAGGTACTTGTGGATATTATTCTTAGATATTAAACCCAAACTCCATAACATTAGCTTCTTGAACATGAAGTATAAAGTAGAATATGAAATCATAACTGTACTTTTCTTAAAATCTATTTGATTGTCATACACCTTGGATGTATGTATGTTGAGACAGAGTCTGACTTGTCCAGCCTGCCTACAACTCCTAGGCTCATGATCCTCTTGCCTCTGCGTTCCTGATGCTGGACCTGCCACAAAGCCTAGCCACAATGGGTCTTTTAACTCAAGAATGACCTTGTGGGTATCTGACATGGGTAATTTGGAAAATAGTTCACTGAGTTATGTAGATCTTATAAATACTGTCACAAGCATTTATTAATATCTCCATTATTTGATCAGAAAAGACTTGAGTAATGAAAAGTTATCAGGCTTACTGGAGTAGATACAAAATTTTCCAAAATTCTATCACTTGAAATACCAGATTTTGTCATTGGCATTTAGTAACAGGTTCACTTACAGTTTTTGAGAAAAATCCTGTGCAGGACTTATATGATAATATAGTTTGTTAGCCATTTTATCAAAAAAAAAAAAAAAGTGATAACTGTTTTGGAAAAAAAGGTTGCTAATTTAGTTTGCAACTCAAACCATGCCCCACCATGCTTTGAGGACCTGTGACTGTCGTCACAAGGACAGAAATCCTTGTGCATACTTTGCGTTTGTTGAGCAGGAAGAGGCGGAAAGGGTGGGTATTCGATGAAACTAGTAGTAGTTGGAACCGAGGTTCACACCTGTTGTGTATTATCCCATTACTTAGGAGGCTAAGGCAGCAGGGTTACTGTGAGCTCAAGGGCTGCACACGGAGTTCCAGGCCATCAGGGACTGTCTCAAAAACCCAAATAAAGGTGTATGACATTCACCTTTATTTAATCCCAGCACTCAGGAGGCAATGGCAGGAGATTATCTGTGAGTTCAAGGCTAGCGTTGTCTACATACGGAGTTCCAGACCCTCCCAGGGCTACATAGTGAAACCCTATACACCAAAATTAAATAATTTTTACTCTTTCTTCAAGTGCATGCTTAAATAAAGTCTCCCTCTTTGCTGTGAGCATGTGAAAATGAAGATTATATGGCTGATAGTCAATCCGGTATGGCACTGTTATATTGGATTGTCCTATGTTAGTACTCTGATTCCACCATTGCTGCTGCATCCTAAATGTTAATTGAAGGGGGGGGTATTAGTTACCATGAAAGTAGTTTGTTTGTACGGTGTTCTGCCTGCATGGATGTATGCCTGCAGGCCGGAAGAGGGCACCAGATCTCATTATAGATGGTTGCTGGGACTCGAACTCAAGACCCCTGGAAGAACAACCAGTGCTCTTAACCTCTGAGCCATCTCTTCAGCACCATGAAAGTAGTTTTAACCCGATTGATCCCTTGAAAGAGTCTCAGAGACCCCTTTGATTCCATGGTCACTTACAGACTGATCCTGAACTTTATACACAGAAGGTACAGAACGGACATTTGATGAATTTGATGTGCTAATATTTAAACAAGACAAAGCTCCCTGAGTACAGTTTTGTGGGCAACCTTATGTCCATGCAGGCAGCCTGATTGGAGAGCAGAGTTTCTACTGCAGCTGTGACAATAGTGTGAGCAGACAGAAGTAGATTATATGGCTCAGTACCTCAGACCATGAAATAACTGAATACAGCTTGATAAGTCTTTAGTGCCAACATTTGAAGCCTTGTTAGATTTCTATTAATGGGTTCTCTATTTTTTGTTTTAATTTTGTAAGGTGGGGGTGCTCCTCAAGTAGGATGGAACTGATCAGAAAAGCAAATACCAATTTCAAGTTCAGTGGTCATTATTGTGTTGATTTGTTAGTCTTTTGATGAGGGCCACAAAAGGTGAGATGTGAACCACCATTTTTAGTTTCCTGATGAGTTAGTACACGGTGCTGCTCCTCTCTTGATTTCTAAACAAGCCTTCCTTTCGTTGTTAGGGGGAGTTAGTTTTCAGGAACATTGTTTACTCTAAATCTTTATAATCTTTGAATTGAAAGAGGCTGTTTCTTGAAAAAGAGGATGGGGTTGTAATTCAGTGATAGAGTGCTTACCTGGTATTTGCAGGCTCTGGCAGTCCTCACATTAAAAAAAAAAAAAAAAAAAAAAAAAAAAAAACAACTTGGAGGGAGGGCCTATAGGAAAGGAATTAGTGAGAGCAAAATAAAGTATCTATGAAGATGCCTCGGGACTGGAGAGATGGCTCAAGGGTTAGGAGCACTGGTTGCTCTTCCAGAGGACCCAGGTTCAATTCCCAGCACTCACATGGCAGCTCACAACTGTCTGTAACTCCGGTTCCAGGGAATCTGGCACCTTCACACCAATGCACATAAAACAAAGTTAAATAAGTTATTTTTAAAAAAGATGCCTCCATGAAACTCATTACTCTGTGTTTACGTACAAAATTAATTATAAGAAAGAGTATGGGGAACTGGAGAGATGGTTTAGTGGTTGAGAGCACTGTTCCAGAGGACACAGGTTCAATTCCCCGCACCCACATGGCAGCTGACAACTATCTGTAACTCAGGTTCCAGGGGATCTGACACCCTACACAGACCTACATGCAAGCAAAACACCAATGGACAGAGGAAAAAAAAAAAGAATAGGACAAATTGTTATTTCATCCTTGCAGAAATAAATATTGAGTAAAGACATTGCTTCAAAACAGGGAATGTTTATATAAATATATATATATATATATATTATTTATTATATATATTTTTTTTTTTTTTTTTTTTTTTTTTTTTTTTTTTTTTTTCTTCGAGACAGGGTTTCTCTGTGTAGCTTTGGAGCCTGTCCTGGAACTTGCTTTGTAGCCCAGGCTGGCCTCGAATTCAGAGATTCGCCTCCCTCTGCCTCCCGAGTACTGAGATTAAAGGCAGGCAAGGTGTGCACCACCACCGCCCGGCTGATTTACACTTTTAATAGAAATTAATGAAGGGATTGGCTATTTCAAATACTTTCTTAAAAATAAGATATACTTATTTTATGTATATGGATGCTTTGTCTGCGTGCGTGTACATCTATCTGCACATCAGAAGAGGTCATCTGATCCCGTGAGACTATAGTTACAGACAATTGTGAACTGACATGTGGTTATATGGGAATTGAACTCAAGACCTCTGAAAAGAGCAGCCAGTGCTCTTAACTGCTGAGCCATCTCTCCAGCCCCCTGAGTAAAAATTTTATATTATAAAATGGTAGTGCCAGTGGGTAAAAGCACTTGCTGATAGCCTGACCTTGATGGATCCCTAGGTCCCATGGTGGAAAGGAGAGACTCACCTCGCTAAAGTTGTCCTCTGACCTCCCTATGTATGCTACAGCACATGTCTGAACTTAGAACACATCACACACACACTTATACAGTGTGTGTGTGTGTGTGTGTGTGAGAGAGAGAGAGAGAGAGAGAGAGAGAGAGAGAGAGTGTGAGAGAGAGTGTTGGGCATGGTGGCTTGCTCACCTGTAATCTCAGCACTTTGGAGGTGGAGGAGGAGGGCCAGGAATTCAGGATCATCCTTGACTTAAGTACAAGCCTATCTGGGTTACATGAGGCCCTGTCTTACTGACTTCCAGGGGGAAAAGTCATTGGAAAAGTATATATTATAACTTGATGAAACTGGTGCAGTGTTTGACTGGTTATGAGAGGCATTTTTATACGTACGCTTTTGTAAATTTGCTTAGTCCTTATTCATAAAGTTAAGCGAGATTATAGCAGGAAACCTGGAAACATCTTTGAACAGTTCTAAGTTTTCCTGAGAACTTGAGTTTTAGAGAAAAAGCTATTTAATGTTTTCTTGGCTTCTACCTGGTTTCTACAGAATATATAAGATAATAAACTAAACCACTTGGTAACCAAGAAAGTAATACTGATTCTTTAATAGAATTAGCTTAACTATGAAAGTAAAATGAGTAACTCAGAGTAATCTCTGTTGTCATTTGTATGAGCACTTTTTATTAGAATAGTGAATAAAAATCCTTAAATGTCCGTATAAACCACAGAGCTGTGTAGTCTTAAATAGACTTACCCATCCACTATACCTTTGTGATAAAGAGACTGTTCCTTTTTCTTATCGTTGCTGTTTTTGGCGAGGGATAGAGTGATAAAATGGATAGCATATCCCGTCCACTTTTAGTTTGAGCCTTTGTCCACCTGCCTGCATTTTGATAATCTCAGCCTACTAAAATAATGCATATTTGTTTTGTTTTCAGGGGGTTGTTTGCTATGGTCTTTATTTCTGTAGGGATGAGTGTTAAAATTGAAGGTGGAAATAGTGGTAGGACCCCCCCCCTTACTTTTTAGGACTACATATGTGTAAGTGCCTGAAAGTATGTACACTTGTACTCTCATGGAAACCAGAAGAGGTATTGGATGTTCCTCCTTTGCTCTTAAGCTATTTCTTTGAGGCAGGACCTCTCTCTGAACCTGGGCTTGAATTTTCTTGGTAGACTGGGAAGTAGCAAGCCCCAGCAGTCCTTCCTGCTAGGGTCTGAGGTTATTGGCACGTATGGAATGCCTAGGCCAGTGCTTTTAACTGCTGACCTAACTCTTTAGCCTCCGCCCCCGTTTTTTATTATTATCACTATTGCCAAGGGGAGGTGTCATAGTGCCTGTATGAGGTCAGAGGACAACTTTGTGGGTTCTGGGGATTGACTGGGTGGTTACATGGCTTGCTGGACAACTGACTACCCGCTGTGCCTCAAGACAAAGGAAAATCATAAAGGATACTAAGTTAATGACTTTCTTTCATGCTTGTGCCCTCCCCCTCTCTTCATTCCCCACAGGGTCTGAATATGTAGCCCTGGCTAGCATGGACTTCACTGTGTAGCCCAGGTTGGCCTCAAACTCTTGGTGATCTCCTGCTTCAGCCTGCAAGTGCAAAGATTACAGGCAGAAGCCATGATGCTCAGCTGAAAATCCTAAGAGTGAGTGTGTGTGTGTGTGTTGTGTGTGTATGTGAAGCTATAATCTAATTTAGTTGAAAAGGGAAAGAAGACGAAGGAGTATTCCATAAGAGACATGCCTAGGAAATTTATTGTACCAGATATTGACAGCGTGTGCCTATAGGGACATCTTATAATAATATCTAGGAAGTTAGCTTTATTGTGTAGCATATTTTAAACATTCTGTGAGGGGCTGGAAGGTGACTCAGTGGGTAAAGCTATTTGCCACACCAGTCTGTCTGACCTGAGTTCAATCCCCAGAACCCACATAAGAAGCCAGATGTGGTGATGCACATCTGCCGTCCCAGCACTTCTCTGGTGAGGTAGTAGTAGAGAGAGGAGAATCCCCTGGAAGCTTGCTGGCCAACCAGCCTAGAGTGTGCAGTAGTGTGACTCAAACAGTGAGAGACCCTGACACAAGGGAAAAGGAGAGACCCAACTCCCTAAAAGTTGTCTTCTATGCTAGTGTGTACATGCCTACACTTACTCATCATACATACACTAATTAACAATAAATCAAACATTGTCAAAATTTTACAAGATGTTTCTAGTAAACATATTTACCAGGTAGATGGTACTTACCTTTAAATATTAACTACTATTTTGGTTTCTTTCATTCATTCATTCATTCATTTAAAAATACGCTCTTACAATGGACCCTGGCTGTCTTGGAACTCCTTATGTAGACCAGGCTATTCTCAAACTCACAGAGATCTGCCTGCCTCTGCCTCCTGAGTGCTGAGCTTAAAGGCATGGCCCATATGCCTGGCTATCTTAAGTTGTTTGTTTGTTTTTTAATGAGAAACTATGAAAATGAAACATTACAGATATTTCTGTTCTGCTTAAACCAGAGTACTATGTATTGCTTATACTTTCTTCTTAGCAACTTGAGGTCACTGTGGGAAGCAAGTTACTAGCCTGTGTTGGGATTTCCTCAGCAGCAATGCTTTTGTATTCATTTCTCCTGTGAACTGTTGGTTAGATTCTATCAGCCCAGCATGCCACTGCAAGAAGAGAGGAGGAAGAGTGGGATGCAGAGCCTGAAGTGCTGCTCTCCCTGATGGCTCTAGTGGGAAGCCGCCAGCAGCCATGCCTCTTACTGGAGAAACTGGATCACTCCATCTCTTCTGTCTGTCCTTCTGTACGTTCACATATATTCAGCACTAAAGAACTGTAAACTGTTTGTAGTGTTCTACCATTCCCAGTAACATACGGTGGACATTTTATTTATGAATAAAGCTACTATATCCTTCAGGACTTGTGTGGTATGCCTCCATGCTGACAGACCTGGATCCTGTCTCGCACAAGCATGACGCTGACTGTCCACAGCCACTTTACTCAGTGTTTCTGCCATGCTCCTCTTGTAGAGTGATGTCTTGGCAGCCAGAATTGTACTTAGCACTTTTATTCCAGAGATCTCTGCAGTGAGAAAGGGACCTATCTTGTTTTGACCCATGTGAACTTGGTTCTAAGAGACTAGGAAAGTTGGGTGAGCAGCTGTTGGTGGGTTGATAGCCAGCTGCATGCCGCCCATTGTGGCCAGGACCAAGGATTACACTTGATGCGCACCCACCCCCACCCCAAATGTGGCAAATTGTATCAAAGATCACATCAAGAAAATTTCAGTGACAAAAATATTTTTTAATTCTTCTAATTTCATCTTCCCTTGTCCAGGGTACTTTAAAATATGTAATCTGTCCAGGCGGTAATGGCACATCACCATCCCAGCACTGAGCACTGAGAGGCAGAGGCGGGCGGATCTCTGAGTTTGAGGCCAGCCTGGTCTACAGAGTGAGTTCTAAGACAGGCTCCAAAGCTACACAGAGAAACCCTGTCTCAGAGGAAAAAAAAAAAAAAAAAAACTTAAGAAAAGAAAAACAAAAAAATACTTAATCTGAATGCTGCAAACTTTTACTTATCATGAGGAAATTTTGGTATTTTTATTTTAAATTAATGCTGTGTAAACAGTATGTAGGCAGTTTGGGTTTCTTTAGAAATCTAGGGTAACATTTTAGAAATTACCCCCTTTTAGATATATGGATCTCTCTTATAAGTTAAACCAATTCCACAGTGGAGATGTTAATTTTAATTTGAGGTAGAGTTGTTCTGGTTTTATAATCAACCACTTCCTAAATTTCATTGCCCTCACTCTGCTTTATTCTGCCGGCTGCTTTATTTTCCTTATCTAGAAATCTAATGTGAGTTTTTCATTATATCGCTGTGCTTTTTGTCTTCATTTTATGCTATACTAAATTTATTTCTTTAGGTATTCAAGATAGATTAGTGAATTACAAAGTAAACATGGAAGTTCAATATGTAGACTTACTGGCCTTTGAATCATAGAGCTCTGCCTGCCTTTGATTCCCCTGGTGCTGGGATTAAAGGAGTGGTCTACAACACCCTGCAGAAATTTTTCCTTTTTACTTGTTTGTATTTATATGAATTCTCTGCACGTACACCTGAATGCCAGTAGAGGTCATCCGATTCCATTATAGATTGTGAGTCACCATGTGGTGCTGGGAATTGAACTCAGGACCTCTGGAAGAGCAGTGCTCTTAACCTCTGAGCCATCTCTCTAGCTCATGAAATTTAAACTTTTGATCAACCAGGAAAGTTCAGATTTACATTTCTGATACTGTTTGGAGTTCTTGGGGAAACATTTTTGTTTTATGTTATTTGGAAAGTTTTGTTTTGTTATTAAGCAACAAAATAAGTACTGTATCTGTCTTAATTTATTTGATATGTTTTCAAGTAATTTAGATAGATCTGTTTCACATCCATGTAATACGTGATTTAGAGGCATTGAATAGCTCTCCATACTTAAATGTCTGTTTTCTTTCATATTGCCTCCCAGTTTCACAATTGTGTTAACTCAGTGGGGTTTCGTTTATTACTACATAAAGTAATGGCTCCCTCTGGACATGGTGGCTCACATCTGTAGTTCCAGCAAACCTGGTGCAGAGACAGGAGGATCAACACACATTTGAGGCCAACCTGGTCTACACTGGCAAGTTCCAGCCTAGCCCAGGACTACACAGTGGAACTGTGTAAGAAAGAAATCAAAACAACAAAGAAATAACATCTCCAGTGTGGCTACAATGGAACCTTTTACATTCCTTTCTCTTTCTAAAGTGATGTGGCCTGGCAGCAGTGGTTCCCTGTGCCGTTGCTGGCATTTGAGGCAGCTGTGGTGTGTTTACCTGTAATACCAGTACTCAGAAGGTGGAAACAAGAGCCCTGAGCTTGAGGTCAACCCATAGTATCATAGCAATACTCTATCTCAAACAACCAAAAAGATAGCTTAAGAGAAATTATTGATACTGTTTTTGACCTTCAGAAGGCAATTTCATATTGTTTAGTGTAATAAAATATGAAACTGTCTTATATACACAGTATATAGAATTATGCTCATTGCCGAGATAGATTGTTCCTGACCTTTCCTGTGTGCCCCGTTGCTGTTAGCTTGCCTCATTTGTCTTTTTTTTTTTTTTTTTTGTAGTATTGGAGATGGGATATCATGCTCCCCAGGTTGGTCTTGTCTCCTTGTGTATCTGAGGATAACTCTGAATTTATTTTATTTTATTTTTTTTTTGGTTTTTTTCGAGACAGGGTTTCTCTGCGTAGCTTTGCTTTCTGGAGCCTGTGTCACAGAGATCCACCTGGCTCTCTCCCGAGTGCTGGGATTAAAGGCGTAACTCTGAATTTATGATCCTCCTGCCCCCACTACTCAGCACTGGGACTGCACGTGTACCCACCATGCCAGGTGTATGCAGTCTTAGGGAATGTTGAGCCAGGGCTTTATGCTGCTAGGCAAGTACTACCAACTGTGCCACATTTCCAGCCTGGACTGTGGATTCTGCATAAAGAAGAATATTTAAGTCAGTCAAGGTATTGGACACCAGGAATTCCAGCATTCCGGAAATGGAGGCAGGAGGGCTACATAGCAAAATCTTGTTTAAAAAGAAAATTTGACAAAAATCATAAACAGATCCAATAGATGACTATAAACTATCATTGTGATGCTGCTGCCTTTGAAAAAGTTAGCAGTGGTGTTTCTGTAACTGATTTGCCAAGAAATTAATGGTTCTGGATAATAAATGTTGGCAGTACTTTGAAAAATATAAATGCAGTTCTCTCTCTCTCTCTCCTTAAAAATTTCTTAATTTTTTTTATGTACAAAAACTCATGATTTCTTTCACTGTGTAGATGGTCTTGAATAATCCATACAAGGAAGGTCACTGAGTCCAATGTAATGATGTCCGTGGCTTTCCCACGCTGGCGGCATCTATTCAATCCTCTCCCAACTCAGACAATTCCAAGTGAAACTTCCACCTGGTGACTGCAGTAAGTACAGCTTCTGGTGATGCTCTTGCCTTCAGATGGCCGATGAGGGAATAGAGCAAAAAGGGAGCAGACATAATTTTTTTCTCAAAACTGTTTACATAAAGACCACCAACTGACACTCTGTTCAATGTTTCCCTTCAGAAGTTGGCATCTCAGCTGTTCTGACATTTACCCCCGGCCAAAAAAAAAATGACTATTGAGTTCTAGTTACGAAACAAACTCTTTGGGAGTTGGGGATTGCAGGTGTGCCTGGCTGAGTGGTTAGAAAACTTACTTAACATGTGCAGGGCTCCTGGTTCCAATCCCCATCACTGAAGAAACAGAAAGGATTTCAACATAGAAACAGCCTGAAAAAAATGAATAGAGCCCACTTTGACGGCTCTTTCTGTCTTCATCAAGTGGTCAGGAAATCTTGGCACCCTGCCTTCAACATGTGTGAAATCTGACTACTTCTCAGCACTGTGCTGCTGCTGCCCGGTCCGAGCCATGTTCGGGTCTCAGTAGTCCTACCATATTCCACTCTCCACTTCCTTCAGTCTGCTCCTTACACATCACCACAGTAATCATCAGAAACACAGAGTAGATTTTGCTGTCTAGTTTTATGTCAACTTAACAAAACTAAAGTCACCCGAGAGGAAGGAATCTCAAGACAATGCCTTCATAAGATGGGACTGCAGGCAAGCCTGTGGGGCATTTCCTCAATTAGTGATTGATGGGAGAGGGCCCAGCCCTTTGTGGGTGGTTCCGTCCCTGGGCTGGTGGTGCTGGGTGCTATAAGAAAGCAGGCTGCGCAAGCCAGTACACAACATCCTTAAAGGCCTCTGCATCGCTCCTGTCTCCAGGTTCCTGCCCTGTTTGAGTTCCTGTCCTGACTTCCTTCAGTGATGAACAACGATATGGAAGTGTAAACCAAATAAACACATTCTTCCCCAACTTGCTTTTGGTCATGGTGTTTCCCTGCAGCAATACAAACTGTGGCTAGGACATCGATCATAGCCCTCCTGATGAAAGTCTTCCAAAGACTTTTCCTCTCATGCTAAGTCAAGTCTAAGGCTCTTACCTAGCCCACACACCATGCACTTATGGTCTTGTACTGCTTCTCTGGTCTCATCTGCCACTCCCGTCCACATACAGGATCCATCTTGCTGTCCTGCTATCCACACAGCAACACACCAGAGAACCAGAGTTTGGATGCCCAGAACCCATGGGAATGCTGGGTGACACTTGTAATTCCAGCTTCAGAAACTGGAAACAGGGATGCCCAGTGCAAGCTGGCTGGTGAGACTAGACATCAGCAAGCTCTGGGTTTGATTGAGAGACTGCCTCAGTGACTAAAGTGGGAGAGTAATCAGAAGATGAGTTAAGACATTGTTTCGGGCCTCCACAGGCACAAACATAACCTACCCACAGCTACTTCCCACCCCCTACACACGTGGTCAAAGACAGGCATACATCACACACACACACACACACACACACACACACACACACACACACACACACACACAATGGAGACGGGGAAGAAGGACCTTCTTTGAGCAGCACACAGCACTCTCCATGCTCTCACTTTCCCATCTCCCTAATCTTATATCATTACTTCTCTCCTTAGTGCTTATTGTGCCTAAAATTAGATGTGTGTTTATTACTACCCCCTGCCCCTTTAGGATGTAAAGTCCAAGAAGTCAGGGATGGGTTGGTTCACATTAGTGTTAGGAATGAATGTTTGAAACTTTGTTGTCCCCCATGTTTTTTGCTTCTTATTTACTTATTTGGTTTAATTTTTATTTTATTTTGGAGACAGGGTCACTATATAGCCCTGGCTGACCTGGAACTAACTTCATAGACCAGGGAGGTCTTAAATTCAGAGATCCACCTGCCTCTGCCTTCTACGTGCTAGAATTAAAGGCATGTTCAACCACACCCAACTTTTAGGTTTTGTTTTGTTTTTTTTTTTTTGGGGGGGGGGTCCCCTTCAACCATTATTTATTTGTTTGTTTTTTTTTGCAGCAGGTATCATTCTCTAGGCCAGACTAGCCTGGAGCCCATGGCAGTCCTCCTGCCTTGGCGTCCCAGATGTGGAAAGGATGTGAGTCTGTGTGGTTGGGGTTGCTTCTTTTATTGTTTTGCTTTATGCTTTATTCTCAGTAGTTTTCTCGTTTGTTTACCAGCCCTGTTGATGAGCCCAGTACTTCCACCTACGTTACAGACTTCCCCAAGTTCCGAGTGAGCATCTGTGGGGCAGCTCTTAGAGTTCCTGCTTCCTCCACAGAGCTGCGCTCACTCCTTCTTGTGTGGAGCCTGGCTAATGAGCTTCACTCCAGCAGAAGAGCGGAGTCCTGGTTTTCCTCACTGCACACATCTGCTTCACTGAGTTCCTCTGCTCGCCACTGCCGTAGCTCAGGTCTTGCTGTGCTGTTTCATTTTTTCACCTTTAGACAGGCTTCCCTGTGGAGCCTGGCTGCCCTGAGCTGCAGTGTAGACCAGGCTGGCCTCCAAGTCACAGAGACCCATCTGCCTCTGCCTCTCCTGGGCTAGGATTCAAGATTGGGCCACCATACCCAGCTTTATCCTCATTGTCGTAAGTCACACCTCTAGTAGGTTCCCCAGGGATCACTGCATCAGTCACTGACTAGATCACCTCTAGCCTCAGTCCTCCCCATGGTCACACAACTGGGATGTTGCAGAACACCACTTAGCTTTTCAGCCTGGCATCATTGCTAGCAAAGCCTAGAGTCTGAAGACCTGTAGTCTATGGGTAGACTGGGTTATACTCTCTCTCCGAGGGACTGCTTACTAGTTTTTAGAGAAACTAATGTTTAATAAAGCCCTCTTACCTCAGGTTTAAAAAGATGTGCTATTTTATATTTAACAGGTATATATATATATATATATATATCTGTTTGGGTATGTACATTCAAGTGCAGGTGTCTGCAGATGCCAGGGTGTCGGATCCCTGTAATAACAGGCGGTTGTGAGCTGCCTGATATGGGTACTAGAGATAGAACTTGGGTCCTCTGCAAGAGCAGTATGGACTCTTGATGGTTGAGCCGTGTGTCCAGCCTCTCATCTCATTTTATGAGTAAGTACTATTATCTTACAAATTGCAAATAATTTTGAAACCTTGTAGTAGTAGAACTTTCTCTTCACTTTTGTTCTTTCTTCTTTCTTGTGTTAGAAAGGAATCTTTTTTTTTTTTTTAATCAGGTGCCTCTGAGCAGTAAGAATAACTACAGGTTAGTTAGCACAGTGTCTAAGACTCCACCCTCCAGCTCCCCCCAGCTGAACCCATTGCTTCTGCTCCAAAGGCCATACTATTTTCTTTGCTCAGAATGTTCACCCAGATGGCCTGGAACTGGTTTACAGATGGTGGTGAGCCACCATTGGGGTCCTGGGAACCAAACCCAGGGCCTCTCCAAGAGCAGCAAGTGCTCTTAACTGCTGAGCCATCCCTCCGGCCCCTTCTGCGCACTCTTGACGGTAGACATGCTCAACTTCTTTCTGATGGTTTTTTGTTGGAGATGTTTTGTGCAACTCAGACTGACCTCTGACTTGCTGTGTGGCAGCAGTGACCTTGACCTGCCTTCCTCTCTCAAATGCTTGGTGTGCCACCAAGCTAGACTTCACTAAAGTTTTAGAATGATACAAAAAGTTTTAATAGTATGAGGAACTTTTTTTTTTTTTACTTTATATCAAATGCAAAAAGTACTTATAAGATATGTACAAAGGAGTGGAGTTTGCTTCCCAGCCTCCACTTCAGTAACTCACAACTTCCTGTAACTAGCTCCAGGGGATCTGATTCTTTCTTCTGGCCTCCCAGGGAACACACACACACACACACACACACACACACACACACACACACACAGCATACATTCACATAGAAACAGACAAATATAATAAATCTAAATGTTAGAGAAGAGATGGTAGGAACTAGGACCCAGCAGACCTGGCAAAGGTGTTCTGGGGTAGTGATTTAAGATGCTTTTAGGTTTTTGTTTTGTTTCCTTTGGGGTGTATGTAGGGGTCTGAGAATTGGACCAGGACCTCATGCTGGTTTTGGTGCCCCCTCCCTGCCAGGGTTTCTCTGTGTAGGCCTGACTGTGCAAGGAACTTGATCTATAGGCTGGGCTGGCCTGGAATGCACAGAGATCTGACTGCTTCTGCCTCCTGAGTGTTGGGATTAAAAGTGTGCTCCAACACCGCCCAGTGTTTTTTGGTTTTCAGTGCCTGTCTTTTCTCAATTACCCTCAAAGAACATGGGTCATTTCTATAAGAATACATTATAATGTTTAAAATAAAAATAGAATGTGAGAGTTGAGGGCCACAGTTTTTCTCAGAATATGCATGCTAAAATGATATGATAATGCCTGACAGGAATTCAGTACATATTGGTTAAATGAACGAATCAGTGATTGAGTTGTACACATTCCTAGATGAATGCCATTCGCATTTATAATACTCCCGTGATTTTTTTGTGACTTATGTGCTTGTTCATGTGTATTCGCACATGCTTGTATGTACACAGGTATTTGCATATGAGAGTGAGTGAGTGTGTGCACACACACACACACACACACACACACACACACACACACACATGCGCGCGCGCACCCAAAATTGACTTTGGGTGTCTTCCTCCATTGCTCTCCACCTTATTTTTTGAGACAGAGCCTCTTACTGAAGCTGGAGCTCATCCATTTGCCTAGGCTGACTGGCCAGTGAGCTTCAGGGAGTCCCATCTCCAGAACCCCACTCCTAAGAGCCTAGCCCCCTCTTCCCTGGTGCTGGGGTTGCAGACACAGGTGCCACCACACCCGGCTTGTGTGTGGGTCCTGAGGTTCTACACTGTGCTCTTCAGTTCTTAGAGGAAGCGCTGCACCAGGTAACCATCTCGCTCCTGATTTTATGCAGGAAAAAAAATCCTTGGCTCAGTTATCTTCAGAATTTCAAGCCAGGCCAGTTGAGCCTCTACCTATAATCCACCCCCACACTCCACCCAGCCCTGGATGCGGAGTCAGCAAGGTCTGGAGCACAAGGCTAGCCTGGGGAGTTCAAGGCTAGTTTGTTTTATGTTGTGAGACTCTGCCTTAAAAAAGAGCCTGGTGTAGTGACATACACCTTTAATCCCAGCACTCAGGAGGCAGAAACAGGTGGATCTCCATGAGTTCTTGGGCAGCCTAGTCTACAGAGCAAGTTCCAGAATAGCCAAGACTACATAGTGAGACCTTGTCTAATAAAGAACCAAAAAAGAGAAAGAAAAGAAAATTCATGCATTGAACTGTTCTTCAGAAATTAGGAAAGAGCTTTCACTGAGTGTCGATTGTGTGGTGACAGATTCAGCAGAATTGAGGCCTGCCACAGAAGCAGCCAGGCCACAGTACTATTTCACAGTAGGCAGTTTGAATAAAGTGCTCTTTGTGCTGGTCTCAGACTGAGGGCGGGGCTTGTGGCCATTTATGCTATTTCTCCTTAATGGAAATTGAGGCAGCCTCTAATCCTGCTATCACATGACAGCTACTTATTTGATTTTTGGTAATTTGGGAGCAGCTGCAGACAAACAATTACTCTACAAAAAGAGCCAAGCAGCTGTATTCAGACCCAGTCTCCAGGTGGTTGGTTGATCACACCAAACTTCTCTTCCACAGCTTTCCTAAAACAGGTATAGCTTCAGCGACTCACCTGCTTTTGCATCCGTGTGTTTGAAAATACATTTTTTTCCTTCTTTCCTTCTTCCCTCCTCCCTCCCTCCCTCTTCTTCCCACTCCCCTCTCTTTGGAGATGCGGTTTTACTATGTATCCCTGGCTGGTCTGGAACTCAGTGTGCAGACCAGGCTGGAAGAGCTAAGCAGCCGCATTTAGACCCAGTCACCAAGTGGTTAGTCATACCAAACTTCCCTTCTCCCGCCTTTTAAAACTAAGTATAGATAGCTTTGGCAACTTGCCTGCTTTTTAAGCACCTACATGTTTGAAAATACATTTTCTTTTCCTCGCCTGCCTCTATCTTTCTTTTGAGACAGGGTCTTATGTAGCTCTAGCTGGCTGGAACTCCTACAGATCTACCTGCCTTTGCCTTCCAAGTGCTGGGATTAAAGGCCTGTACTACCATATTTGGCAAGATACATTTTTTCTAACTCTTTTTATCACTGTCACTGACACTTATCAGGCATCTATCTCCTTGAAGGCACTGTGTCCGACACTGGCTGTAAACTGGAATGTGGTATTGAGTGGGAAGCTTGCTTTCCTCTCACAGGTGGCTCGACGGTAGCCTTAGTTTTTGCACGGTAAGTTGTTGCTCAGGAATCTGGTGTGAAAGGAAGGCATCAGAGGACTGTGCTCCTTTGGTCCCAGACTCCCCCATGTCTGCTCTCTGCTTCTCATTGATGCCTCTGTGCTGTGCCATGTACTTTGCCAAGCCGTTGCCTCTGCCTCTAGCACCCTTTCATTCTGGGCCCAGAGACTGTCTCTTTCAAGATGCTGCCTGTGTCCTGGCAACCTTGTCTTCACAGTGTTACTTAGCCCTTGGCAAGTCTTGCTAGCATGGAATTTGCTCCTTTTTTAAAAAAATGGCACTGCCTGCTTTCTTGTTGGTTCAGCCTCTTAATATACACTTTAGTAAAAGTTGTTCTAGGGGCTGGAGAAATGGCTTAGCAGCTGGAGAGTGCTTGTTGCTCTTCCAGAGGACTGGAGTTTAGTTCCAGAACTCACAACAGACAGCTTACAACAGCTTGTAACTGTAGCTTCAGGGGTTCTGACACACCCATCTGACCTCTGTGGACACCAGGACACACATGCATGTACGTGTGTACAGACACACATACACAGAATTTGAAAGCTATTTTAACCTAGGAGTTTAAGCATTTGCTTGAGTAAAGTAGCACAAGGAATTGGGTAGGCAGGGTCTTCTATAAGAAGTAAAAGGCGCCGGGGCAGTGGTGGCGCACGCCTTTAATCCCAGCACTTGGGAGGCAGAGGCAGGCGGATCTCTGTGAGTTCGAGGCCAGCCTGGGCTACCAAGTGAGTTCCAGGAAAGGCGCAAAGCTACACAGAGAAACCCTGTCTCGAAAAACCAAAAAAAAAAAAGAAGTAAAAGGCAACATTGCTTTTGAATTTGTATCTACAGAGTGGCAAGAGACATTGACAATCTTCAAATCTCTATGTTGAATTATCATGTCAGATTGGCCTGAGTTGTTGTATAAATTTCTTTAACAATGATGTACAGTGGCCTAGGATTAGAAGCAAGTCTTTCTCAAAGTAAAAATACAATGTAAAACTGCCCCATCCAATATGAAAGCCAGAAGTCATATTAACATGAAGACTAATTAAAATTAAATTAGAAAATTTTAATTCCTAAGTCAAAGTATCACACTTCAATATGGTCAGTTGCCACTGGTGTGTATAGTGGCTGTTACCTTGCTCATGGCAGACCAAAGTGTCACTGCTAAATGCTCTGTTGGATGGCACCATCTAGAACCTACAGAAGAGTAGGCAAGGTCTTTAAAGCACTTGGTGAAGTGGGTTAGCCTAACTGTGCTTTAAAAAGAAAGATTTGTATTTACTTTGTGTGTATGAATGTGTTGCCTGCATGTGTGTATGTGCACCACAGATCCCTTGAAACTGGGGTTACTGATAGTTGTGAGCCACCATGAGGCTGTTAGGAATCTAGCCTGAGTCTTCTGCAAGAGCAGAATTGCAAGGCTCTTAACTGTTAGAGCATACTGTACATACACTTCTAATCTTGTTCAGGGTGCTGTACCTATACAGTTCGTTTAACAAGGCAATGCAAATTGCTAGTTCTTGAAAGTTATTATTACCAACTAATTAGGATATAAAGAAATGCAAGTTAGTAGTTAGTCATTACAATCAAACTTGTAAGTCATACTAGGTATGTTTTCAAGGTTAAACAGATATATTTTAGATAGACAGGTCATCTTTAAACACATTCAGAGATCTACAGAATATGGCATTTAAGATGTTTTAAAAACATAGACTCTTCCTTCCTTCCTTCATTTGATGACAATGAGACAGACATGTCTGTTCCAATCTACTTCAGAGAAGGATGGGCATTGAAGAAAACTTCATATAGGGTTTACTTTCTTTGTGGCAAAAGTTAGCTCCACTGGGCAAGAAAGTGCCCTTGCCTTGACTGCTGACAGTATGCTGTCCAAATGGACAAGCAGGACACAAAAGAAAGGATTGCCGAACCTTGCCAAGACAAAATAGGAAGGCCCTTCAGAATATCCTGCTTCACAGATAAGTCTGTCAGATACGCTAGCTCTGTAGGCTGAAGATGGATACCCCAGTGTTGCAGAGGAACCTTGGGTGACTGTCCAGGCAGCCAGCTGTCTCTGTCATTTCTCACATTTATTTGGAAGGTTACTTGTTTGCACTTCCTGCTTACTCAGTTAATATTATTTCCTTCTTGGGTCTCTGACGGAGTCGAAGACTAGATAGTTATAGTTTTCCTTGTTAACATATTCAGAAAAGAAACTCACTAAAGAGGTATAAAGTGTATAAGTTTGAAAAACATCAAAAGATAGTTTTGGATTGGTAATGCAAGTTAAGGATAGAACATGAATTAGGTACAACATTTTGTACTCACCAAAATAGGATAAATAATGGAGTATTTTCTCTGAATTTGTCAAATATTTATGGACTGGACATTGTTAATATAATTCTTGACTGTATAGATTATATATACTTTTTGTACTTGTTGTACATAGTCTTTCTTATATTAGTTATAACGTTTTATTATTTTAGACAAAAAAGGGGAAATGTAGTGATATATTGTGTACCCTAATAAAATTTGCCTGACGATCAGAGACCAGAACAAGCCACTAGATTAAACATAGAGGTCAGGCAGTGGTGGCACACACCTTTAATTCCAGTACTTGTAATCACACACCTTTAATCCCCTCACTAGGAAGGTTGAGACAGGAAGTGATGGCTGGGCAGAGAAAGGAATATAAGGCTTCTGGATCTTTGTGAGTTCAAAGCCACTCTGGACTACATGAGATTGATTAAATCTAGGAGAGAAACAGAGCCAGGCAGTGGTAGCACACACCTTTAATCCCAGTATTTGGAAGTCACACGCCTTTAATCCCAGCACTAGGAAGGTTGAGACAGGAAGTGATGGCTGGGCAGAGAGTTATATAAGGCGTGAGGAGACAGGAACTAAAGCCTTTTCAGACTGAGGAATCCTAGAGGTAAGACATGGCAGTGGCTTGTTCCTTTGTCTCTCTGATCTTTCAGCATTTACCTCACTATCTGGCTCTGGATGTTTTTTAATTAAAAGACCATTTAGCAGTTTGTGTTACACTTAACCAATGATCCATCTCTCCAGCCCTAACTTTTTAAAGCATGTTCTAGTTGAAAATTTTAAGGACTTGAAGTTTCTGTGCAGTCTTTACATTCATTTTCCCTTTGGCTGTGGCACCCTCTAGTGCATCAACTTTAGCAATACCAACTTGAAATGTTCTGGTTCTCATTTGATTGCAGTCAAAGAACTCTAAAACATTTTGGAAATCTCTTGTCTTCCTCCCCACCATCTACCTCCCTCTCTTGTCTTCCCTCCCTTTAGAAAGTGTCTGTATCTTTTACCCATCCTCCAAGACCAAGACTTGCTTTTTGATACAGGTCCTTGTGTGGTCAGAACTCTTGATCTGTGAGCATTGTTTCTACTAGTGTCTTTAAAGGAGATATAGAATAACTTTAAGCACTTTTCTAACTGCCCTTATATGTGAGCTTCTGAATCACTAGCTGTGTGCTGAATCCCATGTTGGGTACCTACAAAGAGAATTCATTTGGTCCTCACAGTGATTCCATCTGTCCTTCTGCACTTATATGGTGAAACTCCAGCCTAGACACCAAATGAAACTTGTCTAAGATGTCAGTAAGCGACAGAGCACTGCTGTGGCTCCCGAGTGGGTACTCAGAACCACCGTATTGGCACAGGGAGGATCTGCATTGGAGCGGGTATGGGATGGCTGTTGAGGAGACTCTGCAAACCTGGGGCCTGTGTTGTAGTGGTAACAGAACACTAATAGTAGTAGTAGACAGCGCAGGAAGTTGTGGTCACCATCCACTACGATTTTCAGTAGACACTAGATTTTCAGTAGACACTAGAGATGTGCATGTAGCAGCAACCCCACCCCACCCCACCCCGTTTTATTTCCTATGGTTTTAGTTACCTCTGGTCTAAAAGCATGACACAGAACATTCCAGAGTTAGGGACCACAACTTGTAACTTGCATGATGTTCTCAGCAGAGTGAACACGGCTGGCTCCATCCTTTTCCGTCTCACTGGGTGTGTCAGTACCCTTTGTCCGGCGTGGCCATGCCATGGAGCCCAGGATGGTGAGGGAGTGATATGGGCAGGGGTCAAAGAAAAGCTTCGAGAGCTTCGCACCGGTGGGAGGGAGGGGACAGTTTTTCGTTGTTTGGTTTGTGTCTTTCCTGGATCTCGCTCTGTAGTCCAGGCTGGCCTTGAACTCACAGAGATCCACCTGCCTCTGCCTCCCAAGTGCTGGGATTAAAGGTGTGCGCCACCACCGCCCGGCGAGAGGGTAAAATTTATCAGGTCTCTGTCTATAAGAGTAGATGAAATAGGTGGGGGGTGAGGGGTGGCGCACGCCTTTAATCCCAGCACTTGGAGGCAGAGCCAGGCAGATCTCTGTGAGTTTGAGGCCAGCCTGATATACAGAGCGAGATCCAGGACAGGCACCAAAACTACACAGAGAAACCCTGTCTGGAAAAAAACCAAAAAAAAAAAAAAAAAAAAGGAAAACAAGAATAGATGAAATATATAGGGTTTAGCACTGTCCACAGTTTCAGAATTCTCTAGAGCCTTGGAATATGACACCCACAGATATGTACAGGCTATTGTAGTCCACCGAGACCTAGAATTACAGATGGTTGTGAGCTGCTAGGTGGTGAAGGGAATTGAACCAGGCCCTCTACCACCTTTTCTTGATTTATCAGTGTTGAGCACTGTGGACTTCTCTCCGAGGTGTGAGGATTACTTCCACTATTCCCTTCCTATCTGCTCCTTTTTTGACAATTACATTGTAATATTCCATTTCTTCTGCACCCGTCATCTTGAAAAATAGGCTGTTAATGCCCTATCTATTTTCTCACCTCTCCCCCTCTCTTGCCTCTTAGTGTCAGCTTTAGTTCACTTGTACCGTTTCATAACTTTCATGTTCTGTTGGATGTCATTAGTTCTTCATTAGAAAGTTGTACTTCGTCGGTGCACACATGGAGTGCCATATGCACATGTGGAGGTCGGAGGACAGCTTGCAGGAGATGTGGGTTCTGGGGATTGAATTCAGGTTGTCGGGTTTGGGGGCAAATGCCTTTACCTGCTGAGCCAGCTCAGCAGCTTAGTTTCTTTGCACTTTGTTCTATAATTGAAGCCTGCAAATAGAAAGCGAATACAACATACATGAACGTGGCTTTTTTTTTTAAATCATAGAGCCCAAGTCTTGGGGGAGGATAATTGCTTTTCTCTGTAGCTTAGCTGGCACTCTTTGAAGAGAGGCTCTTGGTAGACACATTCTTCTGTTCTTAAATTCCTAGCACTGGGTTTTAAGACACATTTAGCCTTGCTTCTAGTTTCACGCTGGCTTTATTTATTTATTTATTTATTTATTTATTTATTTTAATGATTGTTAATTTTTCTGCTGTGGTACAAGCTTGACCTATTACTTTGTTTCCCATGAAGCAAATTCTGTTGTTGACATTAGAGTTTGTTGACCGTTGAGTGTAATTTCTAGTCTCATGATAAATTTTAGGTTCCAGATGTGCCCAGGGATGTAACCTGAGCCTCTTTTCCCCTGGGCACAGTCTTGGATTGAGATTTTTAGAAAGATCTCACTGATTTGTTTCTTTTGAAATGATAATGGTATTGATTAGACTAATGCTCTCTTCTGTCCTTTGTTATGCTTTGATTAGATTTCTTGGCCTGACCTTCTTCTCCCTTGATTTGTAAATACTCTTCACTTAATCTCATCCATTATGTGTGGATTCGACTGATTTAAGCCCCTGATTGACTCCTCCAGATTCCAGCAGCTCCCTAGGTACTGTATAGAGATCATGTCACCAAGGTGCTGTATCTCCAGTCCTTGTCTTTTGCTTCTGCCTCAGCTGGTCTGCAGGGAGAAAGCAGAAACACCTCTTACAGTGAGACTGAGTCTCATTTTCTAGATCAGCGGTTCTCAACTTTCTAGTGCTCTAACCCCTTAATACCATTCCTCATGTTGTGCTGACCCCCAACTATAAAACTATTTTTGTTACTACTTCATAACTGTAATTTTTCTACTGTTATGTAAATATCTGATACTCTTAGGCGATCCCTGTGAAAAGGTTGTTCAACCCTGGAATCATGAGCCACAGGTTGAGAACCAGTGATGTAGATCAAGCTGGCCTTAAACTCACTATGGAGCCCAAGCTGGATCTTTATTCCCTAGCCTGCCCAGTACAGGGTTACAGGTATTGCTATCATGTCCAGCAAAGATCCACCCCTTTAAAAAAAAAATGATGTGTGTATGTAGGTATGTGTGTGTGAATATGGGTACCCAAAGAAGCCAGAAGCATCAGGTACCCCTGGAGGTGGATTTACAGGTGCTTGTGAGCCACCTGATGTGAGTGCTGGGACCCAAACTCTGTCTTCTGTTGGAGCAGTACATAACTCTTAACCCCTGAACCATCTTCCCACTCCCCAGGAATAATTTCAATCGTTTTGAGGGATAGACGGGTGAGCCATTTTGCTTTTCTGGTTCAGAAGGTTCTAGCTCATTCCCCCTGCCCCCCTCTTCCTCCCTCCTCTCTCTTCTCCATTTTGTGCACAGTCACAAAGTTTTATTAGGTGTGTTGATGTTCTCACTTCCTGTCTAAAACAGTGTTAATTGCTCAGACTAATGTAATATGTGGTGTCATAACATAAGCTTCTCAGATATCGTCAAGAAAGCCTGGTAGCAGGTGTCTAGATATGAAGAAATTGAGGCGCAGTTAATGGCACATGTGAGACTTTGGGAAATGAGTTAAGAAAGATAGACTCAAAAGCCTGAGGGTTTTGGCATTGTCATAATTAACAGTAAACACTTATGTTCTGGGCACTGTGTTCTAGACTTTGCTAGGATCTATTTATTCAATCCGCACATCATCCTTTGGAAGATATGTACTATGTATTTCTTCCTCTTACCTTAAATAAACAGTGACAGGATTGTGGCTTAGTAATCATTAAGTAACTTGTCCAGGGTGTCTTGGGAAGAGTCTGCTCTTTTCAAATGCACAGTATTTCATATCTTCCCCCATTAGCAATTTCCATTACTTTGGCTAGCCAGAGAATCTGATGCCTTGAGAGTAAAAACTAAAGTCCTTTACTGAAATTGACATGGGGAGCAGAGGGGGTTGTAGAGGTGGCTCAGTGGTTAAGAGCACTTGCTGCTCTTGCAGAAGACCTGGGTTCGATTCCCAACACCCATATGGTGGCTCACACTGCCAATAATACCATTTCCAGGGGATCCGACACCCTCTTCTGGCTTCCACAGGCACCAGGCAGACATGTGGTACACACATACATGCAAGCAAAATACTCATACACATGATATAAATTAAATAAATCTTTTTTTGTTTGTTTGTTTTGTTTTTTAATGATGGGAACAAAAATATATCTAAAAGCGAAGCTTCTGGAAAAACCATTTGTTCTTCCCCATCTTGTATCTTTCCTCAAACTTGACCTTGGCCTCCCGCCTGGCCTTGCGTTTCAGGGCTGGGTCTCTAAAGACATCCTTGTTGACAACTGTTTTGTCCAAGGGGATGTCCACAGAGTACCTTGTGGGCATGAGGTGATTGTAGTTATAAACTTTCACAAAGGACTTGATCTTTGACCTCTTGGCAATTTTCTTCTTGCCCATGGCAGCTGTCACTTTTCGGGGATAGCGTTCAATTCCAGCCACCAGGGCATGGCTGTAAGGGCGGTCTGAGGTGCCATCATCAATGTTCTTCACAATGACGGCTTTGCATCCGGAGAGTAGTGTCCAGCCAGGACCAGCACCACTTTCCCGGGTTTCATGAACTTGCCCATGTCGACAGCAAGGAGCCGGGACCCAGCAGAAAGGAAAGAAGAAAATAAATCTTTTTTGTTTTTTGTTGTTGTTTGTTTGTTTGTTTGAGGCAGGGGTTCACTGTGTAGTCTTGACTGGCTTGGAGCTCACTGTCAGACCAGGATGTCTTCACAGAGATCTGCCTGCCTCTGCCAACAGAGTGCTGAGATATAGGGTGTGTACCATGCCTGGGCCAGAACAAATTAATCTTAAAATAAATTGACCTAGGGGAGTGGTGGACTGTTTCCGTTTTCATTTTTTTCCCTGTTAAATAAATATGGCAGTGGAGATCTGGTCATCTCCAGCGGCATGTGTATGTTACTCATGACTGACTTAGATAACTTTACTTATTCATGGTTTTGTGAAAGCAGTATTTACAACTACTCCATTCAGGTTCAGAGAAGGCAGAAATGCCTCTGCCTTTGCTTTTTAGAGTGTCCACAATACAGGAGGTTAGAGAAGCTGGCGGATGGGGGGGGGGGGGTTGGAAAGAGAAGAGGCCGGCACCAGGCAGAAGTGACAAGCCCGGGAAGCAGACAGCCCTATTGATTTATGCTGCAAGCTGCATTCTGGAGCAAAGATTGAAATCCATTATGCCAAGCACATAGCTTTCAAATCCCTTTGAAAAGCAGTTTAGATGCCATCTAATCTCAAATCATTTAAAAACAGTTTTGAAGTACCCAGAATTCTAAAATGCCCTAAGCAATTTGTCTCAGACTAGAACAGTGAAATTAATGGAAAAATAACATTTTATTGGTATCTTCCTCTTATATATTCTGTTTGTGTGACTTGGTGTATTAAATTGTGCTTTAGATAAGTCCTATACTTTTTAGATAAGTCCTGTATACTTTTGAAAAACTCACAACAATGATAGTATATGAAAGAAACCCTACCAGGCACTCCACTTTTTTTTTCTTTAAAACTATGTCATAAATTCAAACCCTGTCATGGCAAATAAGTATAAACACATACCATACGTAATTCCAGGCATTTAGAAAAGTTACAGAGATGATGTAACACTCTTCAAATACTCTTTACTCAGATTTCCCACATGCTAGTATTTGTTTTCTTCTTCATTTTCTCTCTGTTGAGTAAGTATTTTATTAGGTACCCCAGACATGATGGCACAGGCCCTTAATCTCAACATAGACAGGCAGATCTCTGGGGCCAGCCTACTCCACACAGCAAGTTCCAGGCCAGCCAAAGCTACATAGTGAGACCCCATCTCAAAAACAAACAAACAAGGTGGGGGGGGGAGCAGCTTACCAGAGGAACTAAAGTTTTTAGAAGTTCTCAGAGAGGAAAAATGAGATTTCTACAGTAGAGCAGTATAAAAGAAGAATTTCATATGAATAATCATATTCTTTCTACATATAGGTATAAATGTTGTATTTCTGCATATGTATGGTTGCCATTTCTTTTTGTAAGTTCTAGAATGCTGTGCTGTGTATTACTATAACAGTCAAATTTACATTGTATTTGCATCCGTTTGTATGAGGAGAGGTGATGTTAGGATGTAAGTTAAATCTTCAACTATGAATCATAACTTCAAATACATGCCAGACCTTTATACATATGTTGTTATGTTCAGCCCAGGAAGTTTATCTTCATAATTTTCTTCTTTTTTCTGTCAAGAATCCTTTTTTGATGTTGTTGTTGTGGTTTTTTTATTTGTTGGACTGGTTGGTTGGTTTTTCAAGACCTGTAGACTGGCCTCAAATTCACAGAGATCTACCTGCTTCTGCCTCCTCTGCTGGGATTAAGGCTGTGCACCACCACCCAGCTAAGAATCTTTTTGTTTTAAACTACTAAATATGAGTTGAAAACCAAAACAGAGATCATAAACAGCTGGATCACAGCATGTGACTTTCAGAGCACGGCCGCAGCGTCAGACTCGCGTGTGAGACACTCTTCTTAGGCCCAGTGCCCACTCAGCACCTCAGCAGCCGGGGAACCCTAACCCCCTCTTCTTCAGAGAGCCCTCTTCTCCTAACCTGCCATAGCCACCAGAAATGCCAAGGATTTATCTTTAATAGTTATCCAATACAAATTTTTGTAAAGATAAGAAAGTTTTATTTTGCTATAAAATTACTCATTTATTCTTTATCTTAATTTTCACATGTGATAAAGCATTGTAACAACAAATTTTCGGTGCACAGTTCAGTAATGTTCAGCACGTTCCTGTTATTGTGTACTCAATCTGCAGACTTCTTGCATCTCATGAGACAGCGCCTCACCTGCTTGCACTCGAGCCTGCCAGCTGCTTTTCTGTAGACTATTCTAATTCCTTCCTAAAGATGGACGACAGGGCCAGGGAGGCAGCCCACCAGGTGAAAGCACTGCCATACAGGCCTGGCCTCTAAATCCAGTCCCCAGAACCAGGGTAACAGGATGTACCCATGCACGTAGAAACACAAATAAAGTAGAGCCCAAATGGACTCATGTACAGAGTATTTGTCTCTGTGACTAGCTTGCATTGTGTTTGTTTAGTTGTTTTTGTTGTCTTTTGTTTTTGTTTTTTTGTCTTTTGGAGACAGGGTTTCTCTGTGTAGTTTTGGTGCCTGTCCTGGATCTTACTCTGTAGCCCAGGCTGGCCTCAAACTCACAGAGATCCGCATGGCTCTGCCTCCTGAGTGCTGGGATTAAAGGCGCAGGTGACCAGCTTGTTTTACTGAGTAAAGAATCTTCAAGTTTCACATAGTATAGTCTATGTCCAAATTTCAAAAGCTCAGACCAGAACAACCTAGTTTCAAATAGAACAGTTTCAAGTGTACAGTAAAGTTCAGTAGATGGTAGAGAGGTTTCCTGTCGGAATTTTGTAGGACGGCGGTACATTGAGTCTTGTCATGAGTATGTGTTGACATGCCATTATCACCCAGAGTCTATATTACTTTATGGTTCATTCTATGACTTTGAATTTAGTGAAAATCAACTATGTTCTGCCTGTCTCTCCCCCCCCCCCCCCAATCCCTGGAAATCCTACTCCTTTTACTGTCTGCATAATTTTGCCTTTTCTAGAATGTCCTATAGTTGTAATCATACAGTGTGTAATCTTTTTAGATGGTCTTTCACCTAATAATATCCATTTAAGGTTTTTGTTTTTTCCCGTTCCATGTCCTGGGAACTCACCCCTTGACAGGGTCCTGCTCTATAGCTCTGGCTCATCTGGAATTTGATATGTAGACCACGCTGATCTCAGACTTGTGATGCTTCTGTCTCTGCCTCCTAAGTGCCAGATTATAGGTGTGTGCCACCATGCCTAACTCAATGGCCTGTTTCTTTCGAGTGCTGAACAATATTTCATTGTCCAGATGAACAAAACTTTTGTGTCCAGTCACTTACTGAAGGACATCTGGTAGCATCCAAGTTCTAGCAGTTGCAGACAAAGCTGCTGTAAACATTTGTGTGCGGATTGTGGTGTGGATGGAGTTTGTCAGGTTTTTTGACTAAACACCAAGGACTTAATTATGGGGTCAAATGGTAGGAGGTTTGTTCAGTTTGGGGAGAAACTGTCTTTGAAGGTGACTGACTACCCAGCAAGGAGTCAGCATTCCTGTAGCAAACAGAGTTCACTCTTGTCGCTGTTTGTGGGTTTTTGTTTTTGTGTTTTGGGATTTTTATTGCTCATGCACACAGAATTTGTACCACTAGAGCAGAGGCTGTGGACGACTCCTGTTTCCAGTTGGGTGGGAGGACCTGCTTAGTCTTAGAGTGATGAGCCAGTTGGTAATGAGCCAGTTGGTGAGTTCTGCTCTCTACCAGAATCAGGCTGAATTTATTGTCCTTACCTTTTCTGTTCTTCTTGGGATGCTTTAGGACAGTGACCACTTTTTTGTTGTTGTTGTTGTTGATGTTTTTTCCAGACAGGGTTTCTCTGTGTAGCTTTGCGCCTTTCCTGGATCTCACTCTGTAGACCAGGCTGGCCTCCGAACTCACAGAGATCCACCTGGCTCTGCCTCCCGAGTGCTGGGATTAAAGGTGTGTGCCGCTGCCTGGCTGAGTTTTAGTTATTTTTAAAATTTTGAAATACTCCTTTTTCTTTTGGCAAATGCTTTTCCCTGTTCTGGACTTATTTTCTTGACAGTGTATTACTATTGTGTGACCTTTCTTGGGGAGATATAAACAAATATCTTTTCACTCCAGGTATGGCACCAGCAATAAACTAGAGACATGATTCCACCCAAATCTAGCTTGGTGAGCCAGTGAGTTTATTGGGGTTTCTCACAGGAGTGTGAGTGAGGATTCACATACAGAACAGGTAACTGAAAGGTCACTGCATTACTGAAAAGCCCACTCTAGTGTGGATAATGAGTCATGGAAACTGCATCCCTGGGACTCCTGGCTTGACTTGCAGGTGGTTCCATTGAAGAACTTCCTGTTCTCAGCAATTATGACTACTCACATACAAGAGAGGGAGCTTTTGGTCCTGTAACTTTCTGAGCCTCCTTGAATTGTCTATAAGTTTCCTGAACTTTCTGAGCTTCTGCAATTTTCTTAGCCTAGGAACATCCCTGCTCCTTATAGGAGGGAAAGTTTTGATACAGAGGAAATAGCCACCTAATACCTAATGTGTTCAAAGATCAAAGGGTTTATTGTTTTTAGTGTGTGTGGGGTTTTGTCTGCCTGTGTGTTGTATAATATCCTCAGAGGCCACAAGAGGGAGTCAGATCCCCTGTAAACGTAGTTAGTTATTATTCTACAACTAGGTGTGGGTACCTGGGGCTGAACCCGGGTCCTCTGGAAAAGCATCTACCGCCCTTCACCACTGAGCCATCTCTTCATCCCTGAATAAAAGTTTTTACTTGAATAAAGTCTATGAATTTGAGGCCAGCCTGGTCTACCTAGTAAGTTGCCCTCCAGTCAGTGCTACATAGGGAGACCCTGTCTCAAAAAAAGATAATGTTGGGGCTGGAGAGATGGCTCAGGGGTTAGGAGCAATGGCTGCTGACAACTGTCTGTAGCTCCAGTTCCAGGGGATCTGACACCTTAACACAATGCACATAAAGTTAAAAAGATAATGTTGAATTAAGAGACCAATTGTTGTTTTTGTTTTTTGTTTTTGTTTTTGTTTTTGAGACAAAGTCTCAATGTAGTCCTGACTGTTCTAGAAATAGCTATGTAGGCCAGGCTGGCCTCAAACTCACAGAGATCTGCCTGCCTCTGCCTCCGTAAATGCTGGGATTAAAGGCTTGCGCCTCCGTGCCTGGCTGTGTTGTGTCTTTCTATCCATGAGCGTACAGTCACCCTTTTTGTCTTCAGTCCTGTGGTTTCTTCGTGAGAGTTGTGTAGTTTTCCTCATACAGATTTTTTTCAAGGGTGGAAGTTCAGGAGATTTATTCTACAACATGGTGGCTACAGTTCGTGACTGAAGTTAAATGCTTTCATTCCCAAAATGATACGTATATGAGGCAACTCATGTTTTAATTAGCTAGGTTTTACCGTTCCATCGCATATATGTATTTTCAAATATCATGCTGTACATGATAAATATGTATAGTTTCATATGTCTATTTGAAATAAAAATGAAAATTTGAAAATAATTTGTAACATTTCCTGTTTACTACAGGAGATATGTTCCCTGACCCCCAACAGACACCTAAAACTGGGTAGTGCTAAACCTAAAACTAAACCATAACATTTTTCGTGGCTTCCCTCCACCTTCATGTAGCTCTTATACATATTTTGTAGATTTATACTCTGATATTTCCCTTTTAGGAGGCATTAATAGAGAAGAAATTATGTTTAATTCCAAGTTCTACTTGTTCATTGTTGGTATATAAGAAAACACTGACTTATGTATCCACCCTGTATCTTACAACCTACTTGCTGTTAAATCCAGGAGTCTTTGGTTGATTAAAGCTCACGCAGACTGTCATGCCACGCAGAGACAGTTGTTTTTCCTTCCCAGAGATCTCTCTCTCTCTCTTGTGTTTCCTTCCTCTTTGCTCCCTCCCCTCTCTCTTCCCCTTCTTTCCTCCTTTCTTTTCCCTTATTTCTTTTGTCTCCTTTTTCTGTCTTTTACTGCATAAGCTATGAGTTCCAATGTAATGTCAAAAAGATGTAATGAGAGGAGACATCCTTGTCTTGTTCCTGATTTCAATGGGAAACCTTAGAGTTTTTCATCTTTAAGTAAATGGGTATAGGCATTTTTATAGATGTTCTTTATCAAGGTGAGGAAACCCCTTTTATTCCTAATTTGCATTTTTTTCCTTTTTAAGGTGGACTGATATGTGGTTCGTCTGTACCGAGTTTTGTTTCCGCTTCACCCATTGATGGACACTTGGGTAGCTTCCACCTTTTGGCTGTTGTGAATAATGCTGCTATGAACATGGGTGTGCACAGAGCTCTTTGAGACCCTGCTTTCAGTTCTTCTGGGTAAGTACCAGAAGTTAAATTGCCAGATTATGTAGTAGTTCTATTTAAAAACATTTTAGGGGCCGGGCGGTGGTGGTGCACGCCTTTAATCCCAGCACTGGGGAGGCAGAGGCAGGTGGATCTCTGAGTTCGAAGCCAGCCTGGACTACAGAGTGAGTTCCAGGATAGGCTCCAAAGCTACACAGAGAGACTCTGTCTCGAAAAACAAAAACAAAAACAAACAAACAAAAAAACATTTTAGGAACCAATACACAGAATTTCATGTATGACAGTGTTCATCAGCCTTGCTTCATTAGCACAGCTATACAACAAAGTATTCTATACTATTTTAAAAGAATGTGGTAGGTTTGTGTGTTTTAATATGTCAAAATGTCTAGGTATATTAAAATGAGAAAGACAAACTTCGTGTCATTGTAAAACCTGTTTTATTTTAACTCTGTACATGTTTGCTTCACTTTTCCTCACGAATAATGAGCTTGTGGAGATGGGAGGGGAGACTGTGACAGAGAGGCAGTTTTTCTACCTCAGGCACTGTTTCCGTTCAGGCCTTACAAGGAGCACAGTTATTGGGGTTGTTTTGTTTTGTTTTGTTTTGTTTTTTTTCGGGACAGGGTTTCTCTGTGTAGCCTTGGCTGTCCTGGGACTACTCACTCTGTAGACCAGGCTGCTCTTGAACTCATGAAGATCTGCCTGCCGCTGCCTCCTGAGTGCTGGGATAACAGGCGGGTGCCACCACCACCATCCGGCAGGAACACAGTTTTGTAAACACAACCAAATTGAATTATTGTTTGGGGAGGCTGTCCTATTTGGTGTGTTAATGTTTCTATATAATAGTGAATGTCTGTCAAAATGATTTCACATAAAAAATATTTTACTATTTTATGTCATTTGAATTTCCCATACCTTGGTGTGGTCAAGTAAGTAATAAAATCAGAGGTTTGTCTGTTTCTCTGCTCTAAAAACCACTTAGTGTAAGCGTTCTGTTGCATTGGACACTGAGTCGCCTTCCTCTGCCTCCTCTTCCTCTTCTCTTATAGCTGTAGATCTTGATGGAGGAGCACGGAGTGACCCAGACTGAACACATGGCTACCATAGAAGCCCACGCAGTGGCCCAGCAGGTGCAGCAGGTCCATGTAGCCACGTACACAGAGCACAGTATGCTGAGCGCCGATGAAGACTCCCCTTCCTCCCCTGAGGACACTTCTTATGATGACTCGGACATCCTCAACTCCACGGCAGCTGACGAGGTAACTGCCCACCTGGCTGCTGCAGGTAAGGTTTGCACCGGAAGCTTCCTCTTTCCGTGACCTGTGGGTTCATGCCTGTCTGAAAGAGCCTGGGGTTCAGCACTCTCACACTGCTTTTCATCATTTTTTTTTTTCAGTGCTGGGGATCAAACCCAGGGCCTCGCACATACTAGGCAAGTACTCTACCACTGAGCTACACCCCAAGCCCTTCATCACAAAATTTTAAGCCTGCATCTCCAACTTTAGCCTGTTCTGCGAGAGTTGAGTTCTGGGGTCACTTACTGCTAGTGTGGTGGCGTTGGCTGTCTCTTCTCATCCATTCTGCCAATCTTCTGGGTTTTAGCTGGAGTGTCTGTTTATATTAAATGTAAGGGCTGACGTATTTAGATCTTAATATTTCTAAGGTGAAGAACAACATGTCTAGTATTGGCTGGGGATGAACCCCAGGCTTTCACATGCTAGACAGAGCAGTGCATCTCAGTCCTAGACTTTGTAAGGAGAGTGGTTTCTGCACCTGCCCAGACTTGCACTCTAAGTTCCAGTTTGTGTGGAAGTCTATTATGATTTTAGATTTCCACAGTGATACGTGAGTCTACGGTTGGTTCACTTGGTAGTTCTTCTTTCTGAGGGACTTGTGGATGTGTTGCTGCCTGTTGTTAGGGATAGGTCTTGTTTATGCTGGTTCTTCGCTTCATATGCCGGTCACAATGTGAATGAATGTTCTGTGATGTGTTTGGAAATGATTTTTTTTTAAAAAAAATTGGGGTCTAAAGTACTGTGCTGGACATGGTTTCTGTTCACTTTTGCTAGATAGTACCAAGAACACTAGTGATCCTTGTCTCAGCCCAATTTATGGATTTAAAGTTTTCCAGGATACCAGCTGACTTAAAGCTGGCTGTATTTTGTATCATTCTGTATACAATGCGTATTTATCATAGTGAGGACACACGTATGAATCATGCTTGGGTTTTATTTAGGAAATGCAGGGCAGGAAACCAGTGATCAGGAATGGCCAAAGTACTACATTTTAAAACTATGCTGTATTTAACTAAGGTGAAGAAGAAACATATACTAATCTCATACTATAACTTCTGACCCACTGTGCTGTTCCTGGAAAGGAGAACTTAAAAAGTAAGGGAGGGGCTGGGGGTGTAGCCCACTGGTGGAGCACTTGCTTAGCTTGCATGTGAAGACTGGGTTTCAGTGTTCGTAACATGTATGTTGTGAACTTTTTCGACTTCCCAGAAGAGGGCATCCTAACATAATGAGCCCAGGCCAGTTCCCCCCTAGGAAGGAAGAGGCTTCCGAGACACGGCTTTGCTGCGCTGCTGCACTGGGTTGGCATAGTGTGGGGATGGTGCACGGGGCGCCGAGACCGGTCCAGGGCTGAGCACTTGCCTGGCACGTGGGAGGGAGGCCCTGGCTTCCGTCCCCAGCATGACTGAGGAAGAGGCTGGCACTGGCTAGGTCTAATGGCCCAGGCCTGGAGTCCTTCCACTAGGAGGTTGAGGCGGAGGAACACTTGAGCTCAGGTGTTCAAGAGCAACTTAGACAACACCATGAGACCTCACCTCACAACAAACAGCAAACAGAACAACCCAAGACAGGAAAGGACTGGAGTCTTGCATCTGTCCGCTGGGAAAACAGAGGCCCTTCAAATTCCTAATGAGTTGCCACTAAGGAATTGTAGTTATACGTACTACAAGGTATAGATTCTTGGAATAAGGTCAGAGCTTACTTCTGAAGACGCTGTCAGGCCACTAGTGGCAGGGTAAGTGCAGGGGAGTGCCACGAAGAGGGCATTTCTGCCTAAGGAAGTTTCCAAGGCAAGGACCTTCAGATGAAGAACCGGAAGGAGGAGGCCATTGCAGCTGAGCTTTGTGAGCAGGAAGAGAAGATAACTGCACAGGACTTAGGGCTCTGCAGGCTGAAGTATTGCAGAAGCATCTGGGCGTAGAGACGTGCGCGCACGCGCGCGCGCACACACACACACATACACACACACACATACACACACACACATACACACACACACATACACACACACACACACACACACACACACACACACACACACACACACACACACGATCACAGTGAGCAGAAGAATTCACAGAGGTGGCAGAGGACCTCATTAACTGCCCAGGTTTATGATTGACCCCAACTTGTCACATTGGTTGCTTGCTAGAGAAGGTTTCTGAGGACTAGTGTGTAGCATCATCGTATCTAAAAGGCAACTCCGAAAAGTCAAATGACCATGTTGCCTATCAAAAAATGTTTCTAATTCTCTTCAGCCTAGAACAGCTCTTGATCATGTTGGTTTTCAAGGAAAAAAAAAATTAAGGGCCTAGGGAGATGGCTCAGTCAGCAGTGCTTGCTGAGCAAGGTGAGGACCCGAGTTTGGTCTCCAGGACCCAGGTAAGAAGCTGGGCGTGGTGGCTTGCACTTAGAACCCCAGCACTGTGGAGACAGAGAGAGGCAGATCCCCCGGGCCTGCTAGCCAGGTAGCCTAGTCCAGTTGCCACTCTTCAGGCTGATGTGTGGATAGCACCTGAGGAACACACATATGTGCACCGAGCATGCACACATGCACAGAATGGGCAACCTTTTCCGTATTAGTCTCCAGTGTCAATTTCAGAGGACTTGATGTTTGGGGGTTTTGGTTTTGTTTGTTTGGCCTTTTTTTTTTTTTTTTAAAGATGTATGAGTGTTTTGCTGCATTTATGTGCCTGGTGCACACAGAACTTAGAAGAAGGTGTTGGATCTCCTAGAACTGGAGTTAGAGATGGTTGTGAGCCGTATGGGTGCTGGAGACAATGGTGAGTCCTCTGGAAGAGCAGCCGGTGCTCTTACCTGCTGGGCCACCTCTCCCACCCCCAGGGCACTTCATTTTAGACAGAATTGAATTATTTTCTCTGAGGCAGTGGATAGAAGGAGAAAGAGTCACATGTTCTGTAGAGACAATTGCTACCTTGAGAATAGGTTTGACGAGTTGTCTGACAAGTATCAAATCTTGAATCTTTTAAACAACCTGACATTAGAGTACAGAAAAGAATCAAGATCGACACGACCAACACATAGGCTGGCTACCCAGCTTTTTGTCAGGCATTCCTTCCTGCTATTTTAACATGTTCAGTCCGGGCCTTCAGAAGACTGTGTCTGCATGTTTTGTGCATGCCACAGTGTGGTGTGGGGAACTGCTGGAGTCAGTTCTCTCTGTCTGCCAGAGGGTTCCAGAGATGGAATTCTATTTGTTAAGCTGGAGTAATAATCACCTTTACCCACTGAGCCATCTTTCTGGGTCCCCAGATTGTTTTGTTGTTCTTGTTTGTTTTTTGTTTATTTTTTTTTCCCAGACAGGGTTTCTTTGTGTAGCCCTGGCTGTCCTGGATCTCAGAGATCTGCCTGCCTCTGCCTCCCCCAAATACTGGGATGAAAGGCATGTCCCACTACTGCTGGCTAGGCTCTATTTCTTTATTTAATTATATATATATATATATATGCATTGTACAAATTGATGGGTTTCATAATGACATTTTCATTCAGTATTTTTATGAGATTCAGTTATGTTGATAATGTGGTTGTTGAATTTATTATCAGAATCGTTTCGCCATTTGTAGATATTTATCTCAGACTTCACAGCTGGAATTATAAGTGTGAGCCACCAATTCCTGTTCCAAACTCTTTGATAGTGTCCCATAGCAATATATTTTATGATTTGTCCTCAAATAAACAAATATACATATAACTGAAATGGTTATTTTTTGTTAAATAATACCTTCACCACAAGTGATATATCCTTTTTGGTTTTTTTGTTTGTTTGTCTTTTGTTTTTTTGTTTTTTCGGGATAGAGTCTCACTCTGTAGCTCTGGCTCTCCTAGAACTCACTACATAGACCAAGCTGGATTCAAACTCACAGAGGTCCACCTTCCTCTGCCTCCTGAATGCTGGGATTAAAGGCATTCGTGACTACATACAGCTACAAGTGATATATTCTGATGTTTTAATTCACTCTGACTTTATACTGTTTTATTTGAAAAATACTCCTCACTGAGTAGTGGTGGTGGCGCACACCTTTAATCCCAGCACTTGGGAGGCAGAGGCAGGCGGATCCCTGTGAGTTTGAGGCCAGCCTGGGCTACAGAGAGAGTTCTAAGACAGCCAAGACTACATAGAGAAACCCTATCTCAAAAAATCAATTTAAAAAAGAAAGAAAGGAAGGAAGGAAGAAAGAAAGAAGAAAGGAAGGAAAAATACTCCTCATGAACTACTAAAGGCTTACCATTTGCTTCATGGGAAGAAAGAAAACTTTGTGGCGTTTCTTTTTGAAATGGTGTTCTTGAAATATTTTTATTTTATTTTCAATTATGTATATGGGGTGGGTGGGGCATATGAGTACATGCCTGCAGAGGCCAGAAGAGGGCAATAGAGTCCTTGGAGCTGGAGTTACAAGCAGTTGTGAGCACTCATATAGGTGCTGGGAACCCAAGTGGGGCTGAACTTGAGTCCTCTGCAAGAGGAGTGTGTGCTTTTAACCACTGAGCCATCTGTGTGGCTCAAGCTGGCCTCTGACTCTAGTCCTCCTCCCTCAACCTCCCTAGTGCTGAGGTTTCCACAAGTGGACTTGACAAACACTCCCTGAAGATACATACAGGAGGGGAGTCGAGGGACCAAAGACAGGCATATTTTGGCTTACTGAGTACCTTGCTGAACCGCAGTACTAATCACATTCTACACTGGGGTGTGCTGGAGCACCGCGGCCCTGTGTTGCTGTGTCCAGTTTCTCATTCTCCCTAACCAGGTGGGGTTCGTTCACAGTGCCCGTCTAAATGGCCCGTCCCTAGCTACAGCTGATTTCTCCATGTCTGTGATAGCCTGCTCTTCTCACCCTTGTCTTCTGCCTAGGGTCATTGTAGTTCACTTATGTGAGCTTGTCTGTCCAGGAGCTGTCCCACGGTCTTTAACTCGAGCTATAGTGACATGTGATAGGATCAGTACCACTGTTTAGTAAATTGCTTTGCTTACTCTTGACCTTGTATTTACATTTACATAATGGGATTAGTTTATCAAGTTCTAAAAACACTCATATTGGAATTTATATTTGAATTTGTAAATTGATCAAATCAGGGTCCCTAAAGCTTACCGGCTAGCCAGCTCAGCCAAATCTGAGAATCCAAGTTCAGTGAGAGATGCTTTCAGAAAGGTGGAGTGCACACCCATACTGCACATGCTCACACACAGACATAAGCCAATGTCAGTTTGGTTTATATATATAATTTTTGTTGTTGGTTTGGTTTGGTTTTGGTTTTTCGAGATAGGGTGTCTCTGTGTACCCCTAGCTGTCCTGGAGATCTGCCTGCCTCTGCCTCTGCCTCCCAAGTGCTGGAATTAAAGGTGTGCACCACCACCACCTGGCTTTAAGGGTATTATTATATTGACATTTGCAATTTACTTTGAAGTGCACCAAAAGACAATTGGATTGACAAATAGAGAGTAGATTTGTATGGTGAACTATTAAAATTCTTTCGGTTTTGTTTATACATTTAAAGTTTTTCATGATAAGATAGCAGCACAGTGAGAAAACCAACCTGATGGTTTAAAATGGTCAAAGGATTTAAAGAGACATCTCTCATAGTCAATGTCACAGAAAATACACTGAGATGATACCACACCCCTAAGAGGGTAGCTATTGCCAAAGTTAGCAAAGAGAACCACTGTTGGCATGAGCGTGTCCTTTGTACATCACATGGTAATATAAAATAAAGCTACTGTAGAAGAATGTGGAATTTCCTCCAGGAAGTTAAGGATAAAAGTAGGCCTTCTGGATCATATGGCAGTTCTATGTAACCAAATGAACTGGATCCCAAAGAGATAGTGATCCCTATACACAGTAGCCAGTATGTGAAGACAACCTAGATGTCTTTCTGTAGATGAGAGGCCAGAGGAAATGAACACATACACTCATACCCTCAGCCTTCAAAAGGGGAAATCTCGCCATATGTGACATCATCAAGCGACCTTAAAGACATTATCCTAACAGACATAGTCCAGTCACAGAAGGACGGATACTGTATAATTCCACTTATGTGAGGGATTGAGATAGCCAAGTTCAGAGAAACATCCAGTAGATGGTTGCCAGGCTGAGGGAAAGGAGGTGTGGGAAGTTGCCGTTCAACAGAGCGTTTCAGGGCTGGGGTTAGAGCTTGGTAATTAGAGTCAGAATGCTTGCCTAGCATGCTCCAGAGCAGGGGAGGAAGGAGGGAGAGGAGGCAAGCATGAAGGCAGACTAGATGGGAAATAGTATATACCTGGCAGGGAGGATCAGGAGTTCAAGGTCATCCTCCATTACTTAACTCTAAGGTCAGCCTCTCCAGCATGAGACTGTCTCAAAAACAGAAAGGAAGAAGGAAGGGATGATTTCAGTTGTGTAAGATAGAGAAATTCTAGAAATCTGTATATCGTGGATGTAGTTAATAATACTGTTTTGCACACAAAATTTTATTCAAAGACGGATCTTCTGTTAAAATATTGCCATTTATAATAAAACAGAAGGGGGCAGTGCAATTAATATTTTTCCCCTTATAGCTATCTTGGTACAGTAGTGCCTGTAATTCCAGCACTTAGGGAGCTGAGGCAGGAGGATCATTTTGAATTCCAGACTAGTCTAAGTTATGTAGTAAGACCCTGGAAAAAGAAAAAAGAAAAAAAGAAAGAAATCCCCTACAATATGTTTATGATAGAAAGCAAGTGGTCATCTGGCTTTTGCTTGCCCTGGGGGTTGTTTAGAGTGTCATTTCATCAAGACCATCCTAGCCCTGAGCAGCCTGCAGGCGGGAGCCATCTGGATTTACAGAACAGCTTACTGCAGTTCACGCATTGAGAACATACGTGCCAATAGAAATGTTAGCAATTTAAGTTTCATCTAAGCCTTTTATAGGGCTAGCAAGAAGGGATAAAGGTGAAATCCTGTCTTTGATATGTTGAAACTCCTAAGTATCAAGACTGCAGTAGTAGTTCCTTAGAATTGTCCTTCATTTATCCTCCCCCCAACCCCCAAAGCCCAAGACCTTTATGCATTAGTTTCAGGACAGCTAGACCAGCCTTTATTAGCATTTTCTTGTTGGAGTGAGGAAGTGTCCATCTCTTTGGCCAGGATGCTCTCATCATCTGGACCTTATGGCTGCTGTCTTCATTCCTTGGCACAGTTTCCAGCTCAGCTGGTATTCTTTCAGATGGTCCTTTATAGGTGGGAGTGGGTCTGTTCACTCAGTTCTCCCGGGTCCTTAACTGGCAGTCTTGGAGCAGTGGGAGGGCCAGGGAACTAGAAGGGCTTGTTTCAGTGTGGCCAGGCCTTTCTCTCAATGCTGCAGTATTTCCCGGGACCTTTGAGAACACTGGCCTAACAGTGTGGGCATGCTGGCAAAATAAAGCAACAGCATTGTACGAACTTCAGGGTGGTGTGTGGCGGGAAGGTGGAAACTTATATGGTTCATGAGAAAGATATTGAAGAACATTGATTATACCAGAAACGTTCTGATTTCACTGATAACGTGTTGTTTTCTCTCTTGTACCCTTGCAGGCTCCTGCCTAATCTCAGCACATACTTATTATTTCAGGTCCTGTGGGAATGGCTGCTGCTGCTGCTGTGGCAACGGGGAAGAAACGGAAACGTCCTCATGTGTTTGAGTCTAATCCGTCCATCCGGAAGAGACAGCAGACACGTTTGCTTCGGTGAGGGCCACCTTACCCCACCTTGCTCTTCTTCACATGCTTCCTGTGTAGATGGCAGGGCTAGAATATTTTTTGCTAGCTTCCTCAAGACACTGGATTGGAGTATTTGATGGCAAGTTTAGACTTAGAACCATTTCCATAAAATTAAATTGAAAATACAGAAAATATGATGTATAACATTGACCAGCTATGGTAGCACATGCCTTTTAATCCCAGCATTTGGAAGGTAGAAGCAGGTGGATCTCTGTGAGTTCCAGGCCAATCTGGTTTACATAGTGAGATACAGGTCAGTCAGAGCTACACAGTGAGACCCTATCTCAAAAAAAGGAAGGGAGGAAAGAAGGAAGATATCTAGTGTCACATTAATCCATCCAGAGAAAGTCTGTGTAGCTGCTGTGTGCCAGGCGGCACCCCAGGCATTTGGAAGCATATCACTGACAACAACGTCCCTTAAAGAATTTATATTCTGAAGGAAGGAGAAAGAAAACAACAAACACTCTTTTCAATCAGAGGAAGGTTGGGAGGAGAAAAGAGAATAGAGAAAGTGTCAGGAGGTCAAAGAACACAGTTTCTCTATTCTAAGAATGGTCTGGGAAATCCTTTTGATGAGGCAGGTTTTGCCGAGAGCTGGGAGGAACTGACAGAGTCCCTGTGCTTATGTCTAGGGAAAGAGTATTTCAGCAGAGGGAGTATTAAGAGCCAAGGTGGTCATTTTATTATTTATTATTTACCCTTTCTTTTTCTTTTTTTGTCCTGGAACTCACTCTATAGACCAGGCTGGCCTCAAACTCACAGGGATCCATCAGCCTCTGCCTCCCCAGTGCTGGGGTTAAATGTGTGCACCACCACACTCAGTCAAGGTAGTTATTTTTAACAAGCAGCCAGGGAGAGTATGAGAGGACTGATTAGAGGAGTAAAGGAAAGCCCAGCCACATTGGGAGGCTGGCAAGCTTGTGTGGTGGCTCATGCTTATAGTCCCAGCACTCGGGAGGCTGAGGCGGAGGATTGCCACAGGTTCAAGGCATGGTTAGCACACACCTACAACTCCTGCACTCAAGAGACTGAGGTAGGTAGGTCATGGCTTTTGAGCTAGCCTGGGCTACATACCAAGATCTTATCTCAAGGGAGAGTAGAGAAAGAATTGGAGGCAGTGACTGTCAACCATTGATTCAAGATCTACTGCCTGGTTTTCTGTTTGGTATAACAGAATGTTATATGTTTGGTATAACAGGTATGAAATGTAGGATCCTGGGTCACAGGATAACTCCTGTGACTCAGAGGAAAGATGCAGCATTATTTTATGTTGTATGAGTGTTTGCCTACATGTATGTGTGCACAGTGTCAGTGCCTGGTACCCACAGAGTTCAGAAGAAGGGTTTGTGTGCCTGCATGGACTTATGTGCACTTTAGGAGGACAGAGGCAGTGAGTTCCAGACAGTGGTGAGCCTCCTAACAGGTGTATTGGGAATCAAAGCCAGGTCCTCTGAAAGAGCAGAAAGGCCTCTTAACCACTGAGCCACCTCTTGAGCCTCTGTTATAATCGTTTGTATGGTCGGGTCATCTTCTGTTCCTCTTTTACTGTAGTTGGTGTATAAATTAACTTTATCGTTGCTGTGTATGGACAGGATAAAGACACAATATGCAGAGGTATCCAGTGGGATCTGCTTTGGAGCAGGCCTCCACAGAGAAGTGGGGAAGCTACTGAAGAAACTCTCTCATTTCATCCTCATTTGCAAAGCACTGTGGCTTTGTGTTCGGTTTTCTTTTCTATAGCTGTGGTAAAGTACTCTGACCAAAAGCAATTTAGGGGAAGAAAAGATTTAAGTGATTACACTGTGATCAGGTCACAGTTCATCAGTGAGGGAAGTCAGAGCAGGAACTTGAAGGAGAAACCAGGAATGCTCACCATGTAGACCAGGTTGGCCTTGACTTTGCAAAGACCTGCCTGCCTCAGTGTCCCAAGTGCTGGAGTTAAAGGTGTGCCGCTTATACACTTACGCTTTAAGTAGCTTTCTAACCAGCCCAGGACCCTGTCCAGGGAATAGTGCTGCCCACAAGGGGCTGGGGCCTCAGTGAACAGACATGGCCTGTAGGCCAGTTTGGTCTGGACAAATTCCTCAGTGCACCTACCTTCTCAGTGACTCTAGGTCAAGTTGACAGTTAAAGCTAGCTAGGCATTGTAGTGCCCACCTGCAAAGTTGGTACTTGGAGGATAGAGGCAGAGGATCAGGAGTTTAAGACCAGCCTCGGCTAATGAGACCCTGACTCAGAAAATCCAAATAAATAAATCCAAAGCCACCATACTTTCCCCCTACATTTATTTATTTTGTGTGTGGTGGGGCCTGTGTATACACACACGCTATGGTACATGTATAGAGGCCAGAGAATAACTTGCTGATGGTGCTTTCCACGATTTGGGATTGCATTCAGGTTCTCAGGCTAGCACCTTTACCACTGAGCCTGTCACACTGACCCACAGCATTTAAAAGTACTTACTTTTGATAAAATATACCAGTGTGAAATGAATGACTATACCAATAAAAGAGATTTGTCATTTGGGCCACCTTTATTAAATAGAGATGACAAAATAAGTCTGAAAGTGGCATCTCAGCAGCCATGCTTACAGCAGTGATTGGTGTTGAAACTTAGCTGGGTGTATTGGTTGTGACTCCGGTTGCAGCACTTTGGAGGCAGAGGCAGGCAGATCTCTGAGTTTGAGGCCAGCCTGGGCTGCATATTGAGTAACAGGACAGCCAGAGCTGTGTAGAGAGACCCTGTCTCAAAAAAAAAAGTTGTAATTTACTGATTAAAAGTTGTCCTGTCTGTGTCCTGAGACATAAGCCCCAGTACATCCTCATGTGATGAGCTTAGAGAGTATGTCCACACTTTCTCTGACCGAATTCCATACTTCACTCTGCTTTCTGTTTTCAGATTTCAGAACACATTTGATCAGAATTGTCTCATATCATAGTAAGTTTGGTCTGTGACGCGTCACAGTATTTTTTCCTGTCCTGTAACCTTTTATTTCCACTCCATTCAGGAAACTCAGAGCCACACTAGATGAGTATACGACTCGAGTGGGACAGCAAGCTATCGTCCTCTGTATCTCACCCTCCAAACCCAACCCCGTCTTCAAGGTGTTCGGGGCAGCACCTTTGGAGAACGTGGTAAGTCAGATCTGAGCTGGGTTCCCAAAGGCCCTTTGCTTTGTGTAGGGTGTTTGCATTTTATTCCTCTTTCCAGTTCAGTGTTAAACACTTCTTCTTTCCATGTCAGTCAAGAACACAGCAGACGGTACAGCTTTGTTGAGCCTAGTTTGATGCTTGATGCTTGGCTTGGCCAAAGCTGTTTCATGCCTTGTGCACAGAGAATTTTTTTTTCCGTTGTTTGAGACAGGGTTTCTTTGTGTAGCTTTGGTGCCTGTCCTGTATCTTGCTCTGTAGGCCTTGAACTCACAGAGATCCACCTGGCTCTGCCTCCCGAGTGCTGGGATTAAAGTCCTGTGCCACCACTGCCCGACAGAATAATAATTTTTTAAAATGTTTGTTATTGCTGGGTAGTGGTGGCATACACCTTTGATCTCAGCACTTGGGTGGCAGAGGCAGGTAGATCTCCATGAGTTCAAGGCCAGCCTGGTCTACAAAGTGAGTTCCAGGACAGCCAGGACTATTACACAGAGAAACCTTGTCTCAAAAAACAAAACAAAACAAAATGTTCATTATTGTTTCTAGTTCCTAAGTCAAAGTATTGTACCCCATCAGGGGCAGTGAAAAAGGACAGTATGTTGTTAGGAACCAATACGGGGCTAAGGATGTAGCCCAGTTGGTAGAGCCCTTGCCTAGCATTTGTGAAGTCTTGGGTTCCATCCTAAGCACTTTACCAGGTGCTGTGGTCCATGCCTGTAATCTCAGCATTCAGGAGGCATGGAGGTAAGAGGATCAGGTATTCAGGGTTATCCTTGGCTACAAATCCAGTTCAAGGCTATCCTGAGCTAAATTAGACACCACTTTTTTAAAAAAAACATGAAATTGTTTATTCGTATCTGAAACAAAACACTAGATGATTCCCAGGGTAGTAATTTTATAAGGTGAACTGGAAGCATATTATAAATCACATATTTGGGTATATCTTTTAAAAAAATCTCTTTTGCTATTTTCAAAAAAGTTGGTTTAGCTGGGCATGGTGACACACGCCTTTATTCCCAGCAAGAGAGGCAGGCAGGTGGATCTCTGGTCAAGACCAGCTTGGTCTACATATTTTTATTCTTGGGCTTTTTTGTTCTTGTTTGTTTTTGGTTTTTAGTTGTTGGTTTGTGTGTGTGTGTGTGTGTGTGTGTGTGTGTGTGTGTGTGTGTGTGTGTGTGTTGTAAGTATATGCCTCGTGTGTATGTGTGCTCTTGGATGTCAGACAAGGGCATGGGGCCCCCCGGCACTGGAGTTACAAATGGTTGTAGTAAGCACCATGTGGGGCTGGAGATTGAAAACAGGTTGTCTAGAAGAACAGCCAGCATTCTTAACCACTGAGCCATCTTTCTACACCCCTAATTTAAAAAAAAAAAAAAAAAAAAAAAAACACAGAAAGAAAGAAAATAGTTTGCACTAGATTGTCTCTCAGTGTCTCAGTGGTGTGTGTGTGTGTGTGTGTGTGTGTGTGTGTGTGTGTGTGTGTGTGTGTGTGTGTGTAATAAGGATAACAGTACTCTCCTCCCTGGGTTCAGATGTTAAGTCTGACTGTCTGCCGATATCAACTGCTGAGAGGAAGTGCTGAGACAAGTGCCGAGCTTAGGCAGTGCTTGAGCCAATGCTGCCCACTGTGCTCTGAGGGCAGCTCTCTGAGACTTTGTGCAAACCATAGACTTTCTTGAGCTTCATGGGAACAGCCTAAAATATTTTCTTGAGAGCCAGGCAGTGGTGGAGCACGCCTTTAATCCCAGCACTCGGGAGGCAGAGCCAGGCGGATCTCTTGAGTTCCAGGCCAGCCTGGGCTACAGAGTGAGTTCCAGGACAGGCTCCAAAGCTACACAGAGAAACCTTCGCCTCAAAAAACAAACAAACAAACAAAAAACCAAGAAAACTTCCCAAGAACTCCAGGGGAAACAGTAGTAACCGTGGAGCTGGGGAGATGGCTCCTTAGGTAAAGCACCTTGCCGTGCAAGCTTGAGGGCCTAAGTTTGAATCCTGAGAACTAAAGTCGGGTGTGGTAGCCCACATCTGTAATCCAGTGCTCCTGCAAAGAGATGGGAGACTGGGTCAGAACTCTCAGCTGCTCCATGGCCATGAGGACTAACACCTGAGGCTCTCCTGCCCTCGGTGCATGTGGAACCACACTCACATATGCAAAGTCTAAATAAGAGTCCCCTAAATGCTTTAATTTTCAAGTCTCGAGACTAGACACCTGGGCTAATGATACGGCTCAGTGGATAACGACTCTTGCTGGCAAGCCCAAGGATTGGAATTCATTCCTTGGAAACCACATGGTGGAGGGAGAAAATCCATTCCTACACATTGTCCTCTGACCTTCATACACAGTGCCATGGCACAGACAGAGAGAGGCAGGAGGAAACCAACACAAAATCTTGCTGTAAAACCAACAAACCTAGGAGTCCACATTTGGTGGAGAAGCTTAGTCGGGGGCTGGAAAGAGAGCAGGAGGAAGCCGGCCGAACTTCACCAGCCACAGCTGGAGCATAGCTCCCAGCCACAGCTGGAGCCCCAAGTGTGAGGGCCGCACCATGCCCGGGCCGCTCCCGTTATGTGCTCCAGATGACAATCAGTTTTAGTCACAGTGGCACCTGGGTACATCCTTTTAATTTATTTATTTTTATTTTATGTGCTGCTGTCTTACCTGCATATATGTGTGTGTGAGGGTGTCAGATCTTGGAGTTACAGACAGTTGTGAGCTGCCATATGGGTATTGGGAATTGAACCTGAGTCCTCTGGAAGAACAGTCAGTGCTCTTAACAGATGAGCCATCTCTCCAGCCCCATATGGGTAAATTTATAAAAAGATCTTTTATGGAACTTTCCAAAGACTACTCATATCCAGAAAGCTTCAGAAATGCAGAAGAATCCTGGTATATTGTCCAAGGCTGTTTTTTCAACCTGACTAAAAGCCAGTTTCTAAATTTTCAACAGTACATTTGTGACCAAAATTCTAAAAGTTTGTGTAAGTGCCCTAAACCTAACCTTCTGTCCCTGGAATTCATGAGACTATTTGGTAATAATACACCTCTCTGTGTGTCTGAATACATGAGATATTTCATGAGACATGCTAACAAAGACTGCTCAGCAGTGTCATGTGTTTGCCGTACACACTATTCTGGGAACAGTAGTATAAGTGACACGTGATCATTTGAGTCTAATTTAAAACAGGAAGATGATTAAGACAGGAACACTTGAAAAGGTTTTTCAGAGTGTATGTGGAAATGGAGTTGTACTTTCAAAATAGGCAGTATTTGGATAAGAAGTAGAATTAAAGGCCCAGAAGTAGAAAAGAACTTGCTAGAAGCAAAAACTAATGAGGATGCTGGCCAACAGTGTTAGATGCACTGAGATTTTGGAAGATTGGAAAATGAGGTTTGTGGGTAGGAGGCGGGGAATGCATCTCAGAGTTGAGAGATCAGATGGAATCGAAACACAACTCTCTGATTATGGGAAATCTACTCTACTAAGCAAGCTTAGATGGGAGTGCTGTATTCACCTGGATTGCTTCGTTGAAATTACTCTAAAGCATAATCTGTCAGCAGTTTAGCAAAATACCAGAATATGACTTTTCTTGATCCATAAAAATAGCTGAAATTAGCTAGGCAGTAGGCGCACACACCTTTAATGCCAGCACTTGGGAGGCATAGGCAGGTGGATCTCTGTGAGTTCAATGCTAGCCTGGTCTACAGAGAGAGTACCAGGACAGCCAGGGCTACACAGAGAAACCTTGTCTTGAATCCTCACCCCCACCCCCCAAAAAAAGGGCTGAAATTATTTGGTACTGACTAATGTAATAGTAATAACCCAGCGTTTTCCCATCTTTGAATACCAGATATTACCACCACAATCGAAAGTGTTTTTATACCATTTTCATCCTCCTATGGGCCTGCATGTGTGAATTCAGCTTGATACACTAAGTTAAAGAACCCAGACTTGGAAGACTCAGGCTTTGTTCCAGTCTCCAATTCCCTTTGTGGACTAGAAGCATTACAAACTCTGAAAATAGAAGCCTGTAGACCTAGATTGTAGCAGTGCTTATGTTGTGATAATACTCACTGGTGATAGTATCTGAAACTTTTTGTGTTAGTATAAATCTGATTTAGTTGAGTTATAGTGAGTCTAGCATTTGGGCCATTTTTCTTTCATTTCCTTCGCACTGCTGTCTGGAGGGTCCTGTAGCTTTAGAACTGGGTCTGGTTACTATTAGGTGTGTGGGCCAGAATATAGGATCTTTCTCTTCTGAGCCTCACAGTGAGACTCCAGTATGGAAGTAAGTTCACTGAGCAGAAAACACTGTTGGTACTTCTTGACAAAATTTATTTTGTCTTCCCATTCCAAGAACGTGCCCGAAAACAAGTTAATGTCCTGTCCCATCTAGTTATAGCTCCATAATTCCATGGCTTTATTATCCCTAGAGACATCCTCATCCCCTTGTGTATTCTAAGTGATAAACCCATTATTGATGGTTTCGGATCCAGTGTGTGCCTCCTTTTCCTGCTCATGGTAGAAGGGTGCGCGCGCGCGCGCACACACACACACACACACACACACACACACACACACACACACACTCTGCACTGCCTCTGCCCGAGGTTCTGCTGTCTCGATCCCTCCCTGGTTCAGAACTGTGCGGACATGGAGAGAGGCACGGGGCTCTCAAGTTCCCCTGTCTCCAGGGAGTGCCTGAAGGGAGGAGAGCTTGAACAGTGGGCTCCCTGGCCTCAGGCCTTACTAGTTAGTGATGGTACTTTGGCACTCAGATGTATTATCCACCCCTTGCTTTGTCTGATTCTTTTCAATCCAGCCTCTTGAGCACTTGGATCTCCTGTCCGTGTGGTACCTGGTTTTCTATTTAAAAAAAAAAAAAAAAAAAATAGCAGTTTCAAATACATTAGAGTTCAGAGACCTAAGTCCTCAGAGCTGGAAAATGATTTTGACAGCTAACTGTCACATTAGATGTGACCTGGGTCAGAACTGGCCTGGGAAAAGCAGAGTAATGGATGTTATTTACATTAGATTTGGAACAGGTGTTGGATGTTTGTGGATTGAGACAAGACTTTTAACTGAGAAACAGTAGTATTTCTATAGAACTTTCCCACTGGCTGCTTCCTATTGTTACCTAGAATTTCATCATCTTTTCATTTGATTTGGTTCAGTGGTTTCTTTGGGGCCAGCGGGTATTTTCACCTTCTACTTGCAGGAGTGTTTGTTCTTGGAGCTGTGCAGTGGCCAAGGGACACCGGCCCCACCCACTCTCTTGTTGCTTGGCACCAGCCCTTCCTGGCTGTTGAGCATCTTGTTTATTTCTGCCCTTAATTCCCTGCAGGTGCGAAAGTACAAGAGCATGATCCTGGAAGACCTGGAGTCTGCTCTAGCAGAACACGCCCCTGCGCCACAGGAGGTTAATTCAGAACTGCCACCTCTCACCATCGATGGGATTCCAGTCTCTGTGGACAAAATGACCCAGGTACAGGGCGGGAAGTGAGGAGGAGATGCAGAGACAGGAGATCAGGTGTGGGCGGGCCGCTCCTCACTTGCTAGCTTTGTCTTCTGTGGTGTGAGCAGAGCAGGAGACATAGACTAGAGTGTATGGCAACCTTGGAGAAGGCAGAGTCCCAGGAAGAACCTCCTGACTGAGCGCAGACATGCACCCTCCTCTCTGCTGACCACCCTCTCACCCTCTGGGGTCTCTGTGCTAGGGAAGGAAGCTTTCTGCTTGGGGTTGGTTTGACCTGGAAACTCTTAGATGTTTCAGGCATCTAGTCAAGGGAGACAAGTTCAGCAGGCAGGGCTGCTCCTCCATTCTACCAACAGGTTTTTGAGGCAGGGCTTCTCTCTGTAACCCTGGCTGAACTGGAAATTGCTATGTAGACCAGGCTGACCTCAAACTCAGAGTAGCTGTCTCAGCCTCCCGAGTGCTGGGACTAAGGCATGTGCCACCATGCCTGGCTTCTTTACTAACTTTTGGTTTTGGTCTGTTTTCTCCATGTAGAATTTTAAAGCAATAACTCTTATTTTTAATTGCTGTTCCGTTCAGGTGCCCAGCACCTAAAATCACATGCCGTCTAAACAATAGTACCTGTTTAGTAAATAGCCTGAGAATATTGGATCAAAACTGAATTCAATAAAGTAGTGGTCAACTGGTTCCCTGAATAGGTCTGAACCTGCGACTTGGTGATTATACTGCATTGCATTTTATAAATATAAAGGTAGAGCAGGGTGTGGTATCACATGGGCTATGATCCCAGAACCTGAGCATAGATGCAGGAGAATCATAAGAATTCAAGGCTAGCCTGGAGTACATAATGAAACCCCATCTAAAAAAATAGTACTAAACCTAACCTGTGACCATTTGATTATTGGAACACAGACCTTTCTGTGGACATGGAGGATATTTCAGTAATGGTTCAGAAAGAAAGGCGTATTCCTATCCTTTCATAGTTGGTGTTACATTCTATTGCTAGTTCCATTTTGCATGGTTACTTTTAAGAATCTGCTCTTAAGAATCTCAGCCATGAGATGAACGTAAAGCAAGCTGATCCTCTGGTGTAGGATACTAGCGTAGAATCATCTTCTGTGGTGGGTTTTCTCCCTCACTGCCATGTTTGATGTGTTAGTTGAAGTAGTCCAAGGTTTTGATGATAATAAACATGCTTACATGCTGATTTTCATGATGAGCGTTCAGTAGCCTCAGAAATTAGAGAACAGACAGCTACTGTTTAGAAAGCAAAGCATCGGAACTTCAGTGTGCCCCATTCCATGCCACACACTTGGTAGATAGATCAGAACACGCTGACAGGTCCAAGGAAAGCTGATGCTTGATCACCAGCTACACACAGAGACTTTGTTGTCAGCCTGCATGTTCACTGCCGTACATTTCCTCCTTTCCCTTCTCACACAGGTGATGATTGAAAACAAAACAAAGCAAATAGTCTTAAAGGCCTTAGCATTTTAAAGGAGCCAGGAGAGGTGGTTGAAGGTTCTTGCCGCCAAGCCTGATGACCTGAGTCCACATGGTGGAAGGAGAGAACTGGCCCCCGAAGTTGTTCTCTGATCTTCTCATGTGCTCTGTGGCAGTGCCCCCACAATAAATAAATAAACATCAAGAAATTACAATGTGAGGAGGAGTAAGTAGGGTGATAAAAGATCAACCCTAATAGAATGAAAATTTCAAAGTATTCGGAAAGTATTCAGAATCATATTTTCTCCCTCTACCTTTTATTGTTTTCTTTCCTCATAACTTTCATAAGCTGAGCCAAATGCCTCTCAATTTTAAATGATCTTAAAGCCTTTCACTTTTAATAGTAGTAAAAGAGTGTTTAATTTCAAACCAAGCCTGGATAGACAAGAGGTGTGGGGGAAAAAGCACTTCTACATATTTCTCCTGAGAATCTAAACTGGCACTTCCTAAGAGGCAGGTCAGTAGTGCAAAGTTTAAAGTGTGCATGTCCGGAATTGGACAGATGGCTCAGCGTTTAATCCGAATTTGGTTCTCAGCACCCGTGTAGGATGGCTTAGAACTGCCTATAACTCCAGCTCCAGGAGTCCTGACAGCTCTGTGTAGGTACTTGCCCTCATAGGCATATACCCACACACAGATGTGTGCACATAATTAAAAGTGAAAATATGAATAATCTTTAAAAGGTGCATGGTTTGTTCTCTAGTAAAGCAGGGGTGATTGTTTACTGTTTGTGACAGCGTTGTTTACAATAGGGAACTTTAACTAGTGGTTAAATTATAATAGGAATGCCAGCTACTTACATGGGAGGAAGCATATCATGGCCCAAAGATGACAGGGTTGTTTACTATTCAGTGACCTATTAGGTACTAAAAAGAATGCTCTCTATTTGGAGTAGACTAGTACCTGTGATATACAGCAAGCAGCTTGTAAGATTGCATTTCTTATGTACTTAATTTTAGGAGGTTAGGGCTTTACTGTTTCTCTCTTTCTTCCTTTCTTTCTCTCTTCCTTTCTTTCTCTCTTTCTTTCTCTTTCTTTCTTTCTCATTTCAAAGACTAGATTTTTTTTTTAAATTCAGAGAACACAAAGTTAGAGTTGGTTGACCTCACTTTCTAAAATGTGTATACAAAACATGCCCAAGTGTGTGCACTAAAGTTTGTAAGCGTGTACATCAAAATATTAAGTGATTGCTTATGGATATTGACATCATGAATGGTTTCCATTTTCTTCATAGATAAGCATGGATAGATGCTTTATTAATGTAATAATGTAGATAACTATTAATTTTGTGGAGTTTTTCTCTTTATGGATTGTTTTTATAATCACAAAAATCAAATTATTTTCAGTTTTTATAATAAGCTTGAATTTTTTTAAGGTGCAAGTTTTATAATGTATCTGCTCTGTTGTGACCAAAGATCACTTTTCTTCTTTATGAGACAAAAATGTCAAGAATTCTTTTTACCACCTTGGATTTCTATAGAGCTACAAAGTATTGGAAGGCATGCTATTAAATTATTCACAGGAGTACCTCATTTGGTGTGTGTGTGTGTGTGTGTGTGTGTGTGTGTGTGTGTGTGTGTGTGTGTGTGTGAGAGAGAGAGAGAGAGAGAGAGAGAGAGAGAGAGAAATATTTTATAATCAAGAAAGCAGAATTCAGATATGACTGTAGCAATTAAAAAAAAAAGTATGACCAAGTTTTAATTCTAGATTTCAGCCTCTGTGGGTAATTTATAACTTCCTTAAAGTGATCAAGTCCTAGGTAACTGGGCTCTACTACTGATAGCCTCTGGTTAACCAGACATCTGTTACCTATCTTAACTGCACTTTATGATGAGGAGGTGACTGGTGTTTATGCAATGGTGCCAGCTTAGATGTATGAATCTGTGTGCAGACCTGAAACATGTTCTGAATCATCCAAGGAGAGTCCTACCTAATACTGGCCTAATGTTAGCTTTGTTGATTCTCTGTAAATTAAATAGTTAAAACTATTTTTATGAGAATGCTACAATCTAGTTTCTAGTCCCAGCACTACTATGTATTAACTCTAGGCCTCACTTTTATGAGCCTTCCTGCCTCATAAAGTTGGAGGAAGTAAAAATTAGGTATTGTAGAGGAAAATGCTTTGAAAACTAAACCATCTCACAGAGTTATTATTGTTAGCTTTTGTAAATTTGCATTTCTTTTTTACACTGAATTTTAAGAATCTGAGGCTTTACTGTTTTTACTTCTTCTCAAAGGCTTTGTTTTTAGAGAGAGCCTTACAGTGTAAGCCTGGCTTGTCTGGAATTTGCTTTGTAGATCAGACTGGCCTCAAACTGACAGAAGCCCACCAGTTTCTGCCTTCTCTGTGCTGGAATTAAAGACATGTACCACCACACCTAGGTATAATTGACTTCATTTCTAATTATGAGCGAGTGATTTTGTGCATGTGTATGTGGGTGTGTGTGTGTGTGTGTGTGTGTGTGTGTGTGTGTGTGTGTGTGTGAGAGAGAGAGAGAGAGAGAGAGAGAGAGATAGAGAGAGAGAGAGATAGAAAGATAGAATATGTGTACATATATGCAGATGCTTGCAGATGCCAGAAGACATCTGTTGCCCTGCAGTTCTCTGCAAGAGCAGTAAGCAGTCTTGATTGTTAACTGTCTCCTTAGCTCCCCCTTCTTTTCATTTTAAACACCGGAAATTGCCTCATGTGGATAGAGGGGAGTTACAGAGTGGAGCAGTTGAACTTCATTCAGAACTGACTACCCTGTATTTAGAAAGCAGCACTGTGGCAGAGCTTTGCTGTTGTTGTGCTTTGGGTTTTTCTCAGCTTTTTTTTGTTTTATTTTGAATGAATAATTTTTGGAGAGTACGGTGGTACACATCTGTAACCCCAGCAAGCATGGTAGTACACATCTGTAACCCTGGCGAGCATGGCGGTACACATCTGTAACCTCAGCACTTAGGAGGTGAAGGTGGGAGGACCAAAATTTGAAGTTCAAGGCCAGCCTTAGCTGCACAGCAAGTTTGAGGACAACCTGAGCAATATGAGAGCTTGTCATGAAAAACTGACACACAATAAAAAAGAAGTATAATTCTCTTTTTAAAGCACTCTTACATAAAAGTTTGAGAAGGTTAAAATAAGGCTGAGCAGAGTAATTCATTTTGGGGGTATAGGTTAGGTTCTCTGTTGCCATAAGTAGTCCTGAACTTGTTGGGTTTTTGTTTTGTTTTGTTTTTGTTTTTTCTTTGAGACATGGCCTCACTAGGTAGCTCTGGCTGTCCTAGAACTCACTATGTAAATCAAGCAGGCCTCAAACTCACAGACCTGCCTCTGTCTCCCAGGTGGTGAAATGAAAGGTGTGTGCTACCATACCCAGATCGTCTGGAACTTTTTGAGTTCAAACAGTTCTGCCTCACCCTCCCAGACTGTAGGTGTGTGCTACTGCGCATGCCTTGTTTCTCAGAAAATTGGAATGTCACATTAGTAAGTTGTTGTAGGTATGACAGGCCAGGGTCTAGAAAGTGGGCTTCATCTGTGTTTGACACCGCTGTGTGGACAGTGCCCTGGGTCTTGTCAGGTGCCAGCTGTGATCTACTGAGTGAGGCCCAAGGGTAATGCCAGGTCGTGCCAGCCGGTGCTGCTGGTTCTCAGTTGCTCTTGGAGCCTGAGAATTACATTGTCTCCTGAAGGGTTTTTAGCACTTAAAACCATATGGGTGAGGGGCGGGAGCACAGTCTTTAATCTCACCACTTGGGAAGCAGGGGTCAATGGAGCTCTGAATTTGAGGACAGCCTGGTCTACATAGTGAGTTCCAAGCTAGCCTGAGCTATGGTGGGGTAGGGGAGAGGAGAGGGAAACAGTCAGCTGCAGATGAGTGGGAAAGGACCTTCCTATTCTGGAGAGGTGGTACATTCTGGGGAGTGCTGTATTGAAAAGATACACATAAAGACTGTATTATGGAAGGAACTACAGAAAATTCATCTCTGAAAAGCCTGCCCAGTATCACTGGTTCATTCTGCTCTTTCCCTTGGCTCTTCTCACTGTCGCCTTGAACTTGCTGTCCTCCTTTTATTCTCGCTGGGACCAGCTTTGCTGCATTAATAGTCCCTGGCAGTGATGATGCAACTGTACAGTAATTCGTTAGTTTCAGGAAAACCTTCCGAAATAGTCCATCCACACAACAGCTGCTTCATTAGGAAGAGTTACTCACAAAGTTTGATCCATTTCCCTTAGAAAATATTCAGTCTATTGTCAGGCTGTTGTTGTTTTTATTTTTTTATTTTATATACATTGGTGCATTTTTAAAGAATTCAGTTAGGTAGATTGGAATTAGGAGATAACAGAAATATATGTCTGGGCCAGCAAGTTAGCTCAGCATGTGAAGGCACTTGCCTCTAAGCTTGACACAATGAAAATTCAATACTTGAGACCCACGTGGTAGAAGGTAAAAACTGACTCTTAAGAGTTGTCCTCTGATCTCAACACCCGTGCCATGGCATGCATGGCAGACCAATTAAAAAGTCAGTAATAACTTTTTAAACATGTGATGTATTCTTGAATAGGACATAGTATGTTTTAAACAGAGAAGTGTAAGGTATATTTAAGAATGCTAAGGAAATAGATAATGGCCATGTAAATTATACATTTAGGATGCAATAAGACCAAGGATATAAAGAATTAATATGCAGAACAGATAAATGCTTCCTTCAGATTAACAAGGAAGAAATTAGAAAAATCAGCAAAGCATTATAAATAGCTCACTGAAAGAAGTGTGGGAAAGTTTGGCTGGAGAGATGCTCAGTGGTTAAGAGCACTTGTTGCTCTTGCTGGAGACCTGGGATCAATTCCCAGCGTGTATGTGGCAGCCTGCAACCTTCTGTAACTTCAGTTCTGGGGGATGCAGCACCTTTCTGACCTCTCTGGGCACCGTACATGTGGTACAGACACAGTTGCCGTCAAAACAACCTGTACACATGAAATCCAAAACAAGTGCGGCGCTCTGGGTACTGTCCTGTTGTGAGTGGGAGCAGGACAGATGGTGTCTGTCGGTGTTGAGTGCAGTTTCACTTTCCAGAGTTTCTTCTTAAGAAAATACCCAGTAAACATAGCAGTGTGCGCCTTTAACCCGTTACTCGGGAGGCAGAGGCTGTGGCAGGTCTCTGCATTTGAGGAGGAAGAAGAATAGGGGGAGGGTGGATGTGGGGGGAGGAGGAGGAGGAGGAGTGGTTCAATAACATGAGAAGCAGATTTAGCAACTGTTAGAGAAAAAGGAATGAGCAGTCATACAGAGAAGATTCAGACAGCAAAATGTTGAGTGAAGAAGCACTCCCATATAGTATGTGCGAGACAGCACTATTTGAGTTTTCTCTGATAACAAAGCTGCCTTTCTAACTTATAGTAATGTAAATGGGTAGAATTTGGTCAACAGGGAAAGCTCTTCAATCTAAGGCTTCTAGACGGGACACTGAATTGACAGGCAGGCTGGCCTGTTATTTTAGTATGTGGTTTACAAAAAAAAAAAAAAAAAAGAGTACAGCCACCACAAGCCAGCAGGGAGTGACCAACCTGAGAGGAGAAGACGGTGGGACTTGAAGGCCAACACTTTAAGAGGTTCTTGGGGGGCGAGGATGGGAAGCCGAAGTTTGACTTTCTGAAGAAGTCTTTGAATGAGTGTCTCCATTTGCCAGGCCGCGACTTCACTCATTCTGAAGTCACAGTTTCACACTGGCTCTTCCATATTTCCTATGGCAGTGTGTTCTGAGTGGGGGCAGAATGAGATTGAGAAGAGCTAGTGTTCAAGAGATGCCAGTGCTTGTATTGGCAACGATATTTCTCTTAAGGATTAGCCACTTTGATCGTCTCTGAACAGAAGTTGGTAGTGCAGATAATCCAGATAATGAGCAAGGAAAAATCATTGGGCTTTGCTCTTGAAATTTGGATATAATGCCAGGCGGTGGTGGTGCATGCCTTTAATCCCAGCACTAGGGTGGCAGAACCAGGCGGATCTCTGTGAGTACGAGGCCAGCCTGGACTACAACGTGAGATCCAGGAGAGGCACCAAAACACCACAGAGAAAACTTGTCTCAAAAAAACCAAAAAAAGAAAGAAAGAAATTTGGATGTAACTGGTCTGTGAACTTGGAAGTTCCTTATTTCAAATTAAAATAACAACATCTGGCTGGGAAGGTGAATCAGTGGGTAAAAGGCTTGTCACACGAGTGTGCAGACCTGAGTTCCAATCCCCAGAATCACATAAAGTCAGGCATGATATTACATGTCTAGAAAGAGAGTACCTTCCCAAGGCTGTCAGTTGTCCACCATACAAATGCTATGGCAGGGGTCATATGCACACAGAAACAAAAGAATCTCCATTTGAGCCAGGTGGTAATGGCGCACGCCTTTAATCTCAGCACTCGGGAGGCAGAGGAAGGAGGAGCTCTGAATTTGAGGCCAGCCTGGTCTACAGAGTGAGTTCCAGGACAGCCAGGGCTACACAGAGAAACCCTCAAAAAAATAAAAACAAAACAAAAAAATCTCCAGTTTACCTTCTCTGCCACATCACGATTTTCTTGTAGACTAGAAATCTTCCCTTTCTTCGTGGTTTACTATGTGCTACTCTCTCTTTAAATTTGTTACATGGTTGCCCTCAGTGTCCATAGAGGACTCTTTACAGATAGCCAAATCCACAGATGCTCACATCCTTACAGAAAATGGTACATAGTGTTTGTATGAGATCTATCTGAATCTTTCCATATGCTTTAAATCATCTCTACATTATCAACAATACCACCTAACAGAATGTAAATACCATGTAAGTAATTGTTAGACTGTATTATCTAGGAAATAATGACAGAAAGAACCAGTCAGTACATATTCAGTACAGGTGAATTTTTTATTTTTTTATTTTTAAATCCTGGGTATTTGCTTCACAATTGGTTGAATACATAATTCACAGGTATAGAAGATGACTTTGTATTCTCTGACTACTTTAGTAGAGATGCAGTTGGGAGATACACTAACTTGAAAGTTCTTTTCTTACAATTGATCCTAAATACCAATGAGGAACCTCAAAAATCCCTGAAGTAAAGATACAGGGAATGAGGGGTGAATTATGGTATTTGGGGATGAGGATAATACATTTGCTGAACAGCAGATAAGTAACTGAATGGCAGATTCTGGCATAGTAAGCTATTGTTTCATTTTGGCTGGTTTAGGCTTTTGTTATATATCCAGATACTAGATCAAAACCCATGTCTTGAATATGCTAATGAATTATTCTACCATTTAGTGATGTGTCCCCAGCCATTCAATTAGGCTGTTATAGCATTTTATAAAATCTTATTTTAAAAACCATCTATGATGTATAAGTGTTTGACTTTTTTGCGACTGGCTGTCATGTAATTCAGACTGTCCTCAAACTTGCTTTATAACTAAGGATGACCTTGAACTGATCCTCCTGCCTCCACCTCCCAAGACCTAGGATTTCAGGCGTATATCACCATGCCCAGGTTAGCTTCCATGTAAACTTAATTTTTAGGAGTGTGGGTGTTTTTTGCCTTTATGGATGTGTCTGTACACCGAGTGCATACAGTGCCTGCAGATACCAGAAGAGGCACTGGGCCCCTGGGACTGTACTTATCAGACTGTTATGGCTACTGTGTGGCTTCTCGGAATCAAACTTGGGTCCTCTGGAAGAGCAGCTAGTGGTTTTCAGTGAGCCCTTTCTCTAGCTCCTATAATCTTTACTTTTAATTGGGACTGACATGAATTTGATACCCTTTTCTCTCCAGTCGTACCCTGGGAGGGGTGGTATTTTCTACTTGGAATAAGTTTACTGGCTAACCTAGGGCCTACAGGCTCACCGAGAGACCTCCGTCAGAACAAGAGCAGCCCAGCCAGCGTGTTCTAGCCCAATTAAAGCCCAGGCTGAGAGTAAGGCCTTGCCTTTGCAGAGCCTGCTGAGTGTCTCCCTGTGGATTACGAACGAACCTTCCTTAACAAGCACATGGAGAAGCTTTGTCCCCGAACTCTCTAGGACCAGTAATTAATCCAGCTGGTACTGAAGACACAGAGTTCAATTCTGGAAAGAAATTATTTAACTCTTTCTATGCTAGACAGCTGATATCTGATTTCCCTTATAGGCCCTTCAGGTCAGGCATGATGATCTACACCTATAGTCCCAGCACTGAGGAGGCTGAGGCAGGAGAATCTCCAGTTCAAAGCCAGGCATATATATATATATATATATATATTATATTATTATATATATATATAATCTCATTCATTCATTCATTCATTTTCAGAGAGCTATGTTTTACTTAAGTTGTATAAGTGAGATTACTAATCATCTTCCCCTTCACTGTTTGATTTACGGCACACATTTTTCTATAGGGTAGTCCATAGTCAAAAAAAGATTTTAGCCTCCCCTCCTGAAAGTACAGTCAGCATTTTCTTTCATCAGCTTGATACAGTACAAATTCTTATCCTAATAGTGAAATGTTTCACTAAAGCTTGCCCAGTGATTGGGTAAAACCAAAACTTATTATAAGCCTCAGCCATCCTAGGTTCCCCCCTGCTAGGTAGCCTCCCTGGATCTGTGGGTTGCAATCTGATTGTTCTTTGCTTTATATCTAATATCCACTTATGAGTGAGTACATACCATATTTGTCCTTCTGAGTCTGGGTTACCTCACTCAGGATGATATTTTCTAGTTCCATCCATTTTCTTGGAAATTTCATGATGTTACTGTTTTTCTCTGCTGAGTAGTACTCCATTATGTATATGTACCACATTTTCTTAATCCATTCTTCAGTTGAGGGACATCTAGGTTGTTTCCAGGTTCTGGCTATTACAAATAGTGCTGCTATGAACATAGTTGAGCATGTATCTTTATGATAGGAATCAGCATTCCTTGGCTATATGCCCAAGAGTGGTATGTCTCGGTCTTGAGGTAGATCAATTTCCACTTTTCTGAGAAACCACCGTACTGACTGTACAACAGTGGTTGTACAAGTTTACATTCCCACCAACAGTGGAGGAGTGTTCCCTTTGCTCCACATCCTCTCCAACATTGACTGTCATTAGTGTTTTTGATCATAGTCATTCTGACAGGTGTAAGGTGGTATCTCAGAGTCGTTTTGATTTGCATTTCTGTGATGACTAAGGATGTTGAACATTTCTTTAAATGTCTTTCAGCCATTTGAGATTCTTTTGAGAATTCTCTGTTTAGCTCTATAGCCCATTTTTTAATTGGATTGTTCATTATTTTGATGTCTAGTTTCTTGAGTTCTTTATATACTTTGGAGATCAGTCCTCTGTCAAATGGGTCAGCAAAGATCTTTTCCCATTCTGTAAGGTGTCATTTTGTCTTATTGACCGTGTCTTTTGCCCTACAAAAGCTTCTCAGTTTCAAGAGGTCCCATTTATTAATTGTTGTTCTCAGTGTCTGTGCTACTGGTGTTATATTTAGAAAGTTATCTGTTCCCATGTGTTCAAGAGTACTTCCTACTTTCTCTTCTATCAAGTTCAGTGTAACTGGATTTATGTTGAGGTCTTTGATCCACTTGGACTTGAGTTTTGTGCATGGTGACAGATATGGATCTATTTGTAATCTTTTACATGTTGACATCCAGTTATGCCAGCACCATTTGTTGTAGATGCTTTCTTTTTTCCATTGTATAGTTTTGGCTTCTTTGTCAAAAAATCAGGTGTTCATATGTGTGTGGATTAATGTCAGAGTCTTCAATTAGATTCCATTGGTCCGTATGTCGGTTTTTATGGCAGTACCAAGCTGTTTTTATTACTATAGCTCTATAGTAGAACTTGAGGTCAGGGATGGTATTATTATTATTGGCTTTTTTGGAGAGAGAGATGGTTTCTCTAAGTCTTTTTAAAAATCAGCATTTGTTTGGGACAGTTGAAAAGTAGTCTCAGCTGAGTGGTGGTGGTGCATTCCTTTAATCTCTTGAGTTCAAGGCCAGCCTGGGCTACAAAGAGAAACCCTGCCTTGAAAACCAAACAAACAAAACAAAAAGATAGTCTCTCCTTTTGGAGGTGGCTACTAATGGGGCTAAAAGGGAAACTTTTCAGTTTATAATGTCACTTTATTTCATTTGTGCGTTTTAGATAGCTGTTGTTTTATATATTTATAATATATAAATATAGAATGTATAGAATGTATATAAGCCCTATGTATCTCACTATGTATCTGAGGCTAGAGAAAGACACTTAAGAAACCAGGATAAAGGGAAAAATGACTTTGAGATGTACTTTCTTAAAATAACTGGAGGAATGACCTCATGAGCCAGCTGATAGCATGGGTTTGCAAATGGATACAATTCTATTAGCCTGCTGCTTGATGCCTCAGAGTCAAATAGACCTGGAGTGCATTATATCAGAGCCTGTAGGCAGGAGACTGTCTGAGTAGGAAGAACTTAGGAGAAGTGAGGTGGCATTGTCTGCACAGGAATTAACCAAGCCTGCCTTTGTTACATATGCATAGATGATGTAGGTTCATGGTTCCCTACTACTATATAACAATTTGTATTGTCTTCTGGTAGGATGGGTTTCATATTTATTAGAAGAAGAATTATAGGAAGACCTAGTAGATACATTCTTCCATATTACAGTGTTGACATACGCATTCTGAGTCTGACTCCTTGTTCAGGATGCTCCTCTCCTTCCAGTTTTACGGTACAAAGGCAGCACAGATGTGTCCTTGGTGCGTGCAGGATGCTGCTCTCTGTGCAGAGTCTAAGACTTTAACTTGATAAACTGCTTTTCTTGCCCCATATCATCACCCTTACTGAAGAATATTCACAGCATAGACCTTCCTAAGCATGTGCACTAGTTACTTTGCCAGGAAATAAGTATGTCAGCTGAGTGTGGTTTAAACCTGGTTTGGTCTCAGTTAGCTTTGCAAAATCAAGCTGAGTGAAGTCCATAATGTATTTAGAGTACACAGGTGTTGATTCATCTGCTTCTGAGACTTGTGGACACTAGCCCAGCTTCCAAGGAACTTGGTAGAAGAATTCCTGGGTTATTTTCACCTTACTCGCTGGAAAGCATTTTATTTTTATATATTTTATAAGCATCCACCTCTTCGTGGATGCACTCCACCTTTTAGTGTTTGTATTATTTTTCATTTGACTCTCTGGAGTTCCTGTTCCAGAGTCATCTAATCTACAGATACTGGCGTTTAGACTTGCTGCTCACTTTTTCTTCTTCTCTTTATCTACTTGACTACCACCTCCAGAACAATGCTGACAATACCCTGACATGGACTGTTAACTCACGCAAATTCTAGAAGAAAAATAAGCCGCAGTGCCAGTAGTGTCTCAGGAGACAGACATTGTTGCCCTTTTTGTTTGTTTGTTTTTGTTTTTCCAGACAGGGTTTCTCTGTGTACTTTTGGTGCCTGTCCTGGATCTTGCTCTGTAGACCAGGCTGGACTCGAACTGACAGATCCTCCTGGCTCTGCCTCCCAAGTGCTGGGATTAAAGGCGTGCGCCCACCACTGCCACCCGGCCACATGTTTACCCTTTTAAGAACAAGTCTACAAAATGCAGCTTTTAAGGTCTCCTTAACCAACAGATTTATCCTCCACAATCGTCCATGGAGCAGAAGTAACTTGTAGGAAGCAACGGGCTGTCAGCAGTCATGTTTGGAATTTTCTGGTATCCTTCCTGAGGATTCCCTGTTTCATGATCTTAGGTTTGGTGGGGACCATGAGCACATTCCAGTTGTTCATCAGGAGTTCATTGTGATGACCTTGCTCTTCTCTTTCAGGCTCAGCTTCGGGCATTTATCCCAGAGATGCTCAAGTATTCCACGGGTCGGGGGAAACCAGGCTGGGGGAAAGAAAGCTGCAAACCTATCTGGTGGCCAGAAGACATCCCGTGGGCCAACGTCCGCAGTGACGTCCGCACAGAAGAGCAAAAGCAGAGGGTGAGTTCCTCTGAGCTGCCGTTGTCTTACCATTCTGAATCAGTTGCTGGATTCTGTCACCTCTGGTTCTCTGCTACAAAGTCCATACATTTTATAATAGTTAAGCTTGTCCCTCCAAAGAAGTTGGCTGTCCATTACTCCATTACTGCACACAAAGAGATCTGGAAAGGCTGTGAATTTATACGTTGTTTCTTTATAGCTGCCTTTTGCAAAAGCTTTGTGGTATTTATGGTATTAGAAAAAACCAGAAAAACTTGAAGTAAGAGTATTTGGTCATTTGAAAGCTTAGAAATGTCCGTATTTCTGATTAGCGAGAGTCGCTGTTGAGCTGGGTGTTGTGGCACATGTCTGTAACCCTAGCACTCATGCTAAAGCATGAGAATCTCTAGTTTGGGCCAGCCTGGACAACAGAGTGAGTTCCAGGCCAAACCTACCTAAAAACAAAAATAATCTCTGTTGAGGGGCTGGAGAGAGAGTTGTGGTTAGGAGTGCTTGCTGATCTTGCAGAAACCAAATTCTTTCCTAGCAGTCATGTCAGGTGGCTCACAGCCACATGTAGTTCCAGGACCAGTGACTAATCCAGCTGCTCCTGAAGACACAGAGTTCAATTCTGGAAAGGAATTATTTAACTCTTTCAATGCCAGACAGCTGATAACTGATTTCCCCTTATAGATCCAACACTCTTCTGGCCTCCATGGGCACCTTCACACATTGGGACACACTCACACAGACACAAACATATATATACATACATACATAGAAAAATTTTTGAAAGAATCACTGCTGAAATTAGATAGGATTAGAGGGAAAGTCTACAAAGTGTGTGTATTAATTACACAGCATTTGGAGAAGAAAGACTGAACTAGACAACGTTCCTTACTTACTTTTTCTATACATTTGGTTTCTTATTTTATCTGGAAGTTTAGTAAGAGACTTAATATATAATTCTTGATCATAGTGATATCTCTTAAAATCTAAAACCAAGACTAAATTAGACCTTGGTTAGGAAGCAAAGCAGGGGGAAAAAAACCATCATTTTACTTAGGGAAATCCTAAGATGAAGTCTACAAAAAGTTCAATAAATACATAGCTGACTATTCCGTAGTGGCCTAAATACCTGAGTTCTCTGTGACTTATTGTTCTTTCCTGGTCTTTGTAACAGGTTTCATGGACCCAAGCATTACGGACCATAGTTAAAAATTGTTACAAGCAACATGGGCGGGAAGATCTTTTATATGCTTTTGAAGATCAGCAAACACAAACACAGGCCACCACCACACACAGTATAGCCCACCTCGTACCATCACAGACCGTAGTACAGACCTTCAGCAACCCTGATGGCACCGTGTCGCTCATCCAGGTAAGCCTGGGCTCGGGGGAGGTGGGTCAGTGGCATCTCACCCCAGACCGGAGAAGTTTCCTGTGCAGATGCTTTTCTGATCATCGTACAGCTGCCCTAGCTCTTCCTACCTAGAATTAACTTCTAAACAGTGTTCTTTTTTCTTTTTTTTTCTTAATTTCATTTTCTTGTGATGCTTGGAATGCGACCAAGGGCCTCACCCACACTAGGAAAGTACTCTACCACATGGCCACATCTTACCTCTAGCCTTGGAACAGTATTTTACATTGCTTGCATTTTGCTTAATTCAGAGCAATAAGTAGCTTCTGGGACATTTCCAAACGAAATATTTGAAAATCATTTCTTGGGTTAGGGTCCACTTGAATGGTAGAATGCTTGCCTACCGTGTAGAAGACCCTTCACCTGTAGAGAGAACTAGAGAAGAGGATTTGGGGGAGGGAGAAAGGGAAGGAGAGAGAGAGATACGGGTACTTGAATAGACACCCGGGAAATACCTTTTCAGAGGTGAAACACCTTTATTGACAGAAGAGGACTCTCTAAAGCTCAGGTTGGAGTTAGAGAAGAATGTTGGTTGACTGACGACAAGTACTAGAGTAGAATGCAGTCACTCCTGGTTAAAGTAAAATTCTGAAACTCATGCTAGTCTCTGGGAGATGAGTTTGGTAATTTTCTCCATGTCACAAGGCATATTAGGCTGAATTTGGGGCTCAGTGAGTCTTAGCTTATATGTAAGGGCAGGCAGAGGGGCCCATCCACCAGCACTTAACTTCCTGTGTTTCTTAGGTTGGTACGGGGGCAACAGTAGCTACATTGGCTGATGCTTCAGAACTGCCAACCACAGTCACTGTTGCCCAAGTGAATTATTCTGCTGTGGCTGATGGAGAGGTAAGAAAAAGATCTTTGTGTGCTCCTATTGAAATAGTGCATGAATAAGTAAGGAGAAGTCAATAAAGGCCCAGGAGACGAAGGGGAAGCCTTGCATTATTATTTGAACCCTTGTAATATCTATCAGACCATTCCAGTTTGGAGAAGTATCTTATACTGTGTATGTTACTTGTAACAGTTAAAATTCGTGGATCACTACAACCCAAACCGACCTGTTAGAAACTTAGAATTTCACATTTGTGATCGAGTATTTTGTATATTGTATACATAATAAAAGGGTTATCCTTTCAAGGCTTTTACAAGAAAAGCCATTTCAGGGTTCCCATGCTGAGCATAGGTAAAGTAAGTAGTTGCAAACAAACAAACAAACAAACAAAACCCTCTAACCTTAAGCAGTTTAAAGCTATTTAAGGATACTGTACAAAATTACATGGACATTTAGAATTCCACATTAAATTGTAAAGTAAACTATGTATGTTGATTTTAAAAATATGTAATTTATTTAAAGATGCAGTTGGCTTAAGAAATGATTCTATTGTACAGTGGGGGGGACCACCAGTTGTTATTGGTCATGTTGATTGATTGCATTAGACATCGGAAAAATCGAATGATACCTGATGATAATGGTATATGTAATTCTGCTGGACAAAGGAAAAAAAACCCCAAGTACAAAGACATTAAAGATGTGAATTCATCCGGCATTGGTGATGCACACCTTTAATCCCAGCTCTTGGGAGGAAGAGGCAGGCGGATCTCTGTGAGTTCGAGGCCAGCCTGGCCTATAAAGCAAGTTCCAGGACAGCCACTGTGATTATACAGAGAAATCCTGTCTCAAGAAACTGAAAGAAAAAAAAAGAGACGTGAATTCAAAGTGGGACACGAGCACATGTGATGAGTTTGGAATTGTATGACATATTTTGTTAGGTTCTTGGCGGGGGGTGTTAATTTTTTTAAAGATTTATTTATTTATTATGTATACAGAAGAGGGCGCCAGATCTCATTACAGATGGTTGTGAGCCACCATGTGGTGCTGGGAATTGAACTCAGGACCTCTGGAAGAGCAGTTGATGCTTTTAACCTCTAAGCCATCTCTCCAGCCCCTTGTTAGGTTCTTAATGAATATCAATTCAGCTGATACACGGATAGGCCAATAACAAGTAGGAAAATAAAGGTGTATGTTCTCTACCCACACACTCAGTAAGTGCTTTTGGCGGCCTGTGCCAGGCTCTGTAGTCTAGATCAGGACAAAAAGGACTGTATCCTCTTCCATAAGGGACCACATGGGGCGGTGGGGAAATCCATGGCGCACCCCTCAGTGAGCAGCTGCAGGAAGAGAGTTTGGGCCCCGGTGCCATGGATTTGTTTCTGGGTGCTCGCCAGGGGAGTGATGGACCTGAGCTCAGACTAAGTGGGAAGCGAGCAAAAGCAAAGGCTGCAGGGACAGGCCTGTGACCCAGCCAAGGCAGCAAGCACTGCGTGACCTGAGCCCTGAAAATGCGGGACGGCTACAGTGGCTTGCTCTAGCTAGACATCAGAGGAGCCGCCCTTTGCAGGGCCTCAGCACAGTGGGTTTCTCTCGGCAAGGCAGTAGGACATCTTCTGACTAGCTTTACCTCTTGGGCTTAGAGCTCTGTCTTTGGAACATGGTAGCATACAGCACATCCAGTTACACACAGGAAGGCAGGAGTGACAGGCACTCAAGCAAACATGGCCAAGGAAAGCACTGCTTAGAAGTAGGTAGTGCAGGCCGGGCGGTGGTGGCGCACACCTTTAATCCCAGCACTCAGGAGGCAGAGCCAGGTGGATCTCTGTGAGTTTGAGGCCAGCCTGAGCTACAGAGTGAGTTCCAGGACAACCAAAACTACACAGAGAAACCCTATCTCGAAAGACCAAAAAAAAAAAAAAAAAAAAAAAGGAAAGAAAAGAAAAAGTAGGTCATGCCAAGTCTGCCTTCTGCCTTCCATCCAAACCCAACAGTTTTCTCTGTTTCTTTCCCCTGGCCTCCTTCCTTTCCTGTCTGTCTTTCTTGACAAGGTCTTGCTATGTAGCCCAGGCTAGCCTGGGACTTGGGAGCCTCCTCAATGCTGAGATTTAGGTGGATGTGGCCATATTTGACTCAGAGTATTTTCAGTGATTTCTCTTGTATGCTTCCAGAACTTTTTGATACAGACACTATCAATTCAAATGTAAATTCTAACAATTCTCCTTTTTGCACAAAATGTAGCATGCTGAAACTCTCCCCATACATAATAGGTCATCTTGCATGCATTCATTTGGCTGAAAAACATAGTGACACTACACTATGCTTTGACTTTTGACTGTCCTTGTCCTTTCTGCCTCAGGTGGAACAAAATTGGGCCACGTTACAGGGAGGTGAAATGACCATCCAGACAACGCAAGCGTCAGAGGCCACTCAGGCGGTGGCATCACTGGCCGAAGCCGCGGTGGCAGCTTCTCAGGAGATGCAGCAGGGAGCTACTGTCACCATGGCGCTCAACAGGTAGAGGCAGGGGTGGGGAGTGAATGGGATTGCAGGTCTGTCCTAACCATGGCGCTCAGCAACTGGAAGCAGGGGTGGGGAGGGAATGGGATTGCAGATCTGTCCTAACCATGGCGCTCAGCAGCTGGAGGCAGGGGTGGGGAGTGAATGGGATTGCAGGTCTGTCCTAACCATGGCGCTCAGCAGCTGGAGGCAGGGGTGGGGAGGGAATGGGATTGCAGATCTGTCCTAAGAGAGCCGCATTCCTCCTCAGTCAGAGCTGACCGCTCCTAAGACACTGCAGGCTGGGTTGTTTTGTTTTCTGCATCCTGGGAATGGGGCTCCCAGGCCCTTGTGCATGTTTGGCAAACATTCTAATACTGAGTTACTGTGCTTTGGTTTCTAATCAGCCCTCATGAAGAAAAACTGAACCCTTCCTCTTTAGGGATATTTAGGAAGAGCACTGCAAGAAGAGAGAGGCCTTTTCCAAAACAGAATTGCATGTTCCCTTCTGGCCACTTCCTACTGATTATTGACAAGAAAGATCATCCCTGTGTTATTCTTCATTCTTGACACAGTTTTATTTTCAGCATACCCAGGCATTCTCATCAGTCATTAAGAACAGGGACCTGGAAGTCCCTCTGCCCTGTCTCTTGTTAGTTGGCAGCCCTTGAACAGTAGTACTCTGCGTGCTCAGGGTTTCTTTTCTCTAGACTGGGAGTAGTACCTCTCTGCCTGCCTTGAGGTGGTGTTAAGACAGCTAGAGTCCCTGCGGGTGAGGTCCTTGGATCAGGGCCTGGCATGTGGTAGGGCTGCTGCTGATCATCCTGGGCAGGCTAGTTTCCCAGAGTCCTTGACCTCCACAGCAAGCCAGAACTCTTCTTACCAGGTGAGGCTGTGGGTAGAGAGGAGTGTGGCGGCGGCACACAGTCTGGCTCTCAAAGAAGTCTTGCTAACCACCAAACAGGTGATACTAGAATGTTCTTCGCTATTAAATTGTGGAGCTCTGACTGAACATTGTAGAAGTCCAGAGAGAGGAATTACCTTCCCTGGAATACAAAAATCAGCAGAAGTGTAGATTGGAGGGTTGTTTTTGTTGTTAAATAAACTGCTTTTAGAAGGGTAGGTCTAGATGGCTGGAGAACATTGATGCGTTTGTGTGCTGTATGAAGCTGTACAGTGTGTTGTTTGAGAAGAGGATTCCAAAGTCACATAGCTTTCTGGTTTGAATCCCAGCTAAACCATTTGTTAGTCATTTGCCCCTAAGAACTTTAGCCCCTAGTCTTTGTTATTGTAGGATAATATTCACCAACTGACTAAAGACCAGTGAGACCATATATATAAAGCTCTTAGAGGCATCCAGTTCATGTTAACACTTACGGAGTTCCATCTGTCTTCCTTTCTTCTTTCTTTCCCTTCCTTTTTCCTGCCTCCTGTCCGTCTATCCCTTCCCATCCCTCTCTCCCCTCTCTTTCTTCCAGAGAGTCTTACTCTGTAGCCCAGGCTGTCCTCCTGCCTTAGCGTCCTGAGTACTGAGGTTATACGTGTGAGTCACAGTGCTCATCTTATTGAAATTATACTTCAAGAGGCTAGGGGCGGGGGCTGGAGAGATGGCTCAGAGGTTAAGAGCACCAACTGCTCTTCCAGAGGTCCAGAATTCAATTCCCAGCAACCACATGGTGGCTCACAACCATCTGTAGTGAGATCTGGTGCCCTCTTCTGATGTGCAGACATACAAACAGAACACTGTATACATAATAAATAAATAAATCTTTAAAAAAAAAAGAGGCTAGGGGTTTAGCTCCATGGAGAGTCGGGCATGGGTGAAGCCCTGGGTTCAAGACTGACTAGTCAGAATTATGATAGTGAGCATAACTATAAAAGCAGTCAGGATGAGGTAACCCAGAATCCAGGTGTGCTTTGTTAAAGGCTTAGAAAATAGTCATTTGAAGGAAGCCATGGCAAAGATGTGCTTGGTCAGACTCCTCAGACCTTGGCCTCTCACACTCACCAAATGAATTTATTTCTGTATGACCTGGAGCTGACACTTCCCAGCCCGGTCATCTGTGTACTGTTCAGAATCATGGAAGTCATAACTGTTCTGTACATCTTGGCCCCCTTCCACTCCTTCCTTTCAGATACTCAGATAAATTTCCTGAAGGGCTTCTTCAGAGGGAGAGCCTCCCGCCGTCAGTGTGGTGTCCCTTACTGTTACTTTGGGTCTAACAAGGCAGACCAGCAAACCAGAGCATTCCAGTCAGCACCTTGACTTCCAGTGACATGTGGTGTCCTGGGAACCTGCACATAGTGGAAAATCTGAGGCACATTCTGGCTCCTTTGCTGTGCGGATCAGCTTATTTCTAAAGCAGTGAACATAATGGGATCCCCTGAGGGCTTGTTAACAACACTCAGGTGCAGCTGAGGTGGCTCCAGTGTTTACTCCAGAAAGGAGAGTGTGCTTCACTGGGGCTTGAAGGAGGAGCAAAGAGATGTTGAAATCTGTTTGCAATCAGGTAGTCCAGTGCTCAGTGAGTCCTGGGGTGATGTGTTGCAGCTTCTGGCAGAAGCCAAGCCTGGCAGCAAAGCAAGCTGTACCCCACGGTGATGGCTTTGTCAGGAGGGCTGGGTCTAAGACAACCCTTTACTGAATGAGTCTCTATGCATGAGGCGCAATGGAATCCTTTATCCCTACAAAATTCATTGTTGGAAGTCCTCTTGCTGAAAACTACACAGAGAACGCTGGTCTTTGTTCCTATGGCAACAAAGTGATTTCATAATCTGTCGCCAGCCTCGGTTTCAGGTGCAGATGGAACAAGCATGATTCTCTAATAACCACCTGCACCTCTGCTGCGCTGTAAACAGCAGATGTGAGTGCAGGGTGAGAAAGGAGAAGCAGCTGTGGGGAAAGGCAGAGCGGGCCTAAGAAGGCAGGAGGTTCCTTCATCCACTGGAGGGAAGGAAGGGGTCAGGACAGCTGCAGGACAGACCTGTTCTTCAACTATGCTGTTAAAAGAATTTTTACAGCAAGTCAGAACAGGACCAGGGCTACCTACACAGCCTTAGCCCACCCTAGCTCCATAACAACCCAAAGGGCTGTGGGAAAGTTACCAGTATTCAAATAAAGAGTACATTTCAAGTAAAGAATAAACCAGCACTTTTAGGAAGGAGCTGGGAAGGGAATCATGGTGAACAAATAAAGAATAGAGCATCACACACACACACACACCCCAACAAACAAAAAACTAGCTTTCCAACCTAGCACAAGCAGCAGGGAAGGAAGTGATAGTGATGCCATCATTTCTGATGATGGATGGCTGCTGCTGCTTCGCTTCACTAGCTAAGCTCTTCTGTCCTCACGGTCCCTCTAAGCGGACTGCCCTGCAAAGAGACTGCTCAAGTCCCCCGTGCAGCCCCTCATAGAGCTGCGTGGTGGGTTGTGGACGGGGCCTGTACTCACCTTAGAAGAAAGAGCCTGCCGCGTCCTCGGCCTGTGTTGTCAGGGTGGGATTTGTGTCTGCTGAGCTCGGTGCCTCCACCTGGCATGGTGTGGAGACTGGAGCTTGGGTTGCTTCTTTTCAGGGAACTTAGAATGTGTCCTTCTTTAACTGTGGAGACTGCTTTAAAAAGAAGTAAGATAGCATGGTATTGTGGTATTTTATAAATGTGCGTGTGTCCTGACGCCAGCACTCCGGAGGCAGCCGCAGGAGACGGGCTAGCAGTTCCAGGTCAGCCGCCAGGGCTCCTTAGTCAAGCCCTATCTCAAACAAACAGCAGCAAACACAAAGAAAACAAGGGACAGGTAGAAGCAAGGGAAAAAAGTAAACCATATTTTGAAATAAGGTTCACTCTTTATTTTTAACTAATACACAAATGCACTTATTTAGGGAGTAGCATGATGTTTCAGTACATTCTTATACTCTTCTTCAAGCTGAAAATATTAGAGACGTTTTTAAAATATAATGTTGCGTTAGTATTTAGATTGGCATTGGTCTAATAAGATGGGATGGATAATGTAAATCAAAATGTCCTTACCTACAGTAGGTAAGGACTGTGCTCTTTTCTGTATATTAAAATTGGATATGTCCAAATAAAAGGTTGGGGGCCAGGCGGTGGTGGTGCACGCCTTTAATCCCAACACTCAGGAGGCAGAGTCAGGAGGATCTCCATGAGTTCGAGGCCTGCCTGATCTACGGAACAAGTTCCAGGGCAGGCTCCAAAGCTACACAGAGAAACCCTGTGTATGAGGGTGGTGGTGGTGATGGGGTGGGGTCTTGGAGATAGCTTAGTTAGTAAGATATTTTTTCCTGTTGTTGGGGCGGGGGTCACAGACCTGAGTTTGGTCCCCATACCCCAGCCACAGAGTATGAGGCCTTGCTGGCCAGCCAGCCTAACCTCATGGGTGAACTCCATGCTACTGAGAGACCCTGCCTCAAAAAACAAGGTGGACCTCCGGCCAACACACACACTGATGGGAACCATTCTTTTGTAGTTCTGGTTTGAAAATGAATTTTGAGTAAAATTTACAAAGTGGTAGCTTAGGAACATTTTAATCCCTGTATACATTTAAGCAATTAAAAAAATTAAGTTTTATTTTGTGTGTATAAGTATTTTGCCTGCATGTGTGTATGTATGCCACATGCATGCTGGTCCCATTAGAAGTCAGAAGAGAGCTTCAGATCCCCTGGAACTGGACTGACAGGTAGTTACGAGCTACCACATGGGTGCTGGGAATCCAACCTGAGTCCTCCACTAGAGCAGCTGGTGCTCTAAACTCCTGAGCCGTCCCTCCAGTTCCTAAGTTAATGATTTCCCCTCAACATTGAGAATTAAACCTATGACCCCACACTTGCTGGGCACATACATATCTCCTCAGTACTTTTTTTTAAGTTTTAATTTTGTGATGAGGTGTCACAAAGATGCCAGGGCTGGCCTTGAACTTACTCTGTAGTCTACAATTTGGGTATTCCTGGTCAGCCTGCTGGATAACTGGGATTATAGGCCCCAGGTATGACTTCCCTTACTCCAACTACCCCAGGCTTTAGTAAAGGATCTCCTTTGTTCTCAAGAATAAACCTGTTTTCTCCTCTTCTAAATGGCACCTGCTACAGCCGTCCCTTCTGAGGAGTGGCCTGGTGTGCCTCGGCTTTGGTCTCCAGCTCTGCAAAAACAACAGAGCTTCAGGGTGATTTTGCTTATTTATTTAATGTGTGTTAGATGGTATTTCTGAGAGTTTAGATTTTGCAAGGTTCCCGTATGTATTTTATATCAGGAAAAAAATAAAAACACCTTAAAAGTAAGGCCGATTAGTTCAGAGGGGAGACTCTTCTGTTGGATAAGACTTTTCTGTCTGTTGGGTCTGTCTGTCTTTCTTCCCTAGGCAGTTACTGTGCCCATCGCCTTCCCTGTTGAGTTTCTTAGATAAAAAGGGTATTTAATGGGGTGTGCATTGCTTTGCCCTCCTCGGTGACATGTCTACACCAGCCAGTCCTATTCCCTCAGCAGTCCCCACTGGAGCCTGGGATTGCAAGAAAACTGCTTTATTGGTGCAAAGCCTGCAGCGTCAGAGCAGAACTGCATCTGTTAGCTTCTTTGAAGATGGAACCTTTGCCCTCCTCTGCTAAGCTAAATGCAATACCTTCTCTACTGTGTGCTCGCTCAGGCATTTTATTTGTTGTATCTGTATATGTATGTTTGCATGAACCACAGTACACACATGGAGATCAGAGACGGGTTTGTAGGAGTTGGTTCTCTGTTTTCACCATTGGGTTCTGGGGGTCAAACTTGGGGGACAAATGCTTTTGCCTATTGCGCCATCTTGCTGGCCAGTGTCCACGTATTTAAAACATTTTGTGTGTGTGTGTGTGTGTGTGTGTGTGTGTGTGTGTGTGTGTGTGTGGTGTACGTACATGTTTCTCTGGGACTGCAGTTACCTGTGTGCACATAGAGGCTAGAGGAGAGTGTTGGATGTCCTGCTCTATCACTCTGAGACAGGGAGGGTCTGTCACTGAATTTGGTGCCCCATTGATGCTGCTGTCTGCCTCAACTGACTGGGTTACAAGACACACAGCCATGCCAGCATTTTCATAGGGGTGCTGGGTTCAAATGCAGGTCCTTGCGCTTACACAGCAAACTTCCTTACCCACTCAGACCCCGAGTGCTCAATTTTGATAACTCCCTCAGGGATCCCAGATTGTCAGCTAATAATCTCCATCTTTATAGAAGGGATTCTGAAATTTCTGTGAGCTATTTTGTTTTTAAAAACCACTGAAATTTAGGTGACAAATTTTAGTCTTAACATCTTTCTTACTGGCACATTAACAAAATAATAGTATATCTTATAATGTATAACATTGCATAGTCAAGAAAAATGTATGGTTATTTATATAGTAAAAGCAGATAGGAAAGGAAAATTAGGGGGAAAAGAATGGGACCCAAACGGCTATAACCATGTGCTCCCTTTAATCCGATGTCTTAGCTCTATGCAGTGTTGGCTTTGTAGGCAAGGGAGTTTATGATTTCCTTGAACTTAAGAGGCAGGAACTTTGGTCTTTTGGTAATGATTTTAAATACTAAGACTCCATTTTTAGTGCTGTCTGCATGTAAGTGAAGCAAAAAGAAGAGCTGAATTTTTCAAGTTAGTAGTCAGCCATTGCTTTGTATTTGAAAAGTGTGCATATAAACTATGTTGTTATTATTTAATATTGATCAGATAGCAAGTCCAGGTTGCTGACTCCTCAGATTATCTATCATCCGTCTTTGGCTTAAAAGGACAGTTTCTGATGGTCTGTCTTATGTTTCCATCAAGAGAAAAAGCAGCCCTTTGATTGACAACCCAAATGGGTTTGTGTGACTGGACGAGAGCTTCCACTTTGGTCTGCAGGCTCTCTGTTGGTATCCATCGGGAAGACTGACAATGACCACCTCTGTCCTCGTTTTAAAGAGAATTTCACAGTAGCTTTAGAAATCTGTCATTGAAAAGTACTCTTGGCTCTTACCCATTCGGCCCTGGTGTCCAGCATGCGAGCCCAGGGAGCCCAGGAAGGATAGTGGTGTGCCTTCACTCATCTTGCATATCCCCTGTCCTGTCCCTGTACCCACAGTGAAGCTGCCGCCCATGCTGTCGCCACACTGGCTGAAGCCACCTTACAAGGCGGGGGACAGATAGTCCTGTCTGGGGAAACCGCAGCAGCCGTCGGAGCACTTACTGGAGTCCAAGATGCTAATGGTAAGAGGTCATGAATATTTTATTGAACTTATTCCCTGTTTCCACTTAAACCTTCCTGATAGAGCTGGCAACAAACTCTTTAGGAAGAGGCTGAGCTTGGTTTGAGTTTTCTTCATAGGTTGGCAATTGATGCCTAGGAAAATCTAGGGGCCTCTGATTCCACTCATTAATACGATCCTTAAAGAAAATGCCTCTATAATGGCTACCTAATTGGACTAGTTTTTAAAAATTAGCTGTTTTGCTAAATGAGACTTGCTGAGACAGACTTTAGAATTACTGTGGGGTGTTTCCTTTCTTTACTGTCCTGCCGGGTAGGGTGGATCTTTGATCTTTACTGCAGCAGGGACTCCCATGGGGAGGGGGGTGCTGACTCCATCTAGAAAGGCACCACCATGTCATCTGCCCCAGGTTACACAGCAGGCTGTGATGAAGGCACTTTTCTGGTTGGTCCTGTGGGTCCTGCTTCTTGTTATGTATGTGGCCTTACCAAGGACATCTGGATTTAGTCAGTAACATGCCACTGCCCTGCCCTTCTTTCCCAGCTCCTTGACCTCCTGGATACTGGTGACTATCCCGAATAAACAAAAGGGATAAGGTTCACAGAATAATGGTGGCAAAAACTTACAGCTCTAGCACAGCCCTTGGATCCACTTGAGCAGGCTCTGGGAGTCAGTGGCCAAGACCTGGGCTCCCCAGGGAAGTGCCTCAGAATTCTGAGTCAAAGAGGAGGGCCAGCTTTATCTGTGAGACTGTGTATGATTGTTTCTTTAATTAAGCAGGACAAATCCAGTATCTGTGGTATGGAGAAATTGTCATTTAAAAGTCCTGGCAGGAACTTAGAGATAGATAACATCTTTTTATTTAGGCAGAAAGTTCCTTAGTGGCATCAAATGCCTGAAAGAGAAATTTCAGCTGGGCAGCAGTGGTGCTCTTTTAATCCCAGCGCTGGGGAGGCAGAGGCGAGCAGATCTCTGTGAGTTCAAGGACAGTCAGAGCTATGGAGTGAGATGCTGGGGGGCGGGGGGGGGCGGGGGTCCTAGCACTGTTTGTTTTCATGGTCAGCCCATGAGCCCAATGCCCTGCTGGTGGGGGAAGTCTGAGGAAGACAGTGCTGCGTCCTCCTTCGCAGGAGGAGAGGGCATTCTGCTCTCCTGGGGAGAGGAATGTAGGGAGGACAGAGCTAGTAGCACTCCTGAGAGTCATTTTCCCAAATGACGGGCTGCAGCCCCAGCTGGGGGCCTCCTTCCACTAACCTGAATGGAGGGGTTGGTTTTAGCCAGATTTGCAGGACAAAGGACATCTCACACCTGTGTATTCAGGACGCAGTGGATCACGTGGGGGCGGGGGAGATTTAGGGAAAGCTCCCTTTGTGGCTAGGACCCTACCTGTTTACCTTTTCTCTTCCTCACATGAGTCCTCATCTACTCAGAGGGGAAGGTAGGCTATCTATCCACACAGCATTGTCCTGAAGTACAAGAGCTATCTGTCACTGGGTGAGGCTGCTGAAGTGCATACTGTGTGGGTCTCAGAGAAGATCTTGTTCCCCATTCTAATAGACTTGATATGTCTGGGAGAGAACTGACTGCTTTAGGGTCCCAGTTCCTCCCACCTCACCTTTTCAGGACAGACTTATAAAGAAGTCTAAGCATGCTCTGGGTATCCAGCCAAATAGACTCGATGGGCCATATGATACATTGAATCACATTCTCTTCTACCCAGTGCTGGAAGTTACCTCTTTTCTAGTAGTTGGTATGTTGTTGCTGTACTCTTGAGAAGAGAACATTTGTGGTCTACACCCTAAGAGCCATGCACAGTGACACATACCTGTAGTCCTACTTCTCAGAAGTCTGAGAATGGAGGGTCACTTGTTCCCATGAGTTAGAGACATTCTGGGCAATATGGTAAGAATAATCTCAAAAATAAAGTTTTAAAAATTTTTTAAAAAAAAAATGGCCAGGCAGTGGTAGCGCACACCTTTAATCCCAGCATTTGGGAGGCAGAGGTAGGCAGATCTCTGTGAGTTTGAGGACAGCCAGGGCTACACAGAGAAACCCTGTCTCAAAAATAAGCTTAAATAAGTAAGTAAGTAAGTAGATAAATAAATAAATAAGTAAATAAATCAATGAATGAATGAATAAGTAAGTAAGAAAGCTTTTAGTCTCCCAAGCAGGCCAGTGCTTGCCAAGCTGGGGACTTCTGACTCGGGACTTGCCACTTTCTCACTGTAGGTTCTCTTTGTCAACTAGACCAGTGCCTTGTGCCTCATCTCAGTGATTTCAGGCGAAAGCCAATCGTTTTTCTCTGCTCTTGGGAATCCAAACAACGAATATAATAAGGGAGATGATCCAGATTGTTCTGACATTTCCTCTATGTTCACTCTCACCTAGAGTGCTATATGGTTTACTCTGGATTAGAATTGGGTGCCCCCTTATCCAGCTAATGGTAGCTGGCCAGACCAGCAAGGACTGTCTGCATTCTTTCTGAGTGTGTCCTTGTGGTCCTTGTCACTTGTGTATTGTTAAACTGAAAGCATCTGCCAGTATGCCAACAAGATGTCTGTTTTAAAATCAGGAAGAGTTTATTATTATTACCAGGAAGGTTAATGATGGCAGAATAGAGTCCTGCTTGTAAGACTAGAACTGACTTGAAAATGGACACTGCTTGGGGAGGACATCACAGATTCCATAAAAGTCTAAAGAGCAATCCAAATAAAAGCTGGTTCTTCTTAGAGCGATTTGGATATGGCATAAAGCCTGAAGAGCAGTTTGTGGGGCAGAACTAGCAGGGATGGAGGATGATGGCCACAGAATTTGATGGAGTCAAGTAACCACTAGGTGGTAGGATAAAGTACTAAGAACATACACTGGTGTCTTCTAAGACCGTGTTGAAGATCATGACCTATGCACAGCAGAGATAAAGTTCTGGGTCATCAAGACAGACCTGATAAATGCACTCTCTACCCATATGCCCTGCAGCCATATCCTTTTTTTCTGGGCATCACCTCCATTCCAACATGACAAGAAGTCGGAGCCCTGGTGTTGATTGATTCTGTTATGGTCTAAGAGGCTGTGCGCATTAGCCTGCTCATTTCCCTTCCCTCTCCATCCTCTTCTCTGCTAGGCCCCGGATCCCCTGTGCTCCCAGGACTCATGGCCTCCAGGACCAGCGGACCCAGGCACTCCTGGGCGGGAGGTGTTTATAGACCTTTCCTCCTCCTTCCTATTCTACAGCAGAAATAAGGGAAGGAATGCTGTTGGCTCCTGGCCACCTCAGCAACCCCTGCTTTTATGTCAGAAATATTACCACAGATTCATATGGCTATCTTTCCTTCCTAACACAAGATGAGGCCAAGCAGAACAGATGACTGGAGGTGCTAGGTACCCTTGCTTCTTCCTAGAGCTGACGAACGTCTCAACGTTTTCTAAATTAGCTGACCTCACTCTTCCTAGTGATGCAGAAGGAAAAAGAAAGATGGAGTTTGTTGTGTCCTTTGGTTTGGTTTGTTTGTTTGTTTGTTTTGGGGAGTGTTTCGATATTTTTGGTTTTGCCTTGATTATAAAATTATTGATAATTCCACCCAATAGAATGTTGATGTTTGAAGTTTGTTTTTTAAATCTGGCCTTTTCTTTATGTTTCTCAAAAAAAAAATGTTTTCAAGCTAAATAGGATTGTATTGTCAGTATTATTTTGTAACTCATTTTAAAGTATCTTAACCATTTTCATGTCATTAAATCATCTTTCAGAAGGTCATTTTATTATGCTTGATAATATTTCATCATAATGTCCATAATTAGTCAGCCTCCTATTATTGATAATTTAGCTTATTAATAGTCTTTTTTACAATGAAATAGTAGTTTATCTTTTTACAAAAATTCTACACACTGTTAGTTAGTTAGTTAGTTAGTTAGTTAGCTAGTCAGCTAGCTAGTTAGTTAGTTGGTGTTACATTGCCCATGCTTGCTTATTCTCCCACCCTGGGGTTGACCACCTGCTCCTGTGCCTTGCACTGAAAATTAGCATAATTATAGTTTTTCCCTACTTTGGGACAGTAATAAGTTTTGTCTTATTTAAATTGCTTTTTTATATTAGTAATAGATGTTGCCTTTTTCATCATTTTTGTATTTGAGATGGGCTTATTATGTAGTCCAGGCTGGCCTCAAACTCAGGTGGCTCTCTCACATCATCGCCTGAACTGCTGGGATTACAGGCACGAGTAAAGCCCTACATGTTTTATCTACTCTGGTGCATTTGTATATTTCATGTCCTTTAAACATGTGTGGCTGTTTTGTCTGTGTCCTAATAACGTTCTCTGTCATATGTGTGCGTACATATGTAGTCAAAATTCTAGAGAGTAAGCTTTACGTTGGCTTTGAAGTTCACCTGGAGAAAGTAGTCTTTATTTCTACTTGATTCCTGCAGACCTCTTAGCATCACCACTACCTGTGTTGTCCTGGCTAAGACCTCGGCTCTCAGTCCTCCCTCACGCCCTGAGGAAGGGCAGTGGGCTGGAGGACTGTTGAAACATCAAGGCTGCCAGCCTTTGGCAAGGCCTTCACAGTTCATTTACAGAAGGCAGCTGCCCTTGCTCACCTTCGGCCCACAGAGCCTGCTTTCCATGGCTGGCCCTGGCAGCGCCCCCGGCTTCAGCTCTCCCTGAAGGCTCTCCACAGTGCTGCTGTACTACAGACCTGTGTCCCTGACTGCTGTCTTCTCCTCACTCAGCACGGCCTCGCGGCTTCTCATTCCTGGTTTTCACTGACCTCTTTACTCTTGTTTGTTTTGTTTTAAGGCAGGGTCTCTCTACAGAGCCCTGGCTAACCTGGAACTCACCATGTAGACCAGGCTGGCTTCAAACTCACAGATATTAAGGCATGTACCACCATGCCCTGTGTCCTCCTTACTTCTAAAATCCCCACTTTAGCTTGATCTCAACTGTATTAAAATGCTTCTCTAAGGTTTGATCTTTAGGGCTAGAGAATATGGGTTCAGTGGTAGAGAGATTGCGTGACATGTACAAGACCTAGGACTGGAAGGGAAGGAGAGAAAAGAAAAACTGGTCATTTTTCTTAACGAGCTTGAGGTTCTGAGAAAGGAGCAGGACTCTGGGGTGACATCCTCACAGGAGAAAATGAAAAGTGCATTCCAATTCAAGTGATACAAGAAGGCTCTACAGCCTGCCTGTAAGCAAATGAGTTCAGCTGAAGGCAAAGGATCATGTGCATGTCTTTACTTCCTGTTAAAAACTCCTTGGTGTGTATTATAAGAGCATTAGCGCACCTTTGATGTGAGGTAAACTGTTTCTTTCTGGGATCCATAGCTCTAATCACATGGTAATTAGATCTCTTTCTCTTAGGTACATGCACACAGATTGAGATTGAGAACCTCTGTTACATACAGAAGGTGATAGTGGGGGGCAGGGGGGCCGCGGGGGCGCTAGGGATGCAGTTCGGTAGGAGAGCGAGCATATGCTTTGCTTGTGCCGGGCTGTGGTTCCTCAGTGAGTGGGAGGAGCGCTACCGAGGGCTGTTGAACTGGGAGGATCTGGTGTGGTCGAGGGTGGTGGGTGGGCCTGTGAGCTAAGTGCAGACGCCGCATCACTAAGATGATGGTAGGCCACAGCTTAACCTCCCTAAGCCGTAGCTGCACAGTTGAGATCATGGTTGGTCTTCGTGCATATGGCAGTCAACACTGAACAGATGATGCCCATTTAGGGCTTAACATAGTGCAGGGTACGTAATACATTGTAAGTGGGACGGTATGTATCTCCACGTTTTACATAGTAGGTCAAGCTGTACAGAGTTCACAGTACTCGTTAGTGCAGGTCATGCCTTTCCATCTTTAAGACAGATGCTCACATAAGACGACTGGAGATGGTCAGTCCTCTCGGTGTCCTTGATGGAGGGCAGTACAATACAAGGCAAGGAGCCATTACTTTGGGTTCTGTCACTGTCGTAGTAAGGCTGCTATTCTCCAGGACAGAGTTTACAATAATTAGGATACCCTTTGCCCTCCTCAAGTGGCACTGTCCCTCTGCAGATCTCAGTGACTTCATCCTTCATGAAGGGTGATTTTTCATTTTTTTGTCACTGTCACCATCATCCACTATTCTTACCATGTCCTTGGTTTTCTAGCTCTTTAAGAAACAAAACACAAGTCCTTATTCTGATAACCCATAAAACTCTCATTCTCCCTCCTGTGCTGCCCATTACTGTGCTGACGTGCGCACAAAGCCAGCGGCGATGGAAGTGTGCTAACAGGAAATGCGTCGGTCACTGTGTGTCAGGAGGTTGCTGGTGTGCTGTGCCCTGTGCACTAACTGCTTTCTGACTTGGTGTTGAGAGTTAATAAAGAAATTTCAATGGAATACATCTGGGACTAGCGAGATGTCTCAGGGAGTAAAAGCACTTCCTGTGCCATCCCGATGACCTGAGTCCCATCCCCTGACCCCTGTGGAAGAAATAGTGGGCACCCTAAGTTGTCCTCTGGCATTCATGTGTGCACATAATAAAAAATTCAGTTTAGCCTGACACAGTGGCACACACCTTTAATCCCAGCACTCAGGACTGCAGAGGCGGAGAACCTGTGAGGTGGAGGCCAGCCTAGCTCTTGTACATAACAAATTCCAAGACAGGATTAAACAGAGAGACCCTATCTCAAAGAAAAAAAATGTAATTATATTTTATACGATACCCTTTGTACCTTAGCCAAACATGACAAACGCAATGCCACCAGGGCTTAAAGCAGTCCCTGAGCAACTGTTTCTTGCTTGTGTTTTAAGCCTAGTATTTACAAGCTACAGCCGTCCCTTCAAGGCCCCCACTGTGGTTGCTGTGGGCTTCTAGAAGGTAAATGGCCTCTTCTCCACCGACTCTTTGTGGTGTCTAGAAAAAAATGAAGGCATTAGGATGGATGGTCAGTCAGACCAAGCGGAGACACTGCCTGTTCTGCAGGAGAAAGCCAGTGTAGACTGATTCCTAATGCAGCCACTTCCACTGTGGAATCCAGGCCACCCATACATATGACAGAGATCTCTTTATGAGAGAGAAGCGCTGTACCTGAACAGACCTGAGGATGAGCCCTCAGCTGGTTGCTGCTCTGGGAACCCAGTCATGTGGTGCAGTAGCGGAGCACAGTAATGCCACTGTGTCCTCCACAGCCTGCCAGGAAAGCAGCTTTCCTGACACACAGGAAACCCTTTGGAGTCAGCTAACTCTCTGTGAGATGAAGAGGAGGCGTGCTGGCAGGCCTCCTGCTGTGGACGGAACCACTGTGTTTCGCTTGACCTTTGGCTGCCGCCAAGCACCGAACATAACTGTTCAGAAGCTTCATGTTTCTTTTCTCACTGTTCCTGCCACCACCGTGGTCTTGCAGGTGACCAAGTACTACTGTCGCTAGCAAGGGGCTGGGGCAGGGCTCACCAGTCCTGTGCAGAGGCGGCCAAATCTCAGATTTGCTGTGGTCAGGAGCTGCTAAGTGGAGACAGAACTCCAGCCTGCCTTCTTTCCACTGCCTAGTGTGCCTTAACCCCTTCACTTCCTCTTGGCAGCCTCCCCATCCTGGGAAGGAAGGAAGGTAGAAAACAAATGAAATCGTGGTCTTCGTTACTCATCCTATTAAACTGCCATTGTCAGGAATCCTAGTCTGAGAAGTAAGAGTCCAGTAAACCTTAGCAGAGGCAATTAAGTACATAATAGGAGCACTAACACCTAAAACTGCTCTGACCCAGTCAGGAGCAGCAGCGTGTGCCTCCATTCCCAGCTACTGCAGAGCCCGGGGGGTCACATGAGCCCAGGAATTTGGGGCCACCTGGAGCAGCATAGCAAGTGTCTTTTCTGGTTTTTGAGACAGGGTTTCACTGTGTAGCCCTGGCTGTCCTGTAACTCACTCTGTAGCCCAGGCTGGCCTCAAACTCACAGAGATCTGCTGACTCTGCCTCCTGAATGCTGGGATCAAAGGAATGCGCCACCACCACCCGGTGATAGCACAGTTTTTAAAGTTACTTGCCAGGTGATGTGTAGCTTTGCACCTTTCCTGGAACTCGCTTTGGAGACCAGGCTGGCCTCGAACTCACAGAGATCTGTCTGCCTCTGCCTCCCAAGTGCTGGGATTAAAGGCGCCACCACTCCCCGGCAAAACTTTGTCTTAAAAAAAAAAAGTGAAAACTGTGCTATCCAATGTGGTTGCAATTTTTATGTGTGGCCATTTACATCAAAGTAAATGATAACTAAAAATTAAGTTACAGTTACAGTGATGATCATATTTGAAGTGGTAAACAGTCACTTGTGGCTGAGATACTGAATTTTTATCATAATTTATTCATAATTAAATTCAATAAGAACATGTACCTGGTGGCCACTAGAGTAGACTGTCCCTCTGTTATAAATGACTGTCACTGGAGAAGCTTTCTCTTGGATAACGTGTTGCCAGACATGGCAAAAATGCCATGATCTCCTAGCAGGTTTTGTCCCTTCCACACAGGGGAGGACCATACAAACCTCGTGAGCTGTGTTTCCTGGTGACCTTCCCAGCTCATAGACATTATGGCTTTGCTGTTTGTTTGTTTGTTTAAGGGAAAAAGGAAGGCACCCACGTGACTTCAGAAATCCACAGACTGTTAACAGCAGAGTCCTGAGTAGGAAAGCCTGAGACAGGAGGCAGTGGGGACACCTGGTCCCACTTCCCAGCCTGCTTATTCATGGCACAGCCACTTGCACACTTCCGCTTAGAGTCCACAGTAGTCGAGTTCTTCTTCGTAGTTATAGGTCCTTGGAGCCGGGTGCCCTAAGGAATTTGTAGTGGTACCCAAAACCAAATGTGGGAAGCCTGGGGGGTCCTGAGTCTGAAAGTAGCTTTGCTACAGGATCAATCCTAGATTGCACCTAAAACACAGAGAAGAAAGGAGCTGGGTGGTAGTGAGTCTTCACTCCAGAAGCCGCTCCTTCCTCTCTTCTAAATTACTCTGAAGTCCAAAGTACCTTCCGGAATAGCTCTCGATTGAAGGTAGTGTTCCTAACTCCCCGCTCTCTCCCATTCAGGGAGGTGTGATAGTGGTCCTGATTAAGGGGCAGCAGAGACGTTTTTGTCACTCTTTTTCTAGTGCCTGGACCGTCCTCATCCTATGCACATAACAGCTGTCCACAGTCACGACTGAGTTTGTGTCTTCAGGGGCCCCGGCCTTCCTGGCACTGGAGTCTAGCCCTGCAGGGTGGTGTGCTGTGGACCCCTTCGGAAGAAAGCAGCAGTGCCTTTGGCACGGTGTCCCTGCAGGGTGGTGTGCTGTGGACCCCTTCGGAAGAAGCAGCAGTGCCTTTGGCACAGTGTCCCTGCAGGGTGGTGTGCTGTGGACCCCTTTGGAAGAAGCAGCAGTGCCTTTGGCACGGTGTCCGGCCCTCCCTGTGGGTCAGCACATCTTTTAGCATGGCATGTTACCCTGGCTGTAGTTCCAGCACTGGGGAGACTGAGGCAGGGGCTCCTGTAGTAAGTTCTGACCTGCCTGGGAGGCACATCAAGACCCTGCTGGAGAGAGTTAGGGAATAGGGGACTGGAGGGAGGACAGAGGGAGAGAGGGAAAAAACAAGAAACTGACTCTCGTCTTGGTCTTAAAGATGGTGGACTACAAGTGTGTGTTGAGGGCCTTTGTGATGAAATGTTAGACCTTTATGCCTTCATCTCTAAGTGCTCATCTGATCTGTACTGTGGCCTTCAAATGTAGTGCTTAGCTGTTATCTGGGCTCAAAGCTAGATGCCTTCCATTGGGTTCCTCGGCACCACAAAAGGAATGAGCACATACCAGCAAGCCAACTGGACATGCTCAAGTCTTGGGGCCTTTCATCAAAGTCAACACTCTACAAGAAGACTTATTTTTTTCTTTTTTAATACCAAAGCAAGATACATAATTGAACAAATGTAACTGGAGTCATTTCTGTTCAATTCATGATTAGAAAGTAGTTATTTGATTTTTCTCCACATTCTTGCAGGTTTAGTAAGGTATGTTCAAGGGGCATTAGCTACATGAAGTTCATACAGGGACCCACATTATAATAGGACAAGCCTTTGGAGATTAAAGTTTTCAAAGGTCTTGAGTAAAAGACCTTCCTCTTCTAGTTGATGCCTCTGTTAGGACTTTGAAGGAATGTCAGCACACTGTTATTAACTCTAATAACTTGCACGTCACAGCCTGGATGCTCTGGAGCCTTCTGACTCTCGGGTTACCTGTGTAAATACAGGATTCTCGTCCTTGCATCCAGCTATGCCATTTGTTAATAAAGAGTAAGTGTGCAGAGCCCAGCGGTGGCGGCAGCAGCCTGGCAGGAGAAGTAATCTGAACAGGATAAACATGCCTCCTTTTTGTGGGATGCGCTCTCTCTCTCTCTCTCTCTCTCTCTCTCTCTCTCTCTCTCTCTCCTCTCTCTCTCTCTCTCTCCTCTCTCCTCTCTCTCTCTCTTCTCTTCTCTTCTCTCTCTCTCTCTCTCTCTCTCTCTCTCTCTCTCTCTCTCTCTCTCTCTTCTCTCTCTCTCTCTCTCTCTCTCTCCATCTCCTGCCAGGAGGAGGCTATCAAATAAAGAGGAGGTTGTGCTTAGAGTCGGTTGGTCGGTCCTGTGAATGTCTGAGTGGCACCTGCTTCATTCAGTAGCTCTGCTTTCCTGGGCCTCCACTGCACAGCTGCTCCTGACAAAGCCCTTTTCTCCTCCTGTTGGTCAGAGTGAGGGCAGAGGCCCAGCAAGGAGACATGCTGGTTCTGCTTTGTCAGCACAATTGCCTGTGACATTGTAATTACACCGAATCTTCATTATCACAAGGGCCCCAATTGAGAGATTTCCCGAGCCTAAATAGGGTTTTCAAAGTGAAATTGATTTTTTTTTTTTTAAATCTTTGCTGTTGTAAAGCCAGCAATTGGCTCTGAGCATCACTGACGGGGTCTAAGCATGGGAACTGAGACATTGGCCTGAGCAAGGCAGCAAAGGCGTGCTCTCAGACCGGCTCAGCAGAGAGCCGGCCGGGCGCTCTTCTGACTGCCGCCGATCGTCTCCATGGTGCTCAGTCCTAACTGTAAAGTATTGTAAGATAGGGGAGAAAAGGGAAGAAAGAACTGTGATATAAAGCAAGGGAAATGTCCGGGAAATGATTTCTGGCTAATACAAAGCATCCATTTTCAGATTGAGTTTCCATCTAAACAAACAAGAGGCAGCTCTTCCTCTGTGTGTGTGTATCTGTGACTGATGTATATCTGTGGTGTGGAATTAGCATACTAGAAACTCTAGAAAGGTGTTTAATATCGCAGCTATCTCAGTTAACTAAAATGAAATAACATTTAAAATGCAGTTCCTTAGTCACCATTCAAAGCCACTGTGTTAGCCTGCACACAGACTGAATGTGTCCTGTCCTGGGGGAGTCTCTGAGACATTGGTCTCAACTTGAACTGTGTTGGCTGCTTTAGGACTCCTTGGAGTATCTGGGGTGATCTTCACGACAGAAGAGAAGGACTGACTGAACGTCTAGAATACCTCTGTATTCTCAAGATCTAAAAAAATTGGGCCTCCAAGAATTTCAACACTACCCTCACACAAGGAAGGGAAAAGCAATACTGAATTACACTAAGTGAGGAAGGGATTTGATTTTAGGAAGACCTGCCTTCTGTTGTTTGAGACAGGGTCTCACTGTGCAGCCCTGGCTGGTTTGGAACTCACTCTCTAGACCAGGCTGCCTGGAACTCACAGAGATCCACATGCCTCTGCCTCCCAGCACTGAGACTCAAGGTGTATGGCACCACACCCAGCAGGGATGGATGTCTGTTTTCAACTCATCCTCTCGCTGGCCTTCTCTTTCTCCTCAGCTTTCATAGCCCAGCTATGAGGACTAGAGAGCTCTTTTCTCAGTAAGTAGCCTCTAACAAGAGGCCATGTGAATCTCAGGGGCCAAAAATGTGTGTGGCTTGTTCATTGTATAGACAGCAAAAAGTCAAAAGGTGGGTTGTCAGCACCTTCCCTTCCCTTCCCTTCCCTTCCCTTCTCAGGAGCCTTAAGGCCAAGGTGTAAGTGGCTTTCAATCGTTCCCTCCTCCTTCGCTCTGCTTCCAACAGCCACTGCATGGTTGCTCTGACTCCTAGGAGAAAGCTCATGTGAAATAAACACTGTTACCTCAAACTTAGATTCTTTTCTTAAACATAACTCCAATAAATGTAATGTTACTTAAGCACAAATCAGCCCTATAGTCAGAAGTAGCCTGTGGATCTTATAACTGTAATCAACTTTTTGTTGTCACATACAGATTATCGCTCGTGTAGATTACTTGTGACACATTTTAAATCCTTGGGCAGTTTTGAGCTAAGCAGCCCAGTGTAAGCCTGGACATCCCCACCACTCTCCACCAGCTGCTATGTGCTTAGGAAATACAAATTAGTTTTCATATTAGCTTAAGGAAGACATAATTAGGAAGGTAGATCTGCTACAAGAAAACCACATCGTAAATGCTACTTTAGGGAGGAGGTGAGGAACGGGAGTAAACGACTCTCCCTTGGCTCAACTAAGAGCTGGCTGGAAGATACGTTTGTAACGCATACTCCATTCGAAGTCAGTGACTGTGTTCAGATGAGCTGGGCTTGTCAGCTGTGGCACAGAACACCGCACTAGGGTGTGTGGGAAGCTGCCGAGCTGTGGCAGGTTCTGGTGGTCCATCGTGCCCAGTGCCTTGTAACGGTTGTGTGTTCTTGTCAGGCCTCTGTATGGCAGACTGCGAAGCTTATAGGTGGATCCCAGCAAGCAGACTACAGGTGGGTTCACCTCTGGTGAGAGAAGCGAGCAGCTGAGGGTGCGGTGCCTGCAACGCGGCCTCTGCAGGCTCCGCTTCTTCCCGACGCCTTGTTCCCCCAGCACAGCCCCCCCATCACCCCGTCCTCTGATAGCTTTACAACTGTCGGTAGTTGCTGTCTTTGGTGCTGTTGCTCTCTGTTGATTGGCTGGCGTTCTTTTTATAAAGACTTGTCTTTGGGGACAAGTTGGCTATGCAAGTACAGTTCAGATAAGAGAGAAAATGACTGTTGGTCAAGATGAAGTTTACTAGTCTTCGCGAATACATGGACTTCAAGATGGCGCCAGTCCTCCCAGTGAAGGAGGAGGAGGAGGAGGAGAAGGAGAAGAAGGAGGAGGAGGAGGAGGAGGAGGAGGAGGAGGAGGAGGAGAAGAAGAAGAAGAAGAATTATTATTCTTTGGATGTCAGAGCAGGGGAGCTGCTGTGCTAGACATTGTGTGGAATTTCCCTCCTGAAGACATGGCTGGAGCATTTCAGAGAGGTCACTACAACACATACCTCAGTCGGAAGAAAGGAAGCAAGCACTGCTGAGGTGCCTTGATGCGGGCAGCTTACATGCTTTTCAGCTCCTGCCTGTCTTACAAAGAACTCAAACCTGAATGGCAACCCATATAAGCACTGAAGAGGGACAGTGCCCAGGGTGCACTGTGGACCATGATCACCTTACCCCGACTCCTGTGTGGGGAACTCTGTCTTTTCTGACTCCTTTCCTACCAATAAAAACTGACTGGGTTTTTTTTTAAAGATGATGCTTTACTGAGGTAGATGTCTTTCTGTGTGACTATCAAGCTCTGGAACTGTCCAATTACCATCCCTTCATCCCTCACTCTGGGTAACCCCCGTGTGACCCTACCACTTCTCATTTCTGCATTAAAACTCGGCTGGGTGACTTTCTTCTGAGGACCGTATGCAAGCCGCCACTGTGTGCTTTGTGGCCCTACTCTTCTTCCCCGGCCTTCCCTGCAGTTTGCCACATAGACTGCTCTGCACAGTCTAACTGGAGGAAGGCTGGCCCCTACTTCCATCTTCAGAAAAGCCTTTCTGGTCAGATCAGGAAGGCTAGAGTTGAGTTCAGTCAACAGGACAAGGAGCCACGGGGGTTCTGACCCCAACGCACAAAGCCTCGCTGCATAGGTCCTGAGCACCTATCTCCCTGCTGATCAAGAGGAGATCGTGAGTTTATATTCTAAGATACCTTTTGAGATTCACTTGCTACAGATTAAACATCAATTCAATTTTAACATTTGATGTATGGGGAAGGGGACAAGTGGAGTTTCTTGGTAGTCTTCCAAAGGCAAAGGACAGAATGACACTGTCCCAGCTGGCCCACACTACAGCGAGCATGATTCCTAGGAGCATTTTTGAGATTGTCTGGCCAGAAGGGAGGAAACTTTAAGTGCTGGGAAGGGCCCAGCACTGAGGGCTGCTCTTGGCTGCAGGAGACTGCTGGGTACTTGCCAGGTCTAACACGTTAGACCCATAAATCCCCAACGCCTCATACTTAGCCAGCACACAAAGGGAAGACTGAGGGCCCTGGCTCCCTGGCTTGCTAGCATTAGGCTGCCTGGGCCTCTCTTCAGTTTCAGACTGGCCTTCTTGTCATGTTGGTCTCTGTGTAGACCTCTGCCTCTGTCTCCCTTCCTCTGCTGGACTGGCTTCCCCGCCAGGTGACCTGGCTTGTTTGGATTCATCAGCCTCTGGGGTATTCTCCCAAGAAAGATTTCCTCCTCTTGCTGGTCCTTAAAATTGTGACAAGTTTTGATTTTGGTTTTTTATCGAGGACTATGGGGGGTCCAGCCCCTCGATAGTCCCCTCCCAGGGTCAGGGAAGACTCTACAACCAGCTGATAATTAATCTTTGATGAAATGAAATGAATCTATGTACACGAAACTCCTTAGTCCATATACTTTATTATTCTGTGACAGTTATAAGCTTATATTTTGTTCTCATATTTAGGTCATCTTTATCCTGATTTCTCTCTACACTTGTCTGCGATCCTCTCTATGTTCTATCTTAATTCCTTCATCTAGTTCTGTCCCTTCTAGGTTCTCATCTATCTAGTTCTTTCCCCTATCAGCTCCTCTCCCGTCTCCTTCTCTCTCATCTGGCTCTTCCTCATCTTGTTCTTCCCCATCTGGCTCTTCCTCATCTTCCATCTCGTTCCTTTAGTCCTCTCTTTTAGCTCTTCAATCTAGTTCTTCCCCATCTCAGTTCGTTCCTCTCAAGTTCTTACCCATCTAGTTCTTCCATTCTCTTCTCTCTTCTCTGTCCTCTCCTGCCCTGGGAGTTCTGGTATATATACACTTACAAGCAGTATTTCCTTAGCAGTGCAAAGCCAGGCTTCCAGGGTCAAATGGAGGGGTGATAAGAATAGGCTTAATTGACACATCCGCCAGCCCTTCTCAAACAGGTAACCTGGATGCTTAAGTCTGTTCTTAGAGAGTACAGAGGTATCTCTGATAAGGTACTTTCCTCCATCCGGTGATGGACCTGGCTGGATGCTACCAATAATGATAATTACAGGGAGGCTTGAACTGGGAGTTCTGGCTGAGCATAGCTGTTAGCACAGAAGGTTATCTAAATATTCCTAGAAGTGGTTAGGTAAGTAGTTAGAGGTCTATAAAGTTAGTAAGGCTATAAGAAAGGAGGGGTCTGAGCTAAATTGTGTAAAGCTATTACTTAATGTCTACCTGACCTAGGCGGTGTCCCTTGTGGAATTTACCTTAAGTCAGGAGACTCACCTGTGGGTTGTTATCACTGTTAATCCTCGGAAATTGGGTGGCCACCTGGGTGATGTCTCCTTTAGTCCTTGAAAGTGGCTAGGGGAGATATCTGATTCCAGAGAAAGCATTTCCTGAGGCTGTTCTCCAAATGCCTGGAATGTGTATGTCTAGAGAGTGATCAGTCCACATTGTTAGCCCTTCTTAGGGAAAAATCAATTGGGAAAACTATGAAGGCACACATGAATACAGAATAACAGAATACAGCTGATATATAACAAGCCAAGTAACACCAAAAACTCCTTGGGATTTGGCTTCCTCTGGAGGAATTCCCTGATTCCTCCAGGTAGTGACTTTGCCATAACCAGCTGAGTTCTTATGATATATTCCTGCGGCCCGCAACAGTTTTTCAAGACAGTTTCTGTGTAGCCCTAGCTGTCCTGGAACTCACTCTGTAGCCCAGGCTAACCTCGAACTCAAAGAGAACCACTTGCCTCTGCCTCCTGAGTGCTGGAATTAAAGGCGTGCACCACCACCACCTGGCAAGAATTTGACAAGTTTTGTAACATGAGAGTGGTTGGTTGAATTCCTTGTTCTCCCCTCCTTTTTCAGATATATTTAACTGTGTATGTGCCAGTGTTTTGCTTGTGCTAGCGAGGGTCAGGAGATCCCCTGGAAGTGGATTGAGGATCCTTATGAGCCACCATGTGGGTGCTGAGAACTAAGCCATCTCTCCAGCCCTTTCTGAAGGGTTCATTCTTACCCTTTCTGGTCATAGACTTGATTCTCCGTATAGGCCAATGTTCCTCTGCTACATGGATTAGCCTTCCTGTTAACAGACTACAGAAGAGCCGGGTGGTGGCCATGGCAGCGGCAGTGGCGGCGCACACCTTTAATCCCAGCACTTGGGAAGCAGAGCCAGGCGGATCTCTGTGAGTTCGAGGCCAGTCTGGACAGGCACCAAAACTACATGAAGAAACCCTGTCTCAACAAACAAAAAAGCAAACTACAGAAGGAAGCCGCACGTGAGGCAGAAGCAGGCAGATCTCTGAGTTCAAGGCCAGCCTGGTCTACAGAGTGAGTTCTAGGACAGCCAGAGAAACCCCGTCTTGAAAAAACAAAAAATAAAATAAACTACAGAAGACATTACATTATTTCCTTTTAGTTGTAAGAATCATTCTCAGTCAAGTGTGGTGGCTCATGCCTGTAATGTCGCACTGAGGAGGCTGAGACAGAAGGATAGCTGAGTGCAAGGCCAGCCTACGCCATCCAGTGATTTCCAGGCCAGCCAAGTCTACAGTATGAAACCTGTCTCCAGGAAAAAAAAGAATCTTTCCACCAATTGCTGTTTATTTTGTGTAGCTTTTTTCTTTTTCTTTTCCCTCTCATGACCGTCAGTATTCTCCCAACTGAAGATACTTCCACAGCCAACTCACAGGGCCTTTGGCCTGAAAGATTGAATTACAGCAAACAACAATTCCCAAAGGTTCCCTGCTTGGAGGGCAAATGAAAGGCCCGTTCTTCCGAAAGCCGTCTGTCTTGTTGTGGGGTGGAGGAGAGTAAGCTGTCGTGCTGGGTAACCAGCCAGTCCTGGTACCCTGGGTTCTGTCTGGTTCATGTCTATCCGGTTTACTGCTGAGGAGTTTAGACGTGTTGATAACATCATCGTACTACCTGATCCCTTGTATATATTATATAACACACTTATTTCGGTGCTAACGATTGAACCATAGCCTCGCAAATAGGTAAGCATTCTACCGCGAGCTGCACCCCCAGCCCTGGTCCTGTCTTGAACTTTGTTACTGCAGGTTGGTGGTTGGCCCGGGAGTGCACACTCACCTGTGCGCTGGGTTGGCACCTGTGTTGTCCCCTCCTAGAGTTCCTGTGCGGCTTGAGACCACGGCTGGGATGTAGATGGGAAGCCGCCTGCCGGTTCTCTCTGTGATTCCATTGCTTTTATCTCAGATCTGTGTCTTTGAGGCCTTCAGCAAATGATCGCCTGCCGTAGGAGCAAGTCCCTGTTGCAAGATGTGTGCTGTTCCCAGGGACCAATAACCTAGCAGCCCAAACTAGACTTCTCATTCAAAATCATCTCGAAAAGGGGTGGGCAAGTACTGTAGACCTACTGTGTCCCGGACACTGTTCCAAGGGTTTCCTATGTCAGCATATCTGGTTCAGCATCCCCATGAGATTAGTAATTACCATCTTGCATGTGAGGAAGCTAAGGCCCACAGATGTTGAATGACAGAATTGAAACAGGTCTTTGTGACTAAGAGCGCTTTAATGGAATTAAGATAGCATATAGAGTAAAATGCAAAGCCCGGGATTTCCACAAAGCATTTGACTACACCACCTTAAGGATGCTGTGGAGAACGCCGGTTTCGCTGTAGAGCAGAGCAGAGCAAAGACCTTGAAGGTTCTTCAGTCTGCAGAGGGCAAGGCTGGAAGGATGTGGTCCACTTGCTAAAAAGTCACGAAGACCATGTTGAGTTGTGTCACAGTGTGTCCCGTTACTGAACAGCCTCTGTGCTCGGGTTGCTCAGTATTCAGTGACAGTCTTGTCAACAACTGAAGTCAGCAGACACCTAAAGAGAAACAGAAACTGCTCTGAAGCAGGGCGGGGCCATGCGAAGTTGAGTGAATGGTGGAGTCCATAACATCACAGGAGGCAGGGAAGAGAGTGGGCTGTGTGTCTGCTCTAACCCCCTGGATTGCCAGAAGAGCCTGACTTCAATCTGCAGGAGTAGTCTAGGCAGGGAGAGAGGCTTGAACAAGCATGCGTGGTATTGAGGGTGTGTCGTCGGCAGGACAAGCGTGGTTGTGTGATGGGGGGTAATGCAGGGAATTGGGGGAAAGTTGGTGTGTGCTTGCTCAAGACTCAGCTAACCAGGCATGCTGACTATGTAACTTCGGCACTTGGGAAGCTGAGGCAGCAGGGTCGAGAGTTTGAGACCAGCCTGAGCTACTTAAAGTGCTGAGGAGACGCAGAAGTATCTGGAAATGAGCATGACAGTGCTTTGCCAAAGATCACTAAGGCTGGGTTTGCAGCACGCCAACTGGAATACTTTCTCACTGCAGGCCCAGATGAAGTTCATGCATGGACCATCAGGAAAGCCATGAAGGTTCCTCAGGCTGCAGGAAGATTCACACAGAGTTTGGAAAGGGATTCATTATGGCGGAAGTAATGAAAGACGAAGATCTTAAAGAGGAAGGTTCTGGAAATGCAGCCATGGCTGCTGGGAAGTACAGACAACAAGGCAGAACTTACGTTGTTGAAGATGGAGATATTATCTTCTTCAAATTTAATTCGCCTCAGCACCTGAAGAAGAAATAAAGCTTAGTTCCTAACTTTAGCATATGTATGGCTATGGTTCTGCTTTTGACTTGGGATAGTTGGTTGTTTTGTTTTGTTTTTAGCTAAAGTTTCTGAAAACTGAAGGTACAAAGTTGGAATGGGACTCCTGTATAAATTGTTACTTATATTCAAATAACAGAAGCTGAGTTCTGGTTTGCTTTTGAAGGGGGAGTTCTGATTGGAGAGTTGACTCAGCAGTCAGGCATGCCCACTGTCCTAAGGAAGAACCCAGGTGTCAGTAAGTCCAGCTCCAAGGGACCTAATGCCCTCTTCTGGCTTCAAGGGTACCTACACACGCCATTCATTTACACAGATGCATACATACACATACATAAACAAAATTCATCAAAGTAGTTTTTTGAATTTAAAAAAAAAGGGAAGGATGGGGAGCTGACAGCAGTTGGGGGTGTATTGGATGTGAAGTCAAGGGTGGTGAGGGGGACTTCAGAGACTTGAACCTGAGCAACAGGAAGGATGTAATTGCCGTGTGTTGAGGGAAGGAGGGGAGGGGGCCTGGGCCTTGCTTCACCGTTTATGCTCAGCAATGATAGCCAACAGTTGTGTTTTAATCAGGACAAGACAGGCTCCTAGGGCCAACAGCTCCTCTAGGGATCCAAAGATCCTAGAGGTGAGGCCTGACGTTCTGAGTTCCCTCTCACCTCCATGCTCTGGACAATGCTGCCATGATTTACCATGAAGCCTGGAGAGGCAGTGGTGAGCCTGAAGGATGGTCCTCTGCCTTGGCAGAGTGCTAATTGTCCAGGGTATTCTGGGGCATGGAAAGGCTCCCAGATCCAAAGCCCACACATCTAGCTTAATAAACTAGTCACTGGGGGGGAGGGGGACAACATGACAGCCTGTCTGCTCGCCTTTTGTTTGTTTTGTTGTGTTTTTTGAGACAGGGTCTTAAGGCTGTTGACAAAGCCGGCCTGGAGGCTGTGTGCTAGAACTATAGTCCTGCATTACCTTGCCTGGTTTGGGGGTGTGGGGGTAGGTTTTGACTTTGAGATACGTCTCTCTCACCATGTAACCTGAGTTGGCCTCAAGCTAAAGATCCTCCCACCTCTGCCTCCCAAGTGCTGATTTTATGGGTATCTACCACCACAGGCAGGGTCTACTGGGTATTGTTATTACATTGACTTATTTGCTTATTTGCTTTGTGTATGTGTGTACACAGTGGAGATCAGGAAACAAATACTGAAGTCAGTTCTCCTTCCATCGTGTGAGTCCTGGGGATTGAACTCGGGGTGTTAGCTTTGGTGGTAAACACCTTTACCTGCTGAGCCATCTGGCTTGCCCTTGCATTTTGGTTTTTGGTAAACTTTTTTTGTGTGTATGTCGGGGGCTGTTTCTCATTTTGTAGCTCTAACTGATGTAGAACTGGCTATGCAGACCAGACCAGCCTCAAATATAGAAATCCACCTGCCTCTGTCTCCCAAGTGCTGGGATTGGATAGCGATTTACCACTGGGCATCATCTCTGTAATCAGAACACCTGGAAGGCTGAGCCAGGCAGGAAGAATACCATGAGTCTGCAGCGAGCCCAAGCTACCCGTGAGACTGTCTCAAAACAAATGAGAATAAACTTTGAATTTAAAGAAATGGTTTAGATTTGCTAAACTCTAGTATTTGTGTGGCTTTGACATTTTGGAATACTGAAGTGTTGAGAACGTTGTGAGTCTGTGCCTTCCTGATAGGTCCAGGGTTCTGCTGGAGTGCTTACTTATGAAAAGATGCCGTCCTGCATCCCTCCCCAGGGTCCTAGCACAAATCCAAGGGCATGCAGCCACACACACCAAGGAGTTCGGTTACTAAGACTGTGTTGGGTCTCCCTGAAAAAAGAAAAGGAACTTCGGGCCCTTAAAGTAGAACATGAAGGGCTTCCTGTTGCTTAATCAATTGAAATGACCCAGAATCCAAGCTTGGATTAGCATGTGCCTCTAGATTAGGGCTAATCGGGGGCAGGCTGAGCAGATGCAGGGACACTCCCAGCGTGATTACTGTACCTCAGCATTTAATCATCTCTCTTCCAAGGGCAGCCGTCCGCCCGACTTAGTGTGTACTGGGTTTCAAAGCTTTCGGCACCTCCCCCATGCTATGGACATAAAGGCAGCTAGGTCAGAGACACTGAGGAGATTTAATCTAATCCCATGTCCAAATGCCTGTGTGGGTGTTTGTGTTAGAGAGATAGATCTTAAAATCCCCACATGAAGATGGTGATACATTTATTTAAGGTGGACATGGACTGAGAATGCGTGTAGAAAAGATTAGAGTTGGGTTTGCAAGGCCTTTGAGGTTATGCAATGACCAAGATGTGTAGTGCCTATCACAGCTACTCACCTTGAGACAGCTTTGTTGTGGAAGGTGCTTCATAACTCAATTGTAGGGGCTAAATTGGCTTCTTCCCTGAGTTATGTGAAATATACAAAACGCGGTCTATAAAAAAATTTATTTCGATAGGTTTTGGGTGTGGTATTTTTACTTTGTTTTGGTTTTAGGAGAAATGTCTCACTTTTTATTCCACGCTGGCCTTGGACTTGAGGCAGCCTTCCTGACTCCTGAGATTACACTTGAGCCACTACTCTAGCTGTGACTTTACACCTGAGTTTTCATTTGTGAGTGGAGAAAACGTGTTGAGCACCTGCTCACTGTTAGGTCCCTTCTTAAAGAATTTGCAATGAATTGAAGACAAGATATGCAAACAGTGATGATCTGTAAGATTGTTCCTCTGTAGAAAGCTGAGTACAGTGCCATGGGGCTACCAGGGAAGAGGACTGAAACCACTGGAGGGCAGAGGCTGGAAGAAGCAGAGAACAAGTCCGTTCTGCAGAAGTCATGGTGTGCACAAGCATGGAGATGCTTGTGTGGAGAAGCCTAAGTCCATCGCAGCCTCTGCAGGCCAAAGCATAGTGGGTGTGTGCCTGTCTTCCTAGCACTTGGCAGGAGGCTCAAAGGTTCAAAGCCAGCCTATGCTCCATCTTGAAACCCTGCCTCAAAACAAGAAGATAGTCTGGAGCAAATCATGACTGCCTTGACCACCATGCCAAAGCATCTAGACTGGGCTGTGACTTTGGGAACATTACTAATGTCGTGGTACCTAAGTGTGCAATTAGAAGGCTAAGCAACATAGTATATCTAAACAGAACTTCTGTGGCAAGGAAGGGTGAAGGAAAGAACTGATTCGGCATTTAAAACCATTTGGAATGGCTTAGAAGAAACCGGGCCACCCCGACATGAAGCCACACCCCCTGTTGCTTCCTCTGCGACTTTTCCCCATCACAGAGACAAGAACCCTCACTGACCCTGCCTTTGTGTTGTGCAAATAGGGTTTCACAACTGACTGTCATCAAAACAAAACTCTCAAGCCCTGCTTCGTGTTGTACCTTCAAATGCTTATCCCGAAATTGACAAAACTGACTCCTAGAAAATGCTCACACACGGTTAATACTGTGAAATCAGATTTTGTTTTTTGTGTTTTTGTTTGTTTTTTTTGTTTTGTTTTGTTTTGTTTTGTTTTGTTTTGTTTGAGACAGGGTTTCTCTGTGTAGCTTTGGTGCCTGTCCTGGATCTCACTCGGTGGACCAGGCTGGCCTTGAACTCACAGAGAGCTGGGATTAAAGGCGTGCACCACCACTGCCCAGCATCGAAATCATATTTTCTTTTGTACTGATTTCCTTTGGTTCGTATCCTTCCCTCACCACCACCTGGGCAAGCGAATACATGTGGGTGCATGCATGCCACCAAGTGTATGTGAAGGTCAGAAGACAACTTCTGGGAATGAGTACTCTCCACCATGTGGGCCCTGGGAAGTGAACTCAGGTCATCAGACTTGGCGACAGGATTCCCACCCACTGTGCCTCCCCACCCTCTTCTTTCTTCTCTTTTGAGACAAGGTCATACTATTTGCCCTGGCTGGCCTGGAACTCACTGTATAGATCTGGTTCACCTCCAACTCATAGAGGTCCACCTACCTCTACTTCCTGGGTGCTGCTTAACATCTCTTTTTAAAACTCATTTTTACTTTCAGATGGGACTCTTTGGTGTTCCTCAAGCCAGTATTGTCTCCTCTGGCAGTGTCACAGAGCTTGATCAGGCCAGCCCAAGTATGGTACCACATAGAGTCAGTTACACACGGCTGGAGAGCATGAGAGAAGGAAGACCCAACTTTATGACTACTTTTGTGACAGTCTTAAAGTTGAGCTGCTAGATAGATAACCAGTCTTAGTACTTGAATATGGACTGCACAGAAGCAAAGAGCATGAGATACTATAACTGCAGTGCCCAGCACTTCCAGTGGCTCCTGGTGCTTAGACCCAGCTCTGCTCCTTGTCTAGCTCCCATCCTCCCTTGCAGAGTCTCCAAAACCCATGTGGCTGCCCTCTGAGGTTTCTGTGTTCGTACGGTACACATTCTTCCAAGCTACCTGAGAAAGCGTGCATGAGCAAGCAGAGGTTTGAGCCATATCTAAAATTGTGTGGTGTGGTAGTTCATACAGATCATCATAGCTGGGTATAGAATTCTAGGCTGCAAGCAATTCTGGAATACTTGAACCAGGGTGCTTGAAGGCATGGCTCCATCATCTTAGCGTCCAGGTTTGCCATGGAGTCCGGTATTATTCTCATGTCCAAGTTTTTGTATATGCTTTCCCTTCCCTACTTAGTTCTTTTTTGGTTTCCCAAGATAGGGTTTCTCTGTGTACCCCTGGCTGTCCAGGATCTCCCTCTGTAGAGCATGCTGGTCTTGAACTCACAGAGATCCGCCTGCCTCTGCCTTCTGAGTACTGGGATTAAAAGCGTGTGCCATCACACCCAGCCCCTACTTGTTCTTTCTAGAATCTTCTGGGCTTTTCATTGTTACCCTCATGTTCTGAGAAGATGTGTCTGGGTGTCTGAATCTCTCATCATCCACTGTGCCAGGTGCACCAGGTGGCCTTCTCCTTGACAAACTCATTTTCTCCATAATAGAAGTTTGCTTGTGTGTCTAATTCCCCTACTTTCTAATTTTTTCTAGTATCTGGAAAATTCTCTTGTTATTTTACAACCTTTGGAATGTGTTTTATTTATTGCACTTTTTGGTTTTTTTTTTTTTTGGGTGGGGGGGAGGTTCGAGACAGGGTTTCTTTGTGTAGCTTTGTGCCTTTCCTGGATCTTGCTCTGTAGGCCAGCCTGGCCTTGAACTCACAAAGATCCGCCTGCCTCTGGCTCCCGAGTGCTGGGATGAAAAGCGTGCGCCACCACCGCCCGGCCACTTTTTGTTCTTAAAGTACTCTCATATTTCTCTTTTCTAGTTGGTTGTAGGATTTTGGAGGAGTTGTCATGGGTTTTGCTGCTCTTGTTTTTATGTGGCAGGGTCTTGCTATATAGTCCAGATTGGTTTCAAACTCACAATTCTCCTGTCTCAGCCTCCTGGGTATTAGGATTATAGACATACCCCATCACAAGTTTGGGGGGCTTGAGGTTTGGTTGATTGGTTGGATGGATGGGTGGGTGGGTGGGTGGGTGGGTGGGTGGTGGATGGATGGATGGATGGATGCTTGCTTGCTTGCTTGGTTGGTTGGTTGGTTGGTTGGTTGGTTGGCTGACTGGCTGGCTGGCTGGTTGCCTGGCTAGTTTGGGTGACTGTTGTTTGTGGTGCTGGGAATCTAACCTAGAGCCTCATGCATGCTAGATAAGATTTCTTCCACTGAGCTATACCCCCAGCTCCATATTTTGTATTTCTAAAATGGAGTTCCCTAGCCTGGAACTCCTGGGCTCAATGGTGCTCCTGTAGATACTGTGACAGCATTTGTTTGGTTTCCTTACGACGTTGTCTTTGTGTAGCTCTGTCCCCCTTAGGAGTCACCCATCGAATGCTGCTTGGCAGATTGTCCAAGAGCAGAGCTAGGCAGCTGTGGACGTTAGGGCAGCCACTCCGCTCGCCTTACCTCACCAGAAGTGTTTTCTTTGGGCTGGATCTCAGATGATCTGTCCCAGTGGTCTGGGTGTTAGGGTTTGGGCACCCCCCTACTGATCCACTCAGTTAAATCCTAGTTCCTGTTCTCAGCCTCCTCCTCTTCCTGGAGGATCCTGAAGGGGGTTGGGCAGGACTCCAGCTTCCGCTTCACTGGCAGTCAGGATCACTCCTTTGCTTTGTAGCTTCTTCCCAAACATAGCCTTCTCCGTCCGTTGAAATTCTACTTCCAAAGGGAAGACATGGCTGCAGCGCACGATTATTTGGCCCCAGTTAACTGGAAAGGGGTCACTGTTCTCCAAGGTCCCATGACACTTGCCTTACACAGTAGCTCTACTCTGAGAATAGTCGTACTGGAGAGAGATGAGGGGTTGTGTGTGTGTTTTGTTGTTGCTTTTAGTTAACCCTAACATTTTTTTTTTTTTTTAAATTATACCAGTCTGTGAAATCCTAAACTTAGTAGACAGATGGGCTAGTAAGTTTGGTTTTCTTTCTTTTATCCACTCGACTCTGGAGGAAAGGACAGAGATGGACCAGTGGCCAGACAACAGTATAAAAGACAGAAATTTGGTTTTTGTTGTTTCTTTTCAAGCTGATAGAAGCTCGCATGGGCAGCTAGGGGGCTGCAGGAGACGAGCAGCGGAGCAGTCTCAGAGGAGGTAGTCTTGCTGGAGCAGGGGTGTTGGAAGCGTGGGAGGACTCGCACTCGATGGGCTGTGCTTGCTAGAGATGGAGGCAGGCAGCTCTGTGTGGAGGTGTTCCCAGTGTGCCCACACTTCCCTCTCCTGAGAGTCTGTCTAAAAGAACTAAAATGAACTGAGAGAAGAGATTGACTGCCAGGTGCCATGGCACACCTATAATCTGAGCGCTGGGAGGCTGAGGCAGTAGGATCAAGAGTTCAAGGCCAGCCTGGGCTACACAGCAAGACCTTGTCTCTAACAAAAAGAAAGAAAAGAAGTTGAAACATGTCTGTACCTGGCAAGCAGGTAAGTCGTTGCCCTGGGGCTGGCAGCCAGCGACACCCTGAAGGAGCAGAGCCAGATGCCCCGCCAGCACCTGGGTCCTGAGCACGGCCCACCAACAGTCTTGCTTTGTCTCTCCAGGCCTGGTCCAGATCCCTGTGAGCATGTACCAGACTGTGGTAACCAGCCTCGCCCAAGGCAACGGGCCAGTGCAGGTGGCCATGGCCCCAGTAACCACCAGGATATCGGACAGCGCAGTCACCATGGACGGCCAGGCTGTGGAGGTGGTAACATTGGAACAGTGACATGCAGCCCTATCATGGCATCGTTTTCTAGTCTACTTCAAATTTTTTACATGTTTGCAGAGGTGCAATCAAATGGAATTAAGTCTCTCGACTTGGAAGAAAAGTTTTGGTAACCTTTTTTTAAAAAGGAAGAAAGGCAGCAGATTTTGGAATCACATTTTTTTTAAAGCACCACTTCTGGGATTTGGTGGAGCAAGAAACGACACCGATTTCACTGTCCAAAAAAGCCAAATTGTGGCCGGACTTCTTTGTGCGGAAATGTGTGTATACTTATGTGTGTGTATGTGTGAGTGTGAATATATGTATATGTGTACATATGGACATACACATTTACATATGTGTATAAAGTATATATGTACATACATATATATGTATGAAACCCGCATGGAATTATCTGTATGAAATCAAGGTGAACTGTGGAAAAATAACCCACCCAGTTTAGAGGGTGGTAGGGTACATGGCCAGACACAGTCACCTGGTTTTGTTCGTACCAGGGTCATGCATTGAGCTACTGACAAACTCAGGCAGAGGTGACCACGTCCTTCACCAAAGCTGCCTCCCAGTGGCCGCCTAGAACTCTGCTAGATTCACTCGAGGGAAGGAAGATTCAGGACACAGTGCAGTCCAGAAAGCGCGTACGGAGTCCAGTCACCATGTGCTTTGCCAGCAGAGACTCTTCAGGCTGGCCCAGGTGCTGACCTTGCCTCAGGAGGTAAATGCCCTACAGGCTCCTGGCAGGGGCAAGAAATCTCTCCTCCAGTCCCCATCTCCTCCCTTCCCAGGAATCCTCGGTCTCGTGACTATTAGAGTTGCTTGGGTTGCAAGGGCAGTCCAGAACCAGTTCTTTATGAACGGAAGGTAACGGGAGTGTTAAAGGTCTGAGGAAATGCTTATGGAGCAGGCGGGTGTAAGTGCAGGGCGTGTGTGTGTGTGTGTGTGTGTGTGTGTGTGTGTGTGTGTGTGTGGTGGGGAGAGCATGGGAAGAGTATGGGAGGGAAGGAGGGAGAAAACTTCATGAACCAGGGTGCACCCACGGAGCCGTGCTCTCCAGCTGTCCAGCCGTATCTTAACAGAGGAGACTGCCACCACATAAAGGACTCTGCCTGAGGCTCACAGATGTGTCAGCAGAGAAGGGACCCTGCTCCTGGTGTGGCCCTGCTCCAGGCGGACTCTGCAAGGACTGTTTCCCAGACCCATCCTGGCAGCCCAGGCCTGGAACAGCTTTCCTGCTCACAGTGTGGATTGGACTGAACGTTTTTAGTCACTGTGAACTGCTTTTCCAGCCGAAGCCCTGAGTCTCCAGTGGCTGATTCATCTGACTTCTTGACAAGCCAAATCTCCGCTCCTTGCGTACAGGGACAACTCTCCCGCCCTCCTCCGGGCCCTCCCCCGTGTGTGACCGTGTATTTAATGTGGTGTTTTGGTTTTCGTTTTTTAATGAGACATTAAAAAGATTCTTCATGTCTTGCTCAGCCTTTGAGAAAAGTTTCCAGTTCTTATATTTGCTTGTTTTATATAAAACTATCCAATGTTTTTTGTATGTTCTTTTCTGTACGTAATGGGGGAGGAGCGGGAAATTTACATATAAAAAGTCCTGGTTCTACGATTTGTTATTTTTTTTAATTATTATTTTTTATCATATATTGTGAAGCTTTCCCGGGGCTTTAAGGTCCGTGTTCCTTTGTGGTTAAATAACCTCCCAATAGTTTGAGAAATTACCGAGAAGAAAACAGCAAGTCCCCAATAGCGGAGCATGGATTCTGTGTTGTTCTCCATTCTGTCTAAATGCCTCATTCAATAAATAGTTTAAATGTGGCAACAAAAGTGACCCTCTCTGTAGCAGCCTTGGCCTCTTGGGCTATAGGACTCTTGGGGAGGGGAGAGTCGTTGTCCTTTTCAAAAGACGCACTAGGGGTCAGAGGTCTTTACACGAGACACCCCAGGGGCTCTAGGAGAGCTGGGTGACTGCTGCCTGCCCAGCTCAGTCTGTTTTCTGTCGTGGTGTCCTGGAACAGCCACCCTTCAGAAAGCCTCCAGGTGCCTGGAAGGCTCCACTCCGGAATTTGACACCACATTAAAAGTCTGGGAGGGGTAAGACGGGGCCTCTCCATCCTGGAAGGGTCTCCCTAGTGAGGTGTTTGGTGCAGGAAATGGCCTCAGAGAAGGAAGTCCAAGCAGAGCTGCTCTTGTGCCCTCACTTCCTGGTTTCTCACCCACCCACACACTTTACTCACTGTTTTAAAGTGGCAAATGCCACCTTCCCAGTGTTTCCTGCCACGCCCTAGCTCGGCCCTTCCCAAAATTCCTGGGTCTTCTTACTCACCCTCTCTCTGCCCGTTTTGGTAGGTAGATGTCTCAGTAAATTTCCTGCTGGTGGGATTAAAGAGTAGAGGGATGAGGAGGACGTGTTTTCCTTGGTGTTTAACCTTGGCTCAGGGATGTCAAATGCCACTTCCCTCCCTGTTGGCATACATGGTACGCAGCGGCCCCGAGCACGGGGACCACTCAACTGCTCTGCCCAGGGGCCAGCTAAGTCCAGCCAATGAGTAAGAGAAGCAGCGAGGAAAGAGACGGCCGTGAGCCGGGTGAAGTGGCAAACAGTTACCCAGGAGCCTCTCCAAAGTTAAGTGCTGGCATAATCCCACCTCAAAGGCAGGTGGGCCTGGCTGCCTTCAGAATTCCCAGAGAATCTGGGGAATTGGGTTTTGATGTGAAATCTGATTTCATTAGCAAGATAAAATGGAGTATGTGCTCTGCAGGCAGGCACAACACAATCTGTTTGTCAACTAGATCTGACCTAAGGGTCTGTTAAGGTTAAATTCACAAATACTGGCAGGTCCCAGGAAAATAATGCTTGGCGTGGTCCTCCTGTAAGGTAGCTTGGCAGGTAAAAAGTGCTGCCAAGCCTGGTGATCTGAGTTTAGTTCCCTGGGGTTGTCCTCTGACCTCCTCCATACGTGTAATATGGCATTTGTGAGGGCGCGCGCGCACGCACGCACACACACACACACACACACACACACACACACACACACACACGGCAGGCATGCGGTTGGAGCTCAGTAGTAGAAGCTTGCCCAGTATGCCCAAAGCCTTTAAATGATGGTCACAGCCCCTGTGGTGAGCCTGTTAGAGCGCCACCGCCACCATGTTGTGTCCCAAGTGAAGAAGCTCACCACTGTGCTGCAGATAGGAATCTGGGCTCACAGAAGCCAAGACACAGGCCAGTGTAGGGATTCTTGGTGGTCTTACAGCTAAAGATATACACCCTGGTGGTGCCCTTGGCTCCTGGAGTCATCTGTACTCCAAGCTCAAGAGATCGCTGGAAGAACTGCTCAGGCCGCAGGGCACAACCCAAGGTGGGTGAGCGCCAGACCCATCAACAGAAAACCAACTTGATTGTGGAGCATGGTCCACATCCCCATTCCCCTCCACCCACCCCGCAGCCTGCGGGTCTGCAGGTCACTGGCCCAGGCCTCAGCTGCTCTTCACTGAGGTCACTGTCCACACCCAGCAGCCTTTAAAGTAAGAGGGGAGCTAGAGACAGCAAGGAGCCAGGAGGTGGGGTAGAGGGGAGCTAGAGACAGCAAGGAGCCAGGAGGTGGGGTAGAGGGGAGCTAGAGACAGCAAGGAGCCAGGAGGTGGGGTAGAGGGGAGCTAGAGACAGCAAGGAGCAGGAGTGGGGTAGAGGGAGCTAGAGACAGCAAGGAGCCAGGAGGTGGGGTAGAGGGGAGCTAGAGACAGCAAGGAGCCAGGAGGTGGGGTAGAGGGGAGCTAGAGACAGCAAGGAGCCAGGAGGTGGGGTAGAGGGGAGCTAGAGACAGCAAGGAGCCAGGAGGTGGGTAGAGGGAGCTAGAGACAGAAGGAGCCAGGAGGTGGGGTAGAGGGGAGCTAGAGACAGCAAGGAGCCAGGAGGTGGGGTAGAGGGGAGCTAGAGACAGCAAGGAGCCAGGAGGTGGGGTAGAGGGGAGCCAGGACTTGGGCTGGGGCCACACTCCAGCAGCTGCAAAGTGGAGGCTCTCCTCCTGCTGCCATTCTTGGGGCTGCGCGTCCCTCCTAGGAGCTTCTCCCTCCTGAAAGCCTGAGCTGTTGGCCAGCTTCTTTTTAAAGTGCTGGTGCCTGTAATGCATCTCTCCAGAGTCGGGAAAGGAAAGAAGGGGGTACAGAGGTAGGATGGGGTAGGCAGGTCAGGTCAGGCCTGGGCGCTAATCCTGTCCACAGGCACTCCTAGCTCTTGTTGTGGACACTCACTTGCCCACAAGTAAAGGATTTCTGTAGAAGTAATAGTAGTTTTCAGTCCTTGTGCTGTTAACCAGCTGAATCTCTGTGAAGTGCTGTCATCCTGAGCAACACGCTACAGAGAGGTCAAGTTCAATTACCTAACCAAGAACCCTGTCTCAAAAACAAAAAAAACAAAAAATTTACCTAACCAAGTTCACTCAGCTTGGGAGAGACAGAAGCCAGGGCAGGCCAGCCTAGAACCTGTGCCCAGAAATACTACTTCGTATGCTTGACATGAGAGAATGTGGAGTGTGCAAGAGCACCCAGTTCTGTTTTTAAGTAGCTTAGCTGTTATTTGGGGGGGATCTAGGTGCATTCCCCAAAATTTAATGCCCTTGCAGATGAAATTGTTGTGAGGCTAAGGGTGTAGCTCGTAGATTTCCTGCTTGGCATTTGCAAGGCCCCAAGCCCAATACCCAGCACAGCTGCTGGAGGGAGACTTAGCAAAAATGAGCGGGGTCCCACCCAGTGTGATGATGGCCCCTGCGCATAGTCCCAGTATGTGGGAGGCTGGGGCAGAACTGCCCAGAGTAGAGGCCAGTTTGGATACATACTTCCAGGGTCGGCGAGGCCAGAGTAAGACGCCATCTCAAATTTTATTAATTCATTCACTGGGTCCCACTTAAACTTTTTTCTGAATTTATGTACTTTAAGAAACTAATAGTGAGCCAGGTGGTGGTTGCGGTGTGTGCTTTTAATCCCAGCACTCAGGAGGCAGAGGCAGGCAGACCTTATGAGTTCAAGGCCAGCCTGGTCTATATAGTGAGTTCCAGGACAGCCAAGGCTATGAAGAGAGAGACCCTGTCTGAAAAAAACAAAAACAAGAGAAAGACTGCTAAGTATAGTCTAAGCTTCATGAGCCATGTCTCAAAACGAAAGATGCTAACAGTTAGTTGCTGAGGACTAAATGCCTCACACCCTTAGCTCTGCCTCTCCAGCCGGGAGGAGGCCCGTCTTACAGCCGTGGCGACGAGAATCAGCATCTTCCCCAAAGTAAGTGTGCAACTCACAGCTGGAGGGAGGCCTGCAGTACACACGTGTGTGACTGTGTGTGCTGGCACTCAGGTCCCACAAAACACACATTAGGATTCTATACAAACATGTTTGGTTTGGGTTTTTTTAACTGAGTCAGGGCCTCACTATATATAGCTTTAGCTGGCCTAGAACTTAGCTTTGTAGAGCAGGGGTGTCTGAGCTCAGCCCTTCCCATGGACGGTCAGCTTTTTCTTAGCAGGGCCTGTGATTGCACCATGGTCCTTATCCAGGGCTTGCCATAACTGTGGCCGGGCCGTCTCATCGTTAGCGCAGGCGCACACTGCGCAGGCGCATGCATCAGCAGCGGCTGAATACATCACACTAGTTTTCTAGGTGTTTTTAATACCAAAATAGGAGAGCCCCAAATATCCATTTTCCTCCAAATTTCCACAAAACCCCGTGTTAGCACTGTTAAATAACTGGTGTGAAAATGATGATTTCATTCATACTCATGCAAGGGTTGAAGGGCCTTGTTGCAACCTAGCAGATTTTGTTGTCTTTGAAAGCTCCAAGACCCACTTGAGCAACAAAATTCAAGAGGTATCAAAAGAGGAGGCCAAGCCAAATCTGGAAGTCACTGGACGGTGAAGTCGGTTGGGTCTAAGCCCAGACTTTCCTTGGGTGGAAGGCCGCCTTAGCTTTGAGGATAGCCTTAGCTAGCACCCAGGCCCTTTTACCTGTGAAGGTGAAGGCCTAGCCGGAGAGGCTAGAGAGGGCTGAGCAGGGCTACCTGCCCTTGCAGAGGTTCAGAGACCAGCTTACAATTGCCTGTAACTCCAGTCCAGGGTGGGCACACGCATGTGTGCATACAGACACAAATACAGTTAAATGGATTGCTTTTTATCCAGAGGCAGGGAGAGGCCCAGGGCCGCATGGCACCCAGGAGGAGTCACTTCCAAATGCTCTTCCATGAGCAGTCTTTGCAGCCAGGGCCAGGGTAGGGCCTCTGCTGAACATGGGGCCTGGCTTCAGTTCCGGCATCTGACCCAGTGTCGACACCTGCCCTCCAGCTGAGACTGACCGGAAGGATGCCCGGATGATCTCACCCGTGAAGGCTTGAACCTGCAGGTGGCCAGGGCCCCATCCTACCTGCTGTAGCTGGAGACTTCCACTGAGGCTGGCAGCCGGCGGAGAAGCCTGCCTCTGTGCTAGTCTTGGAAAGACTGGTCTGTTGACCAGCTGGGGTTACATGCTCACTGTGACCCACTCAGTGGTGACCAGGGCTTCAGCCATGAAACCCAAACCCAGGAGACAACTGCCAAGGCTGGGATATGACCTAGTGGCCGCATCAGGGAGCATGGAGACCGATGGCCCAGCTAGAACCTGAGGTCTGTACCAGTCTGAATCAGTAAGTTAGGCCTTTATGACAACAGTGTGCCACATAATTCCCCGTGCCACATCCCCTGTAACCTCGGTGTGTTATAGGACTATACACCCATCACAATCGGATTTTGGAACATTTTTATTTTTTCCATTAAGAGACCATTTTAAAGTACTCCCCCCCCCCAAAAAAAAGGACTTGAAGCAAGTTACATAAAAGATGTATACAATGAAGTTTAAGGAGGAAAGCGACATGAATGAGAAGCCAGACACCAGGGGAGACCACACATGGACCAACTCAGGTCAGCCTTGGTGGAATAAGGCTTCCGTCAGAGCTAGTGCTAGAAGGCCAAATGTCACTGGTTCAAGCAAGACAGGAGTCCTTAGCCGAGAAGTGGTGGCGCACATCTTTAATCCTAGCACTTGGGAGGCAGAAGCAGGTGGATCTTTGGGTGTTTGAGGCCAGCCTTGTCTATATAACAAGTTCCAAACCAGCCGGAGCCACAAGGTAAGTCTCAAAAACAGAAACAAAACACAACCCAAAAAGCCAGGTGTCGTGGCACAAACCCTAGCAATTGGTTGGTGAAGTCAGGATTCAGACTTCAAGGCCAGCCTGAGCTACAGGAGACTTTGCCTTGAAAAGCAAAAATTGAAGGAAATCGAAATCCAAGTGTTTTTGTTGTTATTTTGAAACATTGTTTCAGTAGTCCTAGCAAGCCTGGAATTCACTATGTAGACCAGGCTGCCCCCCCATCCCCCCACCCCCGCTTGAAGAGATCCATCTGCCATTGCCTCCTGAGTGCTGGGATTAAAGATGTGTGCCCCGCCCCCATTCCATAGCTAAGGAACAGCTTTATTTCCTTGGGATTTGAAAACCTGGAACATTGCTTTAAATCGCCTCCTTTGCAAAGACATCCTGAGGAGGGCTGGACTCCGAGGCATCTGAAAGTGCCTGTTCTAGGTTAGGACTCTGGAGCTGAAATGGCTGCCCCAAGAAATGATGCGGCTTTCCTCCTCTGCCACGACGACGCTGCTCAGAGATACAAGTGAAGACAAGACTTCTTCCCCACATCAGAACCCGGGTTCAAGAGAAACACAGACCTAGAAGCAGGCAGCAAAGCCACCCTGCTTCGGGGGAGTCTTGCTGGATACTTCCAAGACCTCCAAGGAAGTCGCAGCCGCTCATTTCCTTGGTCTTGAGTGAAGTGCTTAAAGACTGCCCCCACCCTACCCCATGCCTCCCCTCCTGCCCCCACCCTACCCATGCCTCCCTCCTGCCCACCCTACCCCATGCCTCCCCTCCTGCCCCACCCTACCCCATGCCTCCCCTCCTGCCCCACCCTACCCCATGCCTCCCTCCTGCCCCACCCCTACCCCATGCCTCCCCTCCTGCCCCCACCCCTACCCATGCTCCCCTCCTGCCCCCACCCTACCCCATGCCTCCCCTCCTGCCCCCACCCTACCCCATGCCTCCCCTCCTGCCCCACCCTACCCCATGCCTCCCCTCCTGCCCCCACCCTCCATCCCCGATCCTGGAGGTTCCGGACCGGAAGTGCAGGAGACGATCCTGGAGGTTCCGGACCGGAAGTGCAGGAGACAGCTAGCCCCTGCAGCCAGCACATCCGTACCTGACTCCCTCCCTCCCTCCGAGGGGCGGTCAATGTCACTGAACTCTAGTTTGAGAATGAAGCTTTCACGTGGTCAGACTTGACGGTGGGGCCTGTTTACAGTTGTGGAATTCACTCCAAATGTCCTCAGGAGCCAAGAAGATGGTCAAGCAAAGTAAAGCAAGTTTCTACAAGAAAAACCAGTCTGCATTCAAATTCACTAGATAAGATGCCTTTTTGGTCCATAAACAAAAGGTACCTCAGGGTTGTAGGCTGGTCTGTAACAAGTCTCTGTATTTCCACGCAGTTGAGATGCAAGTCTGGTCTCCTGAAAGGACAAGCCCCACCCCCACCCCTCCTGCAAGGCGTGTGTGTGTGTGTGTGTGTGTGTGTGTGTGTGTGCGCTGTTACCTCCACCTGCAGCCTCCTCCACTGACAGTTGGCCTTCCTCTCTGTTCCTTAAGATGTCTGCCCCTCCACTCCCTCCCTGCTCCCACGCCATCTTCCCAGAAGAACTGAGGAGACAGAAGACTAGCTTCCAAATGACAGGGACCCCCAGGACAGTGTGTCATTGGGGCTGAGGGAGCACCTGCTGGAGACTTCCAGAGCTATCCATTGATGGAGATGGGTATGACCTCTGGCTGGGAAGAGGAAGCCTTCATGGCTGCCTCCACCACCACTCATAGGCCTGATAGCTGCCTTTCCAGCCAGACTTATTCCAGGAAACTCTGGCAGAGCCGGTACAGGGAGATGCCTTCATTCAGTGAAGATCTGGATCATACCATTGCCTGTAACAGGGCTTCCAGAACCCATATCCAGGATGAACCCACTTTCAAATAGAGGATCAGCTCTCAGCACCTGCAATGTGAGAAAAAGACATGTCCGTTTGGAAAGCACAGGGCTTTGTGTGAGAATTTCTCCTCCCCACAGCACTTACACACACTTAGAGAACAAGGCAAACTAACTGAATGATGCTCGGGGCATTGGCACTCTAAGACCCCGCTGGATTCAACTGTCTGCTGCTCAGCGCCCCACTGAGGCCAGCAACCCACTGCAACACCCAGCCCCTTACAAGGCCATCTTTGTGAACAGAGATCAATCCGTCTACAGCCACCAAGGCTCCACCTATCAGTGAGGCTGTCCTGGGGTGCAGAGCCCCACCCCCACCCCACTGCCTCTGCCCAGAGTGTCTCCTTTTGTGGTCTTGAGGCCTCAACTTCCCATCTCTCCTACGTAAGTTTTTTCCTGGCAATGGCTGACTTGTCTCTAGTACCAGAAAGCATCCCATTTCCAGGACAACACTCCACATAACCCAAAAGCTGAGATGGATTTTTGTTCCTTTGCTGGGGCTCGTACCCATGACCTCACCCATACTAGGCCACACCTCCGAGGCCAGGAGATATTTTTAAACATCTCTTTAAATGTACAACAATAAAGTAACCCACAAAAGTCCCCTAGATACATAAGCTGCCACTGGTCTGGTCCAAATCAAAGGCACACTCAGAAGAAGGTGCTAGAATCTGACCAGGGCCCCGGGACAGTCACCCAGCTCCTCTAGTACTGTCCCACATGAGTACACGCTCTGCCCAAGTCACTGTGTCTCCTTGAGACCTTCCTCAGTTCATCCCTGTCTCTCAAGGTCCTGCCCTTGAGCAATTGATTTTCCTCTACCCTAACTGGGGTGCCGTCCTCGCTCTCAGATGTCAGCCGGCTGGGTGTAACCTTAACATCCTATGCCATCAGCTGAACTTCTAAAAACAAGGCCTCGCCCTGTGGCCCAGGCTGCCTGGAACTTAAGACCCTCCTGCCTCAGCCTGCCCAGTGTTAGATTACAAGTGTGCCACTGTGCCTGGCTTCTCCCGAGTTAGATTAGTGCACTCTAGCATGCTGAGCACCCTTGGCCCGCGCCATGCCAGTGGCCCCTCCCCCGCAGTCAGCACAACAGACAGGTCTCTAGACACTACATCCCCCAAAGGGGTAAACTCACCTCCAGAGGCGCACTGTCCTGTGCCAGCCTGACATGTGGCCCCCATGCTCTCCCAGGGTGCCAAATGACAGAGGGTAACAGTACACTTTCCTAACACCCTCTAGACTGAGCCCACTCCGCAAAGGCAGCATCCCGGGATGTCTGCCACTCCTGCAGAACCTCTCCTCCCTCTCCCCTCAGGCTCAGTGGAGGAGCAGCCCAGTCTCAAGGTGCTGAGCCTGTCTACAGGTTCCTTCACCCCACAGCCTCACTGCCCAGCATTGGTACCCCCTCACCCAGCCTACCCACCCCCAACCCAGCCAAATGTAGTGGCAGGCTTCTGATGTGAGCAGCAATAAGCCCAAGGTATGCTCACAGCTGCAGGCCAGGCCAGGCCTCTCCCTGGGGATTTGGAAGGCCCTTTGTCTGAGGACACTCACCTGTGCTCTGACAAGTGCCAGGCCCCAGCTTCCTGCCCTGCACAGCTACTCTGGGGAGGGGAGGCCTCTAGCCTTAGCCCTCATGCTGGAACCACCTGCCAGCCCTGGCCCTGGGACACAACCTACTTTTGGAAGGTCAGAGCCAGGAAGACCTGCCTGTGACTTCACAGGGCCCAAGGGAGACCTACCAATAAGGGAATCCTTTGCTCTGTGGGAACCGGGACTCAGGAAATGGCCAGGGTACCTGAGATCAGACTATCGAGAGCTGAGATGGACACCCACGTTTGTAAGATCCCAGGGCCTCCTTCATACAGGGCCAGGCCAGACAAAGCATAAAAGTGACAGGAAACTCCATCAGTAGAGTGTTGGCCTAGAATTCACAAATCCCTGGTACCACATAAACTGGGTGTTATAACTCATTCCTCTAATCCCAGCACTGAGAGGTAGAGGCAGGAGGATCATCAAGTTCAAGGTCATCCTTGGCTCCAGTGAGTCCATCCTCAGGCTGGACTACGTGAGACCATCTGAAAATAAATTTTAGGTGGTAGAGGGGACAGTGTAGTGTGGCTGTTAGTAAGAGGCCTGTAACACAAGCAAGCGTAAGGACCTGAGTGTGGATCCCCAGGACATGGGTAAAAACAATCCAGCTTTAGCTGCATCGGCCCTGTAACCCTAGTGCATTTCAATGCAGGTAAGCAGATCCTCAGAGCTTGCTGTTCAGCCAGTCTGGCCAGTGAGATGCTGTCTCAAAAGAAAGGCCGCCATGGGGGCTCATCGGGCAAAGGCACTTGCCACCGGAGCCTAACCACCAGAGTCTGATTCCCCAGAACCTACTGGTAAGAGAGAACTGACTTGTACTGACTCCACAGGTGTACCTTGGCACCTTCTCTCAAACAAAGAAATACAATAGAAACAGGAAAAGAGCCGGGCAGTGGTGGTGCACGCCTTTAATCCCAGCACTCAGGAGGCAAAGCCAGGCGGATCTCTGTGAGTTCGAGGACAGCCTGGTCTACAGAGTGAGTTCTAGAACAGCCAAGGGTACACAGAGAAACCCTGTGTGTGTGTGTGTGTGTGTGTGTGTGTGTGTGTGTGTGTGTGTGTGTTGGGGGGTGGGGTGGCGGTGTGAAGAATCTTTATTTAAAAACAAAACAAGACTGAAACTACCTGGCACACTCCTGGCCTTTGGGGTTGGGGGTGAAATTATCAGGCTCAGGAGAAGTGAGGTGCACCTGACAACAGCCTGGAAAGAGCCCCAAAGCACAGGAACCTGAGTTAGATGAGCCAGGTCTGAGGCCTCACTTGCTTCCTCCTAAACAGCACAGAAGGAAGAGGACGTCAGAGCCTCTCACAGCAGGCAGGTCACAGCAGGTAAGGCGCTTGGGCTCAGCCCAGGATGGGGCAGTGACTGGGGAGACCAGCTTAGAAGACAGTTAGTGGCATGGGGCAGGATGGAGTCCAGAGGAGGTAGTAAATGTCCCTGGTGTCCCCTGGGGGCACCTCCCCACCACCCTATTTCTGCACCGTCCCCAACAACCATAGCTTTCAGGATAGAACAGAACTAACTGCAAAGGAAAAGGGGTCACCAAAAAGGCCACAACCCGACCCCTTTCTGTAGAACTCAAACCCCCTGTTCCTTCCTTGCTCCCCTTGGTCCAAGGCCCTTCTGCATCCCCCCTTCTCTGCTCACCTATCTATCCGCACGAAGCAAATGTTCCGCAGTCAGGAGTACTTGTTCTTCCAAGACAGGGTTTCTCTGTGTAGCCCTGGCTGCCCTGGAACTTGCTCTGTAGACCAGGTTTGAACTCACAGAGATGCCCCTACCTCTGCCTCTTTAGAGCTGGGATCAAAGGTGTGCGCCGCCGCCACCGAGCTATAGTAGGACTTTTGTGATTAAAAGACTAAACCCCCTGATCACTTCATCAGTGCCAACCCAGGAGGTCCCACCCTGCCACCGCTGGTCTGGCTATAAATTGCATATTAATTAGTGTTGACCTGCCCACCTACCATTAGAAGTACTGGCACTGAGATTGTGTGCCATTAACCACCCTTCAGTCAAGTCAGAGGTGGTTTAGGATTCAACTAAACCACGTGACCCATGCCTCCTTGTTTTGTTGTTCAGTCTACAGAGAGAGCTCATTTACCTTCCCAGGGATCGTCTGGGGACTCTCCTGGTCCAGCCCAGCTCGCCATCCCTGTCCCCTCTGTGGGTCTATCCTCCACTTCCCCTCTGGGATTAACCTTTGTGCCCACCACTGACCCTTTTTTGACTTTGTTCTGTCTTGTTTTCTGAGGCGTGGTCTCGCTATGTAGCCTAGGATGGCTTGGAACTGACCTGTAGGCCTTGAACCCATGGCAATCAGCAATCAGCCTTCACTACTGCAGGATGCTGGACTACTGCTCCATTTGATCCTGTGATTTTCCACTTGACCACAAAAACACTCTCACAAAACATGTATCTTGCCACATTTCCCTACTGCTTACTGTGGCTCCCGTGGCCTTCGAGAACAAATACGACCTAAAAAACAGTTGCCTGGTTGGGCATGGTGGCACACATCTTTAACCCCAGGACTTGGGAGGCAGAGGCAGGTGGATCTGTGAGTTGGAGGCCAGCCTGGGCTACAGAGTGAGTTCCAGGACTACTTAGTGTGACCCTGTCTCAAAAAAAAAAAAAACAAAAACAAAACAAAAATCCCTCCTTGCCTGATGGTACAGACCCTCGATGCCAGCACTCAGGCGGTGGAGACGGACCCGCGATGCCAGCACTCAGGAGGTGGAGACGGACCCGCGATGCCAGCACTCAGGCGGTGGAGACGGGGATCTTGAGTTTGAAGTTAGTCTGGACTACATGGCGAGACCCTGTCACAAAAGAACAAAAATTTAGTGAACCTCGGTTTAACTAACACTGTACAAATAAATGGAGTCACCCCCAAGGAGAAGAGAGAAATGGAGTAAAAATGCAATAGAATAATGGCAAAAGTCTTCTAAAGTTGATCAAATGACCTGCTTTCAGCACAGCGTGCTAAGCCATCTCTGATGGGTGGGGCCTGCATGTTCACCAAACAGCCCAGCTTCTTCCCATCTACACCCTTCTCTTCTGGGGTGCTCCCTGCTCACTGGCCTTTTTCTTCCTAGGAAATTGTAGCTGAGGCGCATCAGCCCAGTCAGTGAAGAGGCTGTACACCTACCCATCAACCTCAGAGGCTGTACACCTACCTACCCATCAGCCCCAGAGGCTGTACATCTACCCATCAGCCCCAGAGGCTGTACATCTACCCATCAGCCCCAGAGGCTGTACATCTACCCATCAGCCCCAGAGGCTGTACACCTACCTACCCATCAGCCCCAGAGGCTGTACACCTACCCATCAGCCCAGTCAGTGAAGAGGCTGTACACCTACCCATCAGCCCAGTCAGTGAAGAGGCTCTACACCTACCCATCAACCTCAGAGGCTGTACATCTACCCATCAGCCCCAGAGGCTGAGAACTACTAATGACCTGGGAGCAGAGGAGAGAAAGGGATTCAACTACAAATAATGAGTTGAAGTTTTGGGGTGTCCTCAGAGGAAGGGGGAAGGCTTTAACTGAAGGCCACATATACAAATGTGCATTTATACAATCACACCCACACTTGTAGGTCCTAAGTCAGATGCCTTGGCCATCTTAAAGGACAGGAAATCAACCCTGGCGCCTATACTGCCCACCCACCAAGCTCTGCCCTCTGAGAACTGTCACTTACCCCAGCTCCAAAGTAGAGCTGTGGGAACCTCCAGCCTAGACTGTCAGTGCAGTCTGAGTGACCCCTCCGTGGACACAGGCAGGCTCAGGTGTGAGCAGTCTGTCCACAAAGCAGAGCTCCAGAACCCAGTCCTCTAACTCTACAAGGACCCCAGCACGCTCGCTCCACGTGGGAGCCTTCATTCCTTCGGGCCTCCTAGGGCCCTGGCAAGATTCCTGGATGTCTGTGAGTAAACACCTTGCCATCTCCACCCTCATCCCCATAGCCGGAAGCCCAAAAAGACCCACACCACACTGCATGGACCAGAAGACATTTCCTTGTGGCCTCAGAACCTACCCAAAAAACAGCCTTTTAGGGCTAAGGGTGGGAAGCTATATCACCCACAAGAGGAGCCCATATGGGCCCTTGAACACAGTATCCCTTCCTCACCAAGTTTGGGGCTCCCCACCTTCCCCAAGAGGGCCAGCATGGAGCAAGGCTGCATTCCAAGCCCTCTTCACCGCTCCTGGGGGCCCGGAGGTTGGCTTCCCAGCGGCCTTGAAGACTTGTGACCTCAGGGGGGCGCAGGGAAACACTAAGGGTCACTTCCAGCTGCGCCCACCCTCTGCCACTGCCTGGTGGTCTGGGGGCCAGAGTCCCCTCCTTCCTGGTGATGAGCAGGTTCCAGCCTGGTGCAGACCCTCCTCCAGCAGCTCGGCACTTACACCATAGTTGGCAAGTCTAGAACCACCGGTCCCGTTACCTCACCGGTGTGAGTTCTACCATTGCCAAAAACGGTGAGAGGCCTTGGCAGCCAGACCGGTGAGCCCGTGCTGAGGAAGAAGCGGTTAGGGTGGTTTGAGGAGGACGCTGTATCCCCAGTGAAGACCAAAGGCCAGGTTGTGGTTCTTCTGCTCAGCTGCTCCAGCAGAGAAGCCCCCTCTAGCCACCTCCTTCCGCTCCGAGGGAGCCCTACAGTCCCTTTGTAGGTACCCTAGGCAGTGATGGAGCTAGTCTGCTCTCAAAAGGACTCTGGAGGGTAACTCCACCCGGGCACTGCCAGCAGGGGCTAGGGAATGGGTGCCCTCTAGGCCAGGGAGTCCCCTGCATGGTAACCAAGGAGGAGAGTTGTAGGGAGCCAGCTTTGCCATCTATCAAGGGCCCCAGGTGACATCCTGTTTAATCCCTTCCTGTCATTCCCCAGAGCCTAAAGCTCCCCAGCTGCCCCACCCCACAGGGAGGGAGGTAAATTAATTCACACACCCCACTTCCTGGTCAAGCCTCAGGCAAACCACTGCTAGGTCTGTGGCCTCCTCCCTGAGGCTGGGGAGGAGGAACCCTAGGCTAAGAAGACCTTCTCTGGAGAGCACAGGCAACCACCACTGCAGAATCCTTACCCATCCTTCCGAAGGACCCACACACTCCTGCCCACACACTCCTGCGGGCTTTGAGGAACTTACCCCAAAGATGACACTTCTTGGCCCCCAAACCCTAGGTGGATTCATTTCCAAACAGGAGTGCAGCCTAGGGGAGCTGCTGGCTCACAGGGAGGGTCAGCAACAGCGATTCTGTGACCCCTTCTGTCCTCCCTGCTCTGCAAGGTGGATCAAGGATTCAAAGATCATGCCTGGAAGGACAGAGCTGCAGACAAACCCAGGCCACTGGGAGGCTGGGCACTGCCAGTGACCTAGGCTTGAGGGCTGAGATGACCCCATGGCCCAAAAAGAAATGTGTGTTATAGCTGGGCCAGGGTGGGGCCATACCTGTGATCCCAGTCCTGAGTTCAAGGGCTGGGCTGATCTACTTAGCAAGGAAGGTCCTTGAAACCTTGACCTAGGGTAGATGAAACCTTTGGGGACACGAGCAACCTGGGTTTCTTGGTCCTGTACTTCCCAAAGACAGGCCATTTTTATCACACTAGAAAATACTCAGCAAAGCCCCTGGTGGGGACTTGGTTGAGTGGGTCACTCCCTCCACTCCAGTGTGACTGAGGAGGGTCCTGTCCCCACCCCAGCTGCTAGGCTGGGAGTGAGCAGCCCCGCCTGCCAGCGATCAATGGAGCCAGATCATATTTCCAAGAGCCAGAGGACGCCAGAGCTGGGGCAGGGACCCGGATAATGGCCTGGATTGAAGAATCAAATGGAACGGTGGGGGAGGGCGCACAGGGACTCTGGAGAGTCACTAGCCCAGGCAGCCAGACTCCGGACGACAAGGCAAGGAGCCTGCCCAGAAGGCAGTCACCTAGAGGCCACTGTGCCTGAAAAAACAGAAAAAGTGCAGGGCAGAGTGTGTCCGGACGAGTTAAACCTCACCAACTGCCCTGGTGCCCACTGAGAGGATAAATCCGTCGGCAGTATCAGAGAGAGCCAGGGAGAAACCGGTCCTGCTGGACAGGGTGAGCCCTCTCGTACCTGTCCTCACCAGCATGGTCCTCAGGAAGCTGATTCTCAGGGGAACCCAGCCAGCATGGTGGCCTCCACTCACCCGCAGGCACTACTGTAGGTGAACTTTCACCTAGGCCTAGAGCGGGCTCAATGACAACCAGAAAGCCATGGCCTGAGGTTGTCCTCTGGGAATGCGGGCCCCAGAGGTGTAGGGCTAAGTCTGATAGGAACTATAGAACCTGCCGGGCACCTGCCGGAGCAGCCTCACCAAAGCCTCCACCCAGGCCAGTGTGAGAGGCAGGACCACCCAGGGTCTGAGGTTGGGGAATTGGGAGCTAGTGCTCCCTGAGTGGTGGACAGGAAGAGCAGAGGTACGGCAGGAACTCAGTCTTAAGTATGGACTGAAACAGCCATAGCCAGAACACCCCGCTCCCCCACACGCCCCCAGAGAGGGGACCAGGGCCAACAGAGCAAGACCTGGAAGAGACCTTGCCAAGGCAGTAGTCTTTCAATTGTGAAATAAGCAAGCTGTCCTTTTTCCACAGGTGCTCAGAAGGCCTTCTGCACAGGGACACACTAGCAGCACACCCCAGAGATTTATGGGAGCCGTCTCTCTGTAGTAGGGATAAAAGTCCTGACTGTCCAACCCCAGGGCATTCAAGCAGGCAGCTCTGAACGCTCGGCCCATTCCTGATGAGCAGCCAACTGGACTGGTTGATTTCTAACTTCCAGCCTCAACCACATATATTCCCTGGCCTAGCCCCGCCCTCTTTAGCCTGGCCACCTAAAATGACTCGGTAATTGGATTGAGTGACTAGCCCTTGCATGAGGTTCCTCAGGGAGAAGCAGCCTCATTAGAGGCTGCCCAATCACTTCAGGTATGAAGGCTACCAGATGGTCAGTGGACCAGGTCAGTCAGCTGACTTCACTGCCTGTCAGCACTCACCTGAACTTCACCCAAGAGCCTGGCCGGTGGGCTCTTCCCAACCTTCGGGATCAGTCCAGATCGCCCTCATCTTGGAGACCAGGGATGTATTCAGGGTCAGAGCCAAGATTCACCCAGCCCTGGGGCATGTGAGCAATCCCCACGGAGCAGGGCCACTGGGGTCAATCCCTTGAGGTGACTGAGGAGCCATATTAACCCTGCGCCTCTGCTCCTGGACCTCTGTTTCTCCATCTGTAAGATGACTCTTCATAAACTGCACCCCATGTGGCTGTGGGAGGTCAGAGATTACAAATGCAACGTTTCCTGACACATGCATGGGCAGCTTAGGACCTGTAAGCCACGGGGAACCTAAGGGTACCGGAAACGACCACTATGAGGATGTGAAGGCCACAGCGGCCCCTAACCCAGAACCTTCCAGCACTCCAATGCCAAACCACACCATTTTCCCTCCTCTCTCTCATGGCGACAGAGGTGAGCTCTAGGTGGGCTCTAGGGACAGTGGCCCTCATAAAACATCCAGGCTGAGCACAGGACACCCTCATTGCCTGGAACTGCCTCCTTGGAACCCTAGAGCAGAAGGCCAGGCCCCATTCTGCCAGAAGAGATCTCACCCCAAGGGTGTGCTAGGAGCCAAGCAGGGCATTTCTTACTTGTGGCATCACAGAAGCAGGCCCTACAGATGGTGACCCCCGCCCCTGCCCCCACCCCAAGCAACTCCATCTGTTGGCCCAGCTCAGATTGCCCAGCTCTGCCTCCGCTCTGGCCCCAGGCAGTGTAAGGCGATCTGGCTGCCCACCAGGATAGAGTTGCACCCTCACCCAACATTAAGCCAGATGGGCTGGGGAACTGGTGAGAAGCATAGACCCGGGGAGGCAGGGGGGAGGCGAGTGTGGCCGCAGCAGCCCGCTTTTCCCATATTGGCACTGCACATGATTGCTCAGAGCGGAGAGATACAAGCAAAAATGTGCTAGTGCCAAAATCGGCCAAGCAGATGGAACTGGAACAAGCCCTCCGGGGACGGTGGACGGACGGGGAGGTCTTTGTACCCCGCACCCCTGGAAACGGACCCCTGGCGGCGTCCAGGCGGAAGGGGTGAGGCGCTCCGAGCGCGCGCTCGCTCGCTGGCTCGCTGGCTCGCGGTTCTGTCTCTGCTCTGTGTATGGCCCTTCGGTAATTCACTGACCGAGACTGTTCACAGTGAATTCTACCAGTGCCATACACAGACCAGGAGTCACTCTCCAGCCTGCAGACCCGGCAAAGGCCGGCTGCCCTCTCCTGGAAGCCTCCCTTCGAGCCTCTGCACCCAGAGGGACTCCTGGGGTCCTCCAACCCCACACCCACCTCCCCTGCTGTGCCCCACAGCTCAGCAACCCTCCTCACCCGTCTTCCAGCTTGACGCTGCTGCTCGTTAGCCCAGAGTGACCTTCAAGGAGAGAAGGGCAACAGGAGAAACTGATATTTCTTGGATTTGCAGAGCAGCTGAGTTTCCTGGGTCAGCCCAGAGGCTCGCATCCCTCTACCACCTCACCCAAACAACCCGTCTTTTTGCCAAGGTCAGCAAGCAGCTGCCAGGTCCTCCTTAGGACTGCCGTACCAGACCTCACCTAGTGCCGATGGACAGGGATAAGAACGTCCAAGATGCTTCTCGCGGCCTCTGAGCCCAGAGGCTGACAGCTCCAGCTTGCCTGTGACAGAAGCAGAAGCCCAGAAGGCAGGACTGTGAAATGCCCTGGATGGGCACCTTTGCTACTTGACCTGGGCCAAGATCAAGACAGGAGGCTCCTTCAGCTAGGAGGCATCTTGGAAGGAGCTAGAGTGAACTGTCTGGTAGGCGCCAGTGGAAGCAGCCTCTGGAAGGCTCTGAGAGTCCTCTGGAGGAAGGTGGAGGCCAGAGAGCCAAGGGAGGGCCGGGCTGTTGCATCAGTGGTTGCCACAGCGGCTGCTAGGAGAGAAGGCACGATGGAGGCCCTTGCCTCTGGTGCCAGGTGCCCTGGGGATGGAGGAAAGAGGGAGGACGGGTCTCTCTGGAGCTGGTGCCCAGGGCATGAAAGCTGGAGACTCTGTAGAGCAGCCAACACAGGCTCAGCCTATCCTAGGCCAGCCTGGCGCCCAGGGGACAGAGGGGAGGGAAAACACACTGGAAGGGCCAGACAGTCAGAGTCCAGCTCGGAAGCCTTGTAAACTTTTAGTCCAGGCTAACCCCGTGCCCTCAGTCCTGGGCTCGATGACATGCCTGTCAGGCTCTGACACAAAACTCACTCTTAGTCGACTCTGAACCTCCAGCCCATCTCCCCAGAGGCCATTTCAGCTTGACAAGGTGGAGTCGGGAGAAGTTAGTCCCCGGCCTTTGGCCTCAGTCTCTCCCACTGTGATTCTCTGAACTTGGGGGTGGAGGGTGAAGTTATGGGTCAAGTGAAGGTGAGTAACTGTAGCTACCGTGTGGTTCAGAGTGTCAGTCAGAATCAGAATCACCAAGGAGCCCCTCGAAATGGAGACTCATGGCCCTCTTGGAAATCTACATTTTAATATAGACCTGGAGAATGTGGAGCTGGGAAGGAGAAGCCATTTTGAGTTCTGCTTAGGAAACAGAACCCTAAATTCTTCCCCACCCCCTGTTTTGTGGAGCAGAGGGACATTGATGGGAGGGACTTAGGGGGAAACTGAGACACTCAAGGTAGCAGTCTCCTGACAGATGAGGCTGGAGCTAAGGACTCCCGCTGGCCTCTGCCCAGGAAGGAATCAAGCATCCTAAGGAATAGCCCTGGAACAAGAAGTGCCTGGGCTTCTTCTTCCCACCCTTCTGACTGCATTTTCCTCTTCTGTAACTGAAGGGGGATGAAGAAGGGGAGGGAGATGAAGAAGGGCAGGAGCAGCTTAGGGGGGGGCACCCCACCCCCCAGCATCCAGTTCTAATCAGCTGGGTGAGGCTCCTCCCCACAATGCCTTGCCTCTCCTAATTCAAATGCGGCAGAAGATCATGCCGCAGTGCCCAGGCAGGGCCACACCCATGTCCACAGCCAGAGTCCACCCAACAACAAACAGCAGAGTGGTAATCCTCCAACCTTAGTTGAAGCAGAACCTGGCCTGGGCCAGAGGAAATGGGATCTTCTAGGTCTCCTGAAATGGGATGTGTGGAGCTCTGCAAAAGCATTGCTGGTATTCCCCAAAGGGGAAATGACGACCATGCTTTGGGCAGATCCTCGGAACAGTCTCTTCTGCTATTCTTGTAGGTCAGAGCCCTGACCTTGAGATTAAAAGCTGAGAAATCCACTTTTGATGGTGGGAAAAGGTAATCTCCCAGCCTGGTAGGTGGGAACAATTACAAGAGCATCTGAGCTGGCTGGCTGGCGTGTGAGGGGGAGCTGTAAGGGGACACTGTGTCTGTCCTAGGTGAGTGAGTGTCCTACACGCCCTGCAAGGTCTCCCTCCCCCAGCCCTATTCCCTTAGGCTGGTCTGGGCCCCACTCTCCTGAACTCTACTTGAATCCTAAAAACACTTTGCAGAATCATCCTTCCCTTTGTGGGGGGTCGGGGATGAGAGTGGGGGTGGGGGATCTTTCCCTGGGCACTTGCGCCTCTCTTCCCGCTGCTTATCTCTCTAGGGACCAGCAGCTACCCAGAGGTGAGTGGTACAGGTGGGGTCTTAGGGACATTTTGCTACCCTTCAGCCCTGTAACTTAGCTGTTCCGATCAACCTCTACACATCGAATCTAGAGTCCCCGTTGCGAGTCTTCCCACTAGCAATCGACCCAGCACCCAGCATTTGTATCTCCATCGAATGCCCCAAGGGCTGGGGCCGTCAGCTTCTCCACACGCTCAGGGCGTGGCCCAACCTCCCGGCTGGCTAGTGAGATGCAGGCGCCCCTCAAGCTGATTTCGATGCAGTCCAAGCCACCAGGGAATGCACCAATCACTCCAGTGTGTGTAGCTGTGCATTGTACAAACACGTTCCCGGGGCCACTGGACCCCGTTAATACTCCTAGCGAAAAATAAGAATAAACGAAATTCTCCCAAGTGAGACTATTACAGTGAAACGGTTTCTTTTTTGTGTAAAGTCCCTCATCATGGCTTGAAAGGGTGCCTAGAATTCCTGAAGAAAAAGAAGTGGAGGCTGGAAGGTGGGCTCGGTTTCTTGGAAGGCTTGATTGACCTCGGAACAGAGATCTGGCAATGTGATACCCAAATGGTTTGTGTGTGGCAGGCGGAGGGTGGTGCGGGCTAGGCGGAGCTGCGTGCTTGGGTCTCTGGACTGAGATGCAGCGCGGGCACCTGGTCCACGGTGTGGAAACTGGACTCTTAGTCCTCAGGAGGTTAGCGAAGCCAACAGGAAACCTGGAAAGGCCCGGTCCTAGCTAACTCTGACAGTGAAGGGACCGATTAGGCCAGCCCTCGCCCCCCCCCCCATCCCTGTCCCTAATCTCCTAACCAGAATTACTTCCCTAGCACTGGCAGGTATTTTCACGTAGTGTAGGGACGCCAGGGACGAAGGAAGGGAAACGTGAAGGGCTCAGCCTGTAGGCTCCGCAGGAGCGAGCGATCCCTGACGCCCAGGCCGCATCCTCACTGCCCACAACCATAGGATACACGGACCGGCAAAACGTCTAAGAAGACGCGTTCCGGGAGAATGACTCTGGGGACCTGGGGACCAGCCCTTGCTAACCGAATGGGTTCTGACTCAGGACTGGTCTCCGCGTGCTCCAAGGCCGGAGGCTACGGAAGGAAGGCGGGCTGGAGATCTGGGACCAGCTTTCCCCAGGGGACTGGGCGGGGCAGGCCCCGGGCCCCGGAAGCCGTAACCAACCGAGCGAAACCCTGAGAAGGGGCTGGAGAAACCAGCTCTGCGCTGGAACGCTCCCCGAGCCCGCGTCGCCGCCAGCCTCCCGGCCTTGCACTTCCTCCCGGGCCCACCAGGGCGGCGAAAGGCCCGCGACCCCAGACGAATTCCTCCGGGAGGCGACGGTAGGGCGGGCGGCCCAACGCACCGAGCCAAACCCCATCTGCGCTCACCCCTGCCCCCGCCCCCCGCCCGGGGAACCGCTCTGGATGCGGGGCACATGCTCCTGAGGACCCCGGGACCCTGTGGGCACCCCCGCCAGAAGGCCGGGAGGAGGCAGGAATTCGCAGTGCAGCGTCATCCCCGAAGGCCATAGCCACGACGTGGCCACCACTCGCCCCTCCGGCCGCCCCCCAAACGGGCTTCTAGCTCGCCTGGCCCTCGGGCGCCCGCTCCACCTTCCCCCTGGCCCCGCACTGGCTCCGCCCGGCCCCGCCCCGCACTCACCTGCGCTCACCGGCTCCCCGCGGGACGCACCGCCGCCTCCCGGCTCCGCTCCGCGTCCACACCCGAGAACCGAGGCAAAAAGGGCCCTCGTCTGGAGCGGGCCCGATGGACGGAACTTGAGGCGCGCCCGGGCCGAGCCGAGGGCGGCGCCCCGAATCTCCGCGGCCCGGGCGGGAGGAGGAGGCGACGCCGGAGCGCCGAGCCCAGCGGGGGAACAAAGAGGAGCCGGGATGGGGCCGCGCGCTTCCTGGGTGTCGGGTGACAGGTCTGCAGGGGAAGGCCCCGGCCGAGCCACCTGAGGAGGAGCCTCTTCCACGCAGCAGGCGGGGCAGGGCTGGAGGGGCACCGGGCCCCAGAGCCAGGCGAACGGGGTGCACCAGGTGCGGCGACCGCGCTCAAGGAAGGAAGCTGGCGGGCTCCGGCTCCGAGACCCGGGGGCTCGACGGAGTGCAGAGATAATGACTCGGGGAGGGTTTTACCGCCCCCCCCCCCCCGCGCCCCGCCCGCCCCCCGCGCCGCGCCATTGGCTCAGGTGCTGTGAGGAGGGGGAGGGACAGTAGGCGGACCGAAGATGATTCACCTTGACTGTGGCTCCGGTTGGTGCGCGTCGCAGGGCACGCCCGGCCGGGACTGCAGAGACGTCTGGAGCCCCGCCTGTTCGCCCAACCCTGCTGGGTTTGGCCCCCCCGGGGGTCCCGCCGCCCACCTCCTGTCCCAGCCTCCTACCTTGGGGCTGGGGTTCCTCAGGCCGAGGTGCGCCCCGATGCCCTGCTATCCCACCTCCCTTTGAGCCGATTGCTAGCCGAGGTGTGTGTAGCCCGGCGAACTTGGAAATCCGACTCTGGGCTGGGGGAGGGGAAGTGCTTCTAGAGGCCGGGGAGTACCGTGGGACCGCACTGGACGGTCCTCCGCAGTCTCCTCGGAGAACTGGGCCGAAGTCTGTGCGGCCTCGGTGGGAGCACCCAGACCCGAGGGCGCAGAGTCAGAGTGAGCGCCAGGGGCTCTCCACTCGTCCCCATCCACCTGAGCCTAGCTCGGGGGCCTCACAGGTGTTTGGCCACCGGCGCCGCAGGGAACAAAGACCGCCTGTCCCGGAAGGGGGAGGGGAAGGGGAGCCGCCCCCAGACCCGCTCCCGTCGCCCTGCCTTCCCCTCCGCGGCCGCAGCGGCTCCCCCGAGAGGGGGCGGGGCCACCTGGGGCGAGGACCGGGATTAGATCCCTCTGAACCGCTTTAGCTCGTGTGCCACTCCAGAGGCTTCGGGGAGGGGCAGGGTTAAGGTACACCCCAGCTGTCCCCGTTGAAGTGGCCTCTTCCTTCTTCCCCAGCATCCTGAGCACCCCGCGTGCGCCCTCATCCCCTCCCCTGCTTCGGGCGCCCTCTCATTCCCTGCCGCGCCCGCTACCCCAGACGGCAACCACAGTTCAAAACCAGATTAAAATAAAACGTTAATCCGCCTTTCCTCCCTTTTAGCTTCTAGTTCTCCCAACGGATCCGGGCAGGTCTGACCGCCTAGAAGCCTAGAAACCGGGGGTGGGGGTGGGGTGGGGCTTAGCTGATGTTCTTCCCACCAAACTAAAGGGTCCTTGCGCTCAGGTTGAAAACCGTTAGCACTCCGTCTTGGGCTCCGGCGAAGGCTGTGGATTAGAGGAACCGAGCGAGCCTCTAGATTCCTCCCTCCCCTGCTGTCCTCCAGGGTCCGAGAGTGACGCTGCAGATACAAACCCTTCTATATACTCAGCTCCCGGGCAAGACCTGCTTCAGCCATGGATGGTGCAGACAGATGGCTCCGGAGGCAAGACCCACCCCAAGGCAGGAAGGCCAGGACCGGATTGTCCCTCTACCAGCACAGCTGGTGATGGGACGTGATGCGCCGGAACCGAACGGAGGAGCAAGGCACGACCCAACATACCTCAGGGGGGTGTGGTGACTCCACATTAACCCCTCCCTGTCCCGCTCCCTCCCAGCCCATGCCTGTGGCCCTGAACCTCGCTGCCGGCCAGCCTCTCCACTCACGCCCTACCTGGTCCCTAGGCCTGCTCCGCACCAGGCGGCCACAGCGCTGTGTGCCTGGAAGCGCAGGCCACGCCGGCTGCGAGTGGCCCCCTTGGCCCGCCGCGCCCCTTTATAGTGTGCGCCCCGCCCCCCGCGCCCCGCCCGGGCCCATTCACCTGCTGTCGAGAACCAGACACCGCGGAGCGGAAAGCTAGCCTCTCGGCTGCGGGGTCCCGCCGTCGGGACTCGGAGGGCGGGGGGCGCGGGTGAGATGGATCCGATTTCTACCTTTCTTAAATGCTCTGTTGAAAGTCGAGCCAGCCCCGGCCCAAGAGCCAGCGTCTCTTGCTGCCCCCGCAGCTCCCTTCGCACCCTGAAGCCCCCCAGCCTCACTCGAGGAGGGGCCGTGAAATTGCACCCTCCAGGTCCTCATACATATTTTAGGGAGCAGGCTCGGCCAGTAACTGGAGCTGGACCGGAGTGGTGAGGGGGCGGTCCCCAGGGACCCGATATCCCAGATCGCTTACAGCTCTCCGCTCAGGCCAGAGAAGGGCTCGGACGAACTCGGGTCCTCACTTGGCTGGCCCGCTGTGTATACCATACCCATGGCTGCATCCAAGTCCCCTACCTACCCTTCCTCCTCCTGCAGATCCAGCGCCTGCCCACCAGCTGCGACAGTCCGCACCTAGAGAGGTCCTTCCTTCTAGAGAGACCAGCGACCCACTCGGCCCAGAGTTGTGCTGTCAGAGATATGTAGTTTTGTTTCCTGGCCTTGCATTGGGTTTAGGAAGGGCTTTCCTAACGCCTACCTGTAAGATCTCGTGCTTTGGCACTTGGACCTCAGAGCCTTACCTGGTCGCTAGGCTTGTGGGGTCCTGGGTGGCCAGCACGCTCGCTGTGTGCCACCGCACTGCAGACCTAGCGCTCCTGGTTATCTCTGAGCATGTCCTGGTGGTTTATTCTTTCCCAACCGCTGCCTCAAGCAATTTACCTAATTGCAACCCCTCACTCCTCGGTGATGGCCCCAGCTGTACCGAAAATGTTGGGTGAAGAAGTCTTCAATCCTCCGCTCCCGTCTCCCTTTCCACTCAATATGCATCAGGGTTGGGGAGTGAGTTGCTGTATGGGTTGCAGCATCTCAATCAAGGCATGGAAGGTAGTTCTGCCATCCACCCCTTGGCCTCTTAGGAATAGTGGGTTCCGAGTGCTAACTTACAATTCGATCCTTTGCTCCAACCGTGTTTTTTTGTTTTATGTCTTTCTGGACTTGTTCAAAGCGGCTGTGTTATGTTTATCACATACATGCACGCTTTCCAGATTCTCTTCACCTTTGAGCTTTGGCTTTCCCGTTTGCAAAAATAGATAACATGACCCTACCTCTTGGAAGACCCCGCACCGTGGTTCTGCCATGGTATCCCAGCCCCCATGGGCCCTTGGAGACCTCCTTCCTCTTACTCCACAGATGTTCATGGGAATATGGCCTTACTGTCTTGAGCCCAACCCCAGCTCTCGGGGTGAGGCTTAGAGGTAAAATCTAGATGCTCATGGACTCTCAAAGGGCTGTTCAAAGCCCAACTAACTAACTGCCCCCAAGGTTGTGTTTGTGCCGCTGAGCATTTCTCTCCCAGAGTCTGCAGAATTCTCTCTGCTGGAGCTCAGGGGAACCACTCCAGCTGTGGGAGGCGGAGGTGCAGTGCCGGATGGGAAGGAATGAAACACGCCCACAAATGGAAGGAGATCCTCATAGGAATCCACACAGCTCTCAAAAGAACTAGAAGCCAGGCTGCAGGCGCACACCTGTAATCTCAGCCTCCGGGAGGCTGCAGCAGGAGGATCCCGGTTAAGGCCAGCCTAGAATGCATATCGAGTTCCTGTCACCCGATAAATTAATTCATTAATTCATTGATTTAGATCAGCTAAAATAGGATATATATGTGGTCATATCTTAGAAATTATCTGGGCATTCAATGAAAAGCCAAAGGGGCTGGGCGGTGGTGGCACACGCCTTTAATTCCAGCACTCGGGAGGCATAGGCGGGCGAATCTCTGTGAGTTCAAGGCCAGCCTGAGCTACAGAGTGAGTTCCAGGACAGGCGCAAAGCTACACAGAGAAACCCTGTCTCGAAAAACCAGAAGAAGAGGAGGAGGAGGAGGAGGAGGAGGAGGAGGAGGAGGAGGAGGAGAAGAAGAAGAAGAAGAAGAAGAAGAAGAAGAAGAAGAAGAAGAAGAAGAAGAAAAGCCAAAGGGTACATCGGTTCCCGTTTGTGAAAAAAATATATAAACAGGGAGAGGAGTTTTAATGTCACCTTTTTATGTACTAAAGAAAATCGAAGAATTTTAAGATGGTGTGTGTGTGTGTGTGTGTGTGTTGTGTGTGTGTGTGTGTTTTCTAGGCTATTCCAAGCGAATTGTGTTGCCTATATCCTTTATTGACCTTTTAATTTAAAAGGACACTCAAAAGTTGGTTTCCTAAAAAACCCAACCTGCTTTGCCGTGTTGAAGGAGTGGCACCCGAGCCGCTGGCTGCAGACCCCCGCACCGCGGCTGCAGTTTCTCCCTGCTCTGAACTGTTCCGGTTCTGGAACCCGCGCGCTGAACAAGGGCTTGGGGGAAGGGAGAGAACTAGGGGACCTCGTGGCTTCGCAGCTCGCAGACCGGATCTCTCCTTCCCTCTATCTGGCGTCTGGCTGACTGAGCTCCATCCCGGCTTTACAGTCTCGAGCACCACTCCCAAAGAGTCTCTACCCCAGTCGGCACCGACCAAGGCCAGCGCCGGGAGGACCGCGTGTAGCCGGTTGCCTTGTCTGTAAAATAGATGAAAAAACATCTTCCGTGTCTTTTTCCGGGATGGGGAAGATGCACAACAGAAGGTGCTTGTTGGCCCTACAGAGGACATCTCGCTGCGTCGCTCAGCAGGGGATGGGGCTCCCTTCCCTCACCCGGGAAGGACCCACGTAGCTGTCTCCCCAGTCTCCCATGACCTTTTAGCATCCCCTGCACCTAGAGGAGAGAGTATACCCGCCACCTAACGAGCTCAGAGTTCCTGGCTCAGAAACCTTGAGGGTCTGGTCAGTTTATGTTTGCAGTTCTTAGGGGATTTGCCCCCTACAGCCTTCAACAGATTATCCAAAGGTCCGTGACCCAGATACTGCTGGCCCTGCGCCAGGTTTCACTTCCTGTGTACGAAGCAGAATTCAGTTGTGCTGAATTATTTGCCCCAAACCGTGCAAACGCGTCCCCTTTCCCTTCTTTTCTTTTCTTTTTCCGAGAAAGGGTTCCTCTGTGTAGTCCTTGCTGTCCTGGAACTCACTCTGTAGACTACGCTAGTCTCGAACTCAGAACTCAGAGATCCTTCTACCTCTACTGAGATTAAAAGCCTGCGCCACCACCTTCCGGCTTAAACCTGTTTTTGTTTTGTTTTGTTTTCATTTTGGGACCTTTGGAAGAGTTAGCTCTTAAATGTCCCAAATTAAAACAATAGTCTACATTATTTATGAATCACTTAACAAGTATTTGGGCACGATGATGTGGTGTCACACACTTATAATCACGGCATTTGGGAAGCTGAGGCAGGAGGATCACCACAGAGATCTCTAGCCTGCCAGGAACCCTTTTGAGAAACTACCCCTCCCCTCCAAAAACAGTGGGTGCATCCCCATAACTTCGTGACCTTTCTGAGATTCAGTTTCTCCTTCTGTGAATTGGGAGCTTACCTAAATCAGAGGACTGTTGTAAACGTCGAATTAGGAAATGTTTATTCAAGCACTTGGGTTTTTGTTTGTTTGTTTGTTTGTTTTTGTTTTTTGGCAAGGTGCTCTTTCAGCGGACCGTTTTTTGTTGTTGAAGTTTTGTTTTGTTTTGGGTTCCAGTCACATTCATTCTAGATGAGTTTGTCTGAGATGCAAATGCGCTCCTCGGTTTAGACAAGCCCCTCTTTTCCCGGGTCAAGTCTCACCTCTTTTTACCGCTGGAATCCTGGTGCCTTGCACTCTCCCGCCATCAACCAGCCAGCTCTGGCTTAAGGGTGGTGTTTTAACCCTGCAAGTTCTGGCTGTGTGGCTCAGAGTCGGTACCGGTTGCTTGCGGCCCCTCAGACTCCCAGGGCCCCGTGCTGGCGAAAGTGCCGAGTCCTCCTCATTCGTGCTGGAGCTAGCCCGGAGCTGTGTCTTCCAGTGTCCTTGCTGCTCTCTTTGTTTTGACAGAGGAAAGATTCCCAAGCTCGGCTAGGCCCGTAGATGCCGGCCGAGGGGACACCAGTGTCCGATTCCTGGAATACCAGCCCAGGGATCTTTCCTCTGGACAGGAGCGCAAGGTCCATAGTGAGAGAACTCGAGAGTGGGAGATTAAAAGACGCCATGGGACCCCTGGGGAAGCCCACCGGCCTTCCTTGAGGGAAGCTACCCCAGGAACTGCAGAGATTTTCCTGGGGACACCCCTGAAGGGTGGGCTGCGTAGAAAGATTATCCACAGCGTCCTGGCTGCAGGCAGATAGCTCCAGGGACGAGTCAGGGCCTTCCGGGGAGAGTGGGGGTCAGAAATCAAGGGAGAGAAGAGGAAGAAAGAAATCTGTGTGTGTTGGAGCAAGTTGATCATGAATTTCTGAAGCGCTGGGATCACGGCTCTGACCACCAACCTCCACCAAAAAGGGAAGCCCTATGTGGTGGGTGCTACAGTCGCTGGCGGAAGCATTGGCCGGAGACCCACGGAGACAGGCAGGTGCAAGCTTGCTAGGCAGCGGCCAGCTCTGCCCTCAGGGAGGCAAGAAGGACGCCAAACTGCCAGGGGCTCAGTGTGGATCCGAGCCTGGTTTCAACTTCCAGGGTGGGCTGGTGTGGGGGAAATACCCTACTCCATCCTTTAGCCCAAGCCGTGAGGGCACACATCCCTGTTGCTCTGTGGTGACCCCTGCTCTGTGGGTCAGCTTCAGCTAACAAGACCTCAGCCTGGGCCTCGTCATTTCAAGGGGCTGCTAAGGGGACTTCCAGGCTTTTCTTCTTCCCATTCTCCATTGTCCTAGGCACTGACTGCACAGGTTCCACGTCTGCAAACTGGGGGCAGGAAGAAAGCTCCAGAACTATGTGTTTTTCCAGTGTGGGTCTTCCGCCATCCCTCCAGCTTCCCTTTCCAAGACGAGTGAAGAAGCTGTTGCAGCCAGGGAGCAGACAGACTGGCCTACGGGGCTGTTCTGTGCCAGGTGTCTGAAGGCACTGGTACAGCCAGGCCTGACCCTGACAGGATCCTTGGATGCATCAGCTCTTTATCCCCTCCCAGAAGAGGGAGGCATTTGTCTATATTTCAAATGGGGAGACTGAGGCTCAGAGGAGTGACTCAAATCACTCAAAATCATGCATGTAATGTGTCCCACCGTGTGCCACAAGACATGGAAAAAATAGATGTCTAGTAATTAAACTAACAGAGACCCCGAGGAGCCGAATCGTCCTGTTCTAGAATCCTGTCATCCACCAGAGACTGTGAGGGCCTTTAAGCTCTCTTTGTCCTACAGACAAGAGGACACATGTTGAAGACGCTCTACCTACCACTTCAGACAGACTAAAAGGCTCCAGAGACTTCCGGCAGTCAGTCGTGTGGCTGAGGGTGGTGGGGAGCTGCTACTGGAGGATCAACAGACTACAGGAGCCAGTCAGGGCCATCAACCCTCCTCCTCCTTGGGGCTTGGTCACCTGTGGAGCCTTTGTGGATATGGCCCCCAAACCCCACGAAGTGACGAAGTGACGGAGGGAGGCAGGGCCGGAAGCTGTCCGCCTTCATTTCTCTCACACAGTTTCAGACGCTGCCCTTCCTTGAGCCCCATGTCCTGACACTTCGATTCCCTGTGTTGGAGCTGGGAAACTGCCTCCTCACTCAGTGTGTCCCCCTGTGCACACTCGGACGCACACTCTGACACACACTCACTGTGTCTCAGCCCTAGGCTGCCTGCCGGCTGCTGGGGTCTCTTTAAGGAATTGATTTCTACAAGTCCCTGAAGTGTTTCTTCAGCCGTCATCTCCTACCCAGCCTCTGCCCCATGAATGATTTAGCACCTTGGAGGGGTTGGACAGCTTCCTCTGCAGTGAAGGCCTGTGGCTGTGACATCACCAGCCCCCCACCAGGGTGATGGATTTGCTTTTCTGCTCTAATGGGGAGGAGAGTGCAGAGGTCCGTCTGGGGGGAGATTGGCCATGAAAGTAAGTATCCATCTGGTTCCACAGACCTTTGGTTTGGGGGGTCTTACTGATGGACCAGCTAGCTAATTATCCTCAGAAGCACCTAGAGAAAAGGCCTGAGTCCAGCTCTTTGTCCCCAGACCAGAGGGACCCATGCTCATTTCAGAGCAGGGGCTGTCTTTCTCTCCTAACATTCTATAGAGAAAAGAATTATACCAAGTGTTGTGATCCTTTATTCTGGACGGACGGACACACACACACACACACACACACACACACACACACACACTCTTACATCAGTGGTTCTCAGCCTTCCTAACACTGCAACCCTTTAACACAGTCCCTCACATTGTGGTGACCCCCAACCATAAAATCATTTCCTTACTACTTCATAACTATAATTTCGCTACTGTTATGAATTGTAAAGTAAATATCTGACTCCCAGAGGGGTCATGACCCCTTGGTTGAGAACCGCTTACCTACATGGATGTAGATCAACACTTGTCCACTGTTTGCAAGAGTCTTCTCAGAAAGTTCATCACTATGCACAACCTAAATCTTTCCTGCTATCCAGGAGGCTCGTTTTCCTCAGACTCCATCTGGAACCAACAGAGAACAGCTGGCCATTACTGGCCATATGCTAACCCTCCAAGCACACATGTCACACGGCGGGTGTCGTGGTCTCTCCCTGTTCCCAGTCTCCTCTAAACCTGAGCAACTTCCGTTCTCCCAGATGCACCACGCTTTGTGGGAGCATCATTTGTACTAAGAGCATCCAGCCTCAGCTTCTGCAGAGGCAGGAAGATGGAGAGGATGGCCCGTGGCCAGGGGAATAACTGTCGTCCATTCTACCTTGGAGTAGGTGTAACTTGTAAGAAGAGTCATGTGTCCTACTTCAAAGCAGTTTCCCACCGGTCTCTCTCCAGAGGTAGTGCCCCCCCCACCCCCCGCCGGCTTTTCTCTGACTGCTCCAGTGAATAAAATGTGACTCCACCAGGATGACATCCATGTCTGCGGAGGACACGGGACAGAGTGGGTAAGGCTTGGGTTTTGCTGAGATGGCCTTAATGAGATACAATTTATACTCAATAAAGTAAATGAGAAACAGATGATGAAGAAGAACACGGTCAGTCAGTAAAGCACTCGTGGTGTAAGCCCGAGGGTCCGATCTCCAGCACCCACATGAAAAGCAGGGTTCAGCCAGGCGTCGTAGTTCATGCTTTTAATCCCAGCACTCAGGAGGCAGATGCAGGCAGATCTCTAATAATTCAGGAGAAAAACAAAACAAAACAACAACAACAGACGATCTGGGTGTGGTAGCTCATGACTTCAATCCCGTCATTCTTGAGGGTTGAGGCAACCCTAGTCTACGGAGCAAGTCCTAGGCCAGTCAAGGTAGTGTAGTGAGGTCATCTTTTTAAAAGAGCAGGCTGGAGGGCGGGCTTCTGGCGGGAGACTGCCAAGACACTGCACCTGGTAAAGCTTTGTAAGCCTGGCCACCTGAGAGCAGTCCCTGAAGCCCATAGGAAGGTGGAAGGAGAGAACTGTCCTAGAACTTACCACGTAGCTCAGGCTGGCCCCAAAATTGTAGCGATGCTCTTGCTTCAGTCTCCCAAGTGCTGTGATTATAGGGGTGGGTTGTGCTTGGCTTCCTCCTGGACACTTTTTCCTTTTCCTCAGCCCTCTGCAGGCAGGAAGCCTGGGTGCAACACGAATCTTAAAAGGTCTTATTAGCTGGGCGGTGGTGGCGCACGCCTTTAATCCCAACACTCAGGAGGCAGAGGCAGGCAGATCTCTGTGAGTTCGAGGCCAGCCTGGTCTACAGAGCAAGTTCCAAAACAGACTCTCTGACACAGAGAAACCCTGTCTCAAAAAAAAGGGTCTTATTAATGAAAAAACCCAAAGCCAGATATTGCGGTGAAAACCGAAACATCAGAGAAACAGAACAAACCAGCTACATTCTTACTTCTACAAAATCCACAGCCTCAAGAGAGAGAGTTCCTGTTTACTCATGCCTTACACACCTTTCCATGCCCTGACATCTTCCTTCCTTCCTAGTGCTGGGATTAAGGACGTGCGCCACCACACCTGACTCTGTTCCCAGTGTGGCCTTGAACTCACAGAGATCTGGATGGATCTCTGCCTCCCAAATGCTAGGATTAAAGGCGTGTGCTACCACTGCCTGACCTCTATGTTTAATATAGTGACTGGCTTTGTCCTCTGATCCACAGGTAAGCTTTGTTAGGGGTACACAATATATCATCACAACTGGGTGCTCAGACCTCACCTCACTTTTCAAGCTCTCTCAGAGGGCACTAGGGAGAAAGAACTCAGCCCTGGGCTTCCTCGATCCCGGTTCTGAAAATGTCCCTTTTCTGTTGATAAAGGACTTCCCCAAGGCCATTTCATCTGCTTCACAGATGAGGAATTGAGGTTCAGGGAGACTGAGAGACTTGTTCAAGTCACACAGGTTCTGAGTGGCCGATCTGAGGCTTGAACCAGAGTTCCTTCTCTCTCTGTCTCTGTCTCTGTCTCTGTCTCTCTCTCTCTCTCTCTCTCTGATTCCTTGTCCCCGGGGAGGCTCAGCAGAGCCCCAGCTCTTCTGTCTGGGTTGCGGGGCTCCACTACTCTGCTGGGTCCCACCAGGGGTGTGTTAGTTCCGTTGTTCACTGTGACCGAACACTTGTCAGGAGCCGCTTGAGGAGGGTAAGGCCTGCTTTGGCTCACGGTTCACAGGGATACAGTCCACAATGGCAGGAATGGCATGGCAGAGCAGCTTCGGGGCAGAGGGAGCTTGTGAATGGCCTCACAATTTGGTGAACAGAAAGTAGAGAGCTCAAATTAGAACCAGGGACAGGTATGACCTGCCAGGCCCATATCACGTGACCCATTGCTACCAGCTGGTGGTTGCCTCTCAAAGGCCCCACAACTAACCAGAATGTCATCCCAAGAAGACAAACAGGTGAGCCTGCAGGGTGGCGGGGGAGGCATTCCAGATTCAAACCAGAAGAAGGGACATTTGACCTAAGTAAGGTTCTTACTGAGCTTCACTTAAACTGTTCTACTCATATGATGGCCCTGAGCTTGCCTATGACCCTTCAGGTAGCCCTCAGCCTTGAGAATGGAAAAACAAGCTCTCCCACTAAAAGACCTTGCTCACATGCCCCGCACCTTCTAGTTCCACAATAAAAATTCAGACTTGAGGTTGTTATTGCCTCAAGGCCAAAGGCTTGCCCTGTCTGGACATAGAATGGGCACTTGAGTCTTTCGTTTTCTCGGTGCTGAGTACCAAGCCCAGGGGAAGGCAAGTATTCCACCACCGAGCTATGTCCAGTACAGCTTTTTCTTTTTTTCTTTCTTGGTTGTTTTGTTTTGTTTTTTGAGACAGGGTTTTTCTGTTAAGCTGACCTTAAACTTGTTATGTACAGCCCAAGCTAGGCTTGAATTTGAAATCCTCCTGCCTCTGCCTCTTGAGTGCTGGAATTATAGACATGCACCACCAGACCCAGATATTCACGTTAAATGTTTGCTGAATGAGTGAATGACAGAATTTGCTAACAGACACTCTGGTGATAGATAAATCATATCCAGAAAACTGAAAATCCCAGGAAAGGCTGGGCAGTGGTGGCCCAGGCCTTGAATCCCAGTATTTCATGGGTCTAGAGAGATGGCTCAGTGGTTAAGAGCACTGGTTGTCCTTCCTGTTCAATTCCCAGCACCTACAGGGCAGCTCACACCTATTGTAACTCAGTTCTAGGGATCTGACACCCTCACACCAATGCATATAAAACTAAATAATTTTTTTTAAATCCTAGCACTTGGGAGGCAGAGGCAGGTGGACCTCTGTGAGTTCAAGGACAGCGTGGTCTACAGAGCGAGCTCCAAGACAGCCAGAGGTACACAGAGAAAACAAACAAAAAAAGCTACTCACAAAAAAGGAGCAGCACCTACCCCATGCTTCCCTCTGCTCAGGAAAAGTACAAAAACACTCTAAAGCTCACCCAATGTAGAGGTGGTGGCCTGACATTTTCTGAGCTGAGCCCAGGGGTCCCAGTGAGCCTTACAAGGTACATAGTGACACTAGCCTTTCCAGTCACTCTCCAAGGATCGGTTCACACTTTTCCTCTACCTGAATGAGCATGGGATAGGAGGGGACTGGACGTTAGCCACAGCAGGATCTGAGTTGACGTCCAGTGGGCACCCTCTTGCATTCAGAGACACAGGCTCCCAAGAGCGGCCCAGTGTTGGTGGGATTGGGGTGGTTTGGCACCTGAGTGTCATGGGCTCTACTTGGCCCTGTCCATGAGCCCTATAGTCAGCCCATTACAGCCATTTTCCCAGAGACAGCCTAAGAAGCCTTGCTCAGGGGGTGTTCCTAGCAGTCTTCAGTAGAGCCGGTTACCTGTGTCCTTTCCTTCACAGCTCCTTCTGTTGGTGGTGGCGGGAGGCTGGTGAGAGGCCACCCCAGGCTGCTTCCCACTGAAACTATCTGTGCGCGGATAGAGTTACTTGTATCAAGTGACCAAGCCTTCTAATCCACTTTGTAATCAAACAGGGCATCACGGGGCCCCTGTGCGCCTGAGATGAGAGGCTGGCTCCACCCACTTCCCAGACAGGGAAACTGAGGCTGGGGAGAGGTTGGAAGTAATCCATTTAGGCCAGCAGACAGGAGAGCACTGGGCTCTGGGGGCCAGCCTGTACCTCTAGACAAGGAGAGGTGGCACAGGGGTGTGACTTACCTTGCCAGCCCAGGACAGGGCTGTCATAGGCATTGCCGTTACCGCTAAGGAGTTTATAGGGTCTCCCAAGACTGTGGAGTTCTTTTCTGGCAGGCAAACTCATAACACATCTCTGCCATCATCTGAGCATGCCTATGAACCTGAGTTTGTACAGAACCTGGGACCCACCCCAGACTGGTTAAGGAAGGAGTCACTGGTTGCTTTAGGCTGTCGTGTGTGTGTGTGTGTGTGTGTGTGTGTGTGTGTGTGTGTGTGTGTCTAGAGAAGGATATTGGATGTATTTTTCTATCATTCCCCACATTATTCCCTTCAGACAAGGTCTCCCACTAAATCTGGATCTAGGCTGGGCAGTCAGGAAGGCCCAGTGACCCCTCCTCCCCACACAGTGCTGGGGTTACAGGTGTAAGGACCCAAGTCCTACTTTTTACATGAGTTTGAGGGATTTGAACCCAGGTCCTCATGTTTGCACAAGTGTTTTTTTGTAGACCAGGCTGGCCTCGAACTCACAGAGATCCGCCTGCCTCTGCCTCCCGAGTGCTGGGATTAAAGGTGTGCGCCACCACCGCCCGGCTTTGAGGGACATTCTTTTTTTTTTTTTTCAGAGCTGAGGACCGAACCCAGGGCTTTTAGCGCTCTGCCACTGAGCTAAATCCCCAACCCCTTGAGTGACATTCTTAGGTGCCACTCTGTTTCTGCGTCTGGGAAGTCAGGGACAATAGGGGTGTGCTATTTATTTCACTTTTTTGTGTCGTAATGAAAGGAAAGGAGACGTGAAATGTTGCTAAACCAAAACCACACCACATATCCTGGCCAGACACCAGAGGAACGAGGTAGCATTTGGTCATTTGGTGCCATGGCACATGACATGGCCCCAGGGTAGAGGGGCCTGAGGACTGGAGCCACAGCTTCCCCTCTGTCCCTCAGGACACACTCGCTTACTAAGATATGAGCACTGGGTGTGGTGGTGTGGCTCAAAGGCCGAGAGCTTTTGCGTGGCTCATGCAAGGCCCTGGATTCCATTCTCAGCATACCCAAGTATAAGAACAAAAAAGAGTCAGAATTCCTTCCAGGCCTAGCCGTCTGCACTGTTCCGAGGGTCGCTTGGCTAGGGTATTTCCTTGGCTGCGCCCGATGCTTGCATCCCTGGACACCCTTGTATGAAGTCATGCTCTTCAGGTCACCAGTTGCCATCAACTTACTCCTGGACTAGGCTCCGTCTCTCAGCCTCCCGGAGCCCACCTTTGCTACAAAGGTAAGGAGGGCGGGCTGGTTTCTGAAGCTGAGCTGGCCTTAGGAAGGGATCGGGTCATCCATCCCTTGCACCGGAACCAGACTGGCCTCACTGTGTGTAAGATGAGCTCTGAATTTGTACCAGGACCAGAGAGGCCGCTTCTTGTTGCTTGGAGATAACAACAGAAACCAAACTGGACAATCTGGGGCTAAGGAAAGCTCAGGCCCTATGGACCAGGTACAACACCAGTCCCTCAAAACTGGAATTTCAATGGACAAAGGACCCCAAATATCGTACAGGACAAGTTAAAAAGCATTCATAGTTCATCCGAATTAAAATTTGACTGAGAATCTTGTATTTTTACTTATTAGATTTATATTTATTTATTTTCAGTTTTTTAAGACAGGATCTTGCCCAGAGGTGATGGCACACACCTTTGATCCCAGCACACAGGAGGTATAGACAGGTGGATCTCTGTGAGTTCAAGTCCAGCTTGGTCTACAGAACAAGTTCCAGGACAGCCAAGGCTACACAAGAAACCCTGTCTCAAAAAACTCAAAAACGACAGACAGACAGAGACAGAGAATCTCAACTCAGTACCCTTCTGCCTCAACCTCTTGGGTGCTGGGATACAGCCACCTTTCCTGGCTTTTGAACCCTTATTTCTAAATCTGGCAACACTGCCTGGGCTCCTAAGTCAAACCTGCCTGCCCTTTCTTGTCAGACTCACCCTCAGGGGTCAGGGCTTGGACATTAGGCCTTGGTCCCTTACAAGAAAGGGAAAGCCCAGGGCTCTGAGGGGCAGCTGTTCTCACCTCAGCCACCCAGAGGACTCTGCTTCCCCTGGCAGCAGGTCGGACCATCCACAGAGAGCAGGGTGTGGGGCAGGTGGTTTTTTGGTCTTTTTAATGGGTTTTGGGTCTGGGATAATTTTCAATGTTTAGGGGGGTTGGTTACAAGTTGTTATCAAGGGATAGGAAAAAGGCTAAGCAAAGGAGACTAGATTTAAGGTTCTTGTTTAAAAAAAAAGAAAGAAAGGAAGGAAGGAAGGAAGAAAGAAAGAAAGAAAGAAAGAAAAAAGAAGAAGAAAGAAGAAAGAAAGAAAGAAAAAGAAAGAAAGAAAGAAAGAAAGAAAGAAAGAAAGAAAGAAGAAGACAATTACTAGTTTTAAAGACTTTACACTGGATTGGGTTGTTTTATATTGTATACAAATTTGAAACTGATATTGTAAGAAAATGCTATATGTATATTTCTAATTGTATTTATACCATTCATTTAACAATGTAATGCAATTTTCTGATCCTTGAATGTTATTATTACCAACTATTAGGATATAAAGAAATGAAAGTTAGTAGTTAGACATTACAATAGAACTTGTAGTCATATTAGATATGTTTTAAAAATTGAGCAGAGATGTTTTAGACAGGTCATCTTCAAACCCTTCAGAGATCTACAGAATATGACATTTAAATGTTTTAATAACTTAGAAAATTTTTCTTTTTTGAGACATGTCAGCTCCTGGCAGTACCAATCTACTTCAGAGAAAATATGGGCATTGAAGAAACTGCATATGGAGTTAACTTTCATTGTGGCAAAAGTTAGCCACTGGACAACAAAGTATCCTTGAATCAACAGGACAAAATGGACAGACAGAACACGAAACAAAGGACTACTGATTGTTGCCAAAAACAAGTGTGGTTATGGCTTTATCAAAAGGCATCTTCTGAGGCCAGGACAATATGGCCCCATCCCTGAAGTGGCCTTCGCAATCCGGAAAAGGTACAGTGCCCTTTTCTTCGAAGGCAGCTTAACAGGCAGAGGGCCGATGGCTTCTGTTGTACAATGGAACAGCAGCTGAAAGCTCATGCCTCTCAAAAGTAGACTGGCATTTAATAGAGGGATGTGGAGAAGAAGGGGATGCTGAGATGAAGCCATATATACACAGCCAAGAAGAATGGACAGCTGAATTCAAAAACTGTCAACAATTTCCAGAACTTAAAATCCTGAATCATGACAGGACACTAGTGGAATTCAGGTGTTTCTGGTACGTGGACTGCTCTCACCCAATGTGAGGTTGAACCGTTGACCTTGTGTACATCCTACTTCACAAATGAGTCTGTCAGATACGCTAAGCCTATAGGCTGAAGATGATGCCCCAACACTGCGGAAACCTCAGGTGACTGTCCAGGCAGCTGGCTGTTTCTGTCAACTCACAAATTTTTTGGAAGTTGCTTGCATGCACTTCCTGTTTTTATTTTTGTTAGCTAATATTATTTCCTTCTTGGGTCTCTGAGGGAGTTGAAGATTAGTTAGTTATGGTTGAAGATCAGTTAGTTATAGTTGAAAATTAATTAGGATAGAAAGTGCATTAGATACATCTTGGATTTACCAAAATAGGATAGATAATGGAATTATTTTCTCTGATTTGTCAAATACCTGTTTAGGTATTTATTACTTGTATATATTGTATATAGTTATTGTACTTTTGTATATAGTTTTTCTTATGTTAGTTATAACCTTTTGCTTTTTTTTTCTTTTTATTAAAATAGAAAAGGGGAAATGTGGTGGTATTCTAATTGTACTGAAATGTGATTTTAATTGTATGTTAATAAATAAAGTTGCCCAGGGGTCAGAGCTATTAGAGCCATAGACAGAGCGTGGTGGTGGTGGTGGTGGTGGTGGCAGAGGCGGCGGTGGCGGTGGTGGCGGCGGCGGCGGCGGCGGCGGCAGCAGCAGCAGCAGCAGCAGCACACGCCTTTAATCCCATAGATCTCTGTGTGTTCACGGATACAGCCAGCATTGGAGACATACGCCTTTAAGACCTAGAGGGCTGTACTTACAGGCAGTGACGAGGCAGTCATGTGTTTGGGTTTACAACCAATGAGAAGGCAGAACAAAATACTATGAAAAGACAGCCACACAGGAAATAGCTCTCTTTTGGGAAGCTAGGACCACCGCAGGAGGAAGGGTGAGATTTTAGCTCTGAGTTCTGACCTCTTGGCTTTCTCTTTTACACTGGTTCTGTGTTTCTTATTTAATAAGACGGTTGGTTACATCAACAGCAGGGTTCATCCCTAAGGGATAACTGCTGTGCCTTGAACCACCATCCTCCTGCAGAGGGATGGCTGGGGGCCAGAAGAGGAGACTTTTCCCTCAGCCCTGGGGCCCCAGCTGGGCCCTACAAGGACCCCCCATTTCCTTCACGCCCCAGGGCACAGATAAAGTCCTGAGTGGACCAAAGAACAGCTCAGGAAACTGTCTCTGCTAGCCTCCTGGCTAGTCTCACATTAAGCAAGTTGTCCGCGTCCATGCCCCTCAGCTTCCTCACCTGCAGGACAGAGGGGCTAGTGTCTCCCCTTCATGGGAACATTAGGCTTACATTCAATCATCTGTGGAAAGTTTTTTTAGCACCTCATATTGAAACAAGGGACGCTTGAGGCATCTGTCTGCAGGTGAGAGCCGTGGGTAATGTCTTATTATATGACAATTCACAAAGAACTGTCCAGTCTCAGAGGCAGGCATACCCACCCTGACTGCTGGAAGCCCACCGGCAGGGAGCCAGGAGGGTTTGTTCTAAGTCAGGGGGACCTAAGAGGGCTTCTCTTAGCCTGGGCCCAGGAGTGGAGACCCCTTTCATGAGCAGAGAACAAGATCCCTGGCACATGACCGAGGACGAGGTGAGGAGGGTATGTTTCTCACCTTTGTAACCATGGTGTGCAAACCAGGATCTGTTCGTGTGTCCTGAATTTTTATTCTTCTTGTTCAATTTTCCTTCAAGACTGATGCTTGGGGCTCCCTAACCCCAATATGCAGCACCTCCTCCATACTGTAGATAAGTCAGTGTGGACCCCAGAAATCCACTGACCACAATCAGCTCTATACCCTTCCAGTCTTTTGTTCTATAGTCACTTCATTGGGAATCAATTTGTTTGTTTGTTTGTTTTTCTAGACAAAGTTTCTCTGTGTAGCCCCAGCTCTGTAGACCAGGCAAGCCTTGAACTCAGAGATCTGCCTGCTTCTCTGCTCCCCGAGTGCTGGGACTAAAGGCGTGCGCCACCGCACCTGGCTTGTCTTTTGGTTTTGGAGATGGGGTCTCTATGTAGCCCTGGCTGGCCTGGAACTCACAGACACCCACCTGTCCCTGCCTCCCACGTGCTAAGATTTAAAGGTCTGGCCTGGCGGTGGTGGTACACGCCTTTAATCCCAGCACTCGGGAGGCAGAGCCAGGCAGCTCTCTGTGAGTTCAAGGCCAGTCTGGGCTACAGAGTGAGTTCCAGCAAAGGCGCAAAGCTACATAGAGAAACCCTGTCTCGAAAAACAAAAACAAAAAAAGATTTAAAGGTCTGTACCACCACACCCAAAAGCAATGTTCTTTTTATTTTATTTTTGTTCATTTAGTTTGTTTAAAATTATTTATTAGTTAGCAGGGTGGTGGTGGCGGCGGCGGCTCTCACCTTTAATTCCAGCACTCAGGAGGCAGAGGCAGGTGGATCTCTGTGAGTTCGAGGCCTGCCTCGTGTACAGAGCTAGTTCCAGGACAGCAAAGGCTACGCAAAGAAACCCTTTATTCATTTATTTATTTACGGTTGGGGCACACAAATGTGCCACAGCACTCATGGGGGTCAGAGGACCACTTGCAGGGGCCAGTTCTCTCCCTCCACCTCATGGGCCTGGCCCAGGAGATTGAACTCAGGTCATCAGTCTTGGCTTGGAGACAAGGGCTCACTCTAGCCTCGACTGGCCCTTCATGGGGGCATTCTCATTTAAATCACCACGCTGAGGTTGGTCTTGAACTCCTGATCCGACTAGCTCCCCGTCCCAAGTGCTGGGATTATAGGTGTGTGTCACCAGGCCCTGCTGGAGAACTTGCCTTCTAATTTTGTTGGCAGTAGGCCTGGATGTGAAGGACGCTGTCTGGAGACAGACTGGAGTGGAGAAAGCAGAGAGGGAGGCAGCTGGGAATCCCTGAGGATGGTGGCCATGGGCTTCGGAGAGAGGGGGCACACCCACTGCCTGGGAGGACGGCTTCCAGAACAGACTCTAATGCTGGCTGTAAGGTTGGGGCTGAGTGGTGTCGGTGGTCTTCTGCTCTCCGAGGGCGGGCAGCGTGGTACCGCTGTGAGCAGGGCAAAGGGACACTGTCCATACCCTGACTCCTGACCCCATGACAGGTACTTCTGACCAACGAGTGGGTCTTGGCAACAGCTTCAGGCTGAGAGTGTAGCTCTGTGCTGAGTGCTTTACCTAGCACACCTCAGGCCCTGGCTTCAGTTCCCAGCCCCAGAATGGAAGGGAGGGAGGGAGGGACTGAGAACCTGCCTCCAAGGGTCCAGGAAGGGAGCAAATGAGGCAGTGGGTGGAGAGTGGGGCCATCTGTGTGGCTGTCACCACCTAACCCGGTAAATGAAGAAAGAAGGCCTGTCCTACAGGGCTGCTGAGGGAACTCAGGCCATGTGCGTGATGTTCAGGACATCCGTGGTCTGTGTGTAAGAACCCTACGGACTGACCAGTCTTATTGCCGGCAGCCAGTGGGGTCTTAATCTCTGCGATGCTATGCGGCACCCCTTCTGGGTCACTCTGCAAGGACAGCGTCCTTTCTCCTTTCAGGAGTGAGGGAAAGTTTGGTGGGAGGGAGCAGCCTCCTGAGCACAGGCCTGCGAAGCCGCAGCTGCCCGTCAGCGGGGAGAGCCACCTCCAGCCTCCAATCCTCAGTCCTCTGAGAAGTAAATGCAGTGGGGATGAAGGTTGGGGAGCCAGCCAGGCCTGGAGGCCCCAGGAGGCACAAGATAATCACAACAATTGCAATGCATAGGACTTCCTGTGGCAGGGCAGTGGGGGAGGGGTTGAGAGGGTGGCAGGAAAGGTCGTCCACCCTGAGTCTGCACGGTGGGGCAGGGGAGCCAGGTCTCCATCTCGGGGACCGCCTTGAGCTGGGGAAGAGCCCCAGGTCTGTCCCACAGAGAAGCCTTCCTCTGTGGAGAGTGAGGGGGTGTGTGGCAGCAGGGGCAGCCTGGAACCCACCGCGTGTGCCCAGGTTATCTTTGTTTACCATGGAGAGAACATGAAGGTACACACAGGCATTAACTGTGCCCACCTGCTCCCAACATTAATTTACGCATCCGCTCTTCCAGCCAAAGGCGCCAACAATAAAGGAAATTGCTCTTGAAGCTGACAGAGTCTGGGAACGGAGCTCTAAGACAGGCTTGTCTCCTCCAGGTGCAGCTGGGTCCCTCCCTACCCACCTGTCCCCCAAAGCAGAGGCGTGTGGCTGTCATCAGCAGCTGGGAGGGGCCCCCAACCCTCGGATTCATTCTTTGCCAGTGCCCCTCAGCCCTACACAGGCCCATGTGCCGTGGCTCACATCAGGACAAGCAGGAGAGACTAAGCAGGACTCCTTGGTGACCAGCTACGCACTAGGCAGGGTGTGGGTCTTGCATGATAGCACTTTGGGGGGCACTCTCAGGTAATTATACTGAGGACCACAGGATTCTGCACCGTGGCACAGGGCACTCCCGCCTCTCATGCAGGCTCTCTGGAAGGAAGTGTGTCCCCGCTCTGGCCAGGCTCTCTGGGGTCTCCCCTTCTCCGCTATCCCTGTGCAGCTTGGGCCAGGTCTCGGGGCTGACTGGCCCCACCTCCCTCAGGGTCCTCGACCAGCTCACCTGGAACACGCACAGCTTCCCCTACCCTGGCTGAGCACTGAGGGATGATGTTGACATGGGGTGCTGCCTGCAGCTCTCAGGGGCTTGCAGTCTGGAGGTGCTCCCCCCCCCAGAGCAAGGGGGCGCCAGAATTTATATATCTGTCCTCCCTCATCTGACTATCTCCCCACATCTGGCCCTGCCTCTGCTCGGCCTTCAGTGGTTCAGCACTGGAGCCACCAACTTGCAGACAGGTGGGTGCTTGGCCCCATATACCGCTTTAAAAAGCGAAAGGCTAAACCCTACTGAAGCACATGAAAAGCTTGTGAGCAAGACCCGAGGGCCTTCCTTCCAGGATGCGGAACAGGCGGTGATGCTGAGGGGATTGTGCCTGGAGAAGATGTGGATTCTCCAGCCCCGTCCCTGGTGCCCGCCCTGGGCATCTCCCCCTCCGGCCCTTCATCTCTTTCTTTGACAGCAAACCAGCCACGAATCCAGGTTCACTGGGTTCTGGGAACCGTTCAAGCAAATGATCAAATCCTTGGGGCTGGCGTGGAAGCCTTCACTTACACGTGACTGGTCGGAAGTACAGGCAGCAAAACATGGGACTTGCGATTTGTGGCTGAAATGCAGATGGTCTGGCGGGTCTTAGCCTGTGGGTCTGTCGCTATGTCCAGGCATTCGACTGGTGCCAGCACTGAGTCCAATTACACTCACTTCAGGTGTGACAAAACCACCTCTGGCGTTAGGAGTGGGTGAGAGAGTGTAGACAAGTGTGTATCGCAGCGGGGGCGTCCCCGGTGCCTTGGTGGGTGCCCCTTCTCTGTGCACAGCCCGGGGGGTGATCTAGCTGAAGTTTCACCCCACCCAAACCTTGCTGGTCTTTGGGGATAGGGTGCCTGAAAGCCTGAGATACCTCTAGGCGAGCTGGCTGAAACTGGCTGGGCCTAAGACGGCTGCCAGAGTGACTGCTGGGCGGTCTCTAACTGTGCTGTGACCCCACCACCGTGTTACGAGAAGCAGCTCCCCAACACTGTGCCAGTTGATGACTGGAGACATTCAGAGCCTCCAAATTTCCAGAACATCTCCCCCATTCCCCTCCATTAACCTATCCTCATTTTCTTCTGAAACGGGGCCTGATGTAGCCCAGGCTAGCCTCAGACTCACTATGTAGTGGACAATGACTTACACTCCGGATCCTTCTGCCCCTACTTCCCTAGGACTGGGAATATAGGCATGGACTACCGTGCCCAGTCTGCTGTGGTCCTCAGGCTGAGCCCAGGGCCTCATGCCGGCCAGGCAGGCTCTCTCCTAACTGAGCTACCCTCCCGGCCCTCTCTCACGCTGTAAGTTCCTGGTCCCCCGCAGGTGCAGACACTGATTTGTGTCCCAATATCACACCTCAGCCACGAGTGAAAATCCCCACTCTTTACTCTGCATTCATTTTGTCATTGGCCCCACAACTGAGGTGAAACAGTGCACTGGCCCCAGAGAACCTCAAAGCTACTCACGAGAAGACCTCCAACCTGTTCTCAACTAGCGCAGGAGTGCGCACCTTTAATCCCAGCACTGGGAAGGCAGAGGCAGGCGGATCTCTGTGAGTTCGAGACCAGCCTGGTCTACAGAGTGAGATCCAGGACAGCCAGGGCTATGTAGAGGGTCCCTGTCTAAAAAAAACACAAAACAAACCAAAAGGCCTGCTTTTCCACCCAGGGCCCTTCGTGGGGGTGCACCTCACAGGAACTTGGAGTCGTGGCACTCTTGCCCGGCAGCTGGGCCACCTGAATAGTCCTCCACCCTTCTATTTCTTTGTGTCCCCAAATTGTACTCTTGTATAATGACCCGTGACCTCAGCACAGCTGGGCTTTCCTTTAAACTCCAATTTCACACCCGCAGGATGGAGGATCGGGGCAAACAAGCACTTCTCATACAAGTTGCTGTTTCCATCTTCAGCGAAGAATTCTTCCAGGGAGAGAGTCTGGTGGCAAGCTGTGGCTCCTCCCTGGACAGTCTTGGTAATTAATTTTTTTATTTTTTATTTTTTATTTTATGTGCATTGGTGTTTTGCCTGCATGTCTGTCTGTCTGTGTGACCAGATCTTGAAGATACAGACAGGTGTGAGCTGCCATGTGGGTGGTGGGAATCGAACCCAGGTCCTCTGGAAGAGCAGCCAGTGCTCTTAGCCACTGAGCCACCTCTCCAGCCCTCTAGACTGGGTAATTTATAAACTACAGATTTACTACTTACTGTTCTGGAGGCTGTAAATCCAAGGTTGAGGAGGCCCCGCATCTGGGAGAACCTTCCGGTTCCATCACCCCGTGGTGGAAGGCAGAAGAGCAAATGTCCAGGTCATGTGACTTGAAACCTTTCCTCTTTGCCATGCCTGGTACAATCACCACCCGCTGTCACCAACACTGTCGACTGGGGATGAGTGCCTCTCGCAGGCTCTTTGGAGGACACGTTAAACCCTTCCCATTCCATTTGGGGCAGCAGTGGCCACCCTGTTCCAACTGAGGGGGAGCACATTGAACACAGTATGTGTGTAGGAGTCGGAGGACGGTCTGCGGGGGTCAGATCTCTCCTCCTAGGAAGTGGGTCTTGGGAGCTGAACTCAGGTCATCCGGCTTCTCAACAGGCTCCTTGCCCAGCTGAGCCTTCTCGCTGGCCCTGACACTGCAAATTTGAAACTTGCAGGCTGTTATTGTACAGGCTGGCCCTGGGGTTGAGTTTGTCTGCCATATCTTGTTAATTATTAGATGTTCGTTATTAGATCCCTCAGACTGGCGTCTCCCAAGCAACTGTCGCCAAAACCTGCTGGGTTTTCTTTTCTTTCTTTTTTCTTTTTTTTTCTTTATTAAGAAATTTTCTACTCACTCCACATACCACCCACAGGTCCCCCCTCCTCCCTTCTTCCACCCCCCAGCCCTCTTTCTCAAGCCACCCCTCATCCCCACATCCCCCAAATCAAGGTCTCCCACGGGAGACCTTGCTGGGTTTCCATGGCATACTATCAGGACACGTGCTGGATGACGTCACCTTGGTCTGCTGGGCTTCTTGAGGGTGAAGTGACTCTTGTCCCCTTTGGTAATAACTTTTTGAGACTACAGAAATGTCCTGCTTTCCATGACCCTTCTTCAGTTTGTGCTTTCGTTCATTTTTTCAGGGCCTCAGGCACACGCAAGCCTCTATCACCCAGTGACACTCCCAGCCCTAATTTGTTTTTTTTATAGCAGTATAGACTCAGGGACTGGGTTTACTCAGTGGGCTCTCCTACCCTCATTTGCTAATTTCCTTTTCTGTTCAGATGCTAACCCCTCTTTGGTAGAGCCCCTCAGCTGCGGCTCTCGGCACGGCCTTATTTTTCCAAGGGTCAGTCTATCCTCATTTGCACATTTTTGTCCTGGGTCTGGGATCAACTCTTGCTCTAAGAAGTCTTGGATCCTTTTAGTGACAAGGAGTCTTTAGAAACCAACCTGAGAGGCTGGAGAGATGGGGGAGTGTGTGTGTGTGTGTGTTGGGGATTGGATCCAAGGCCTTATGCATGCTGGGCAAGCATTCTTGCCTCTGAGCTAAGCCCCAGCTTCTCATTCTAAAGACATCAGAAAGCAGCACTTCAGCCGGGCAGTGGTGGTGGTGGCGGCGGCGGCGGCGGCGGCGGCAGCGCACGACTTTAATCCCAGCACTCAGGAGGCAGAGGCAGGCGGATCTCCGTGAGTTCGAGGCCAGTTTGGTCTCCAGAGAGTTCCAGGACAGGTAGGATTGTTACACAGAGAAATCCTGTCTCAACTCTTCCCTACATCACAAAAAAAAAAAAAAAAATCAAGTATTTTAGATAATTTGTGCCAATGGCCCTATTCTGCAAGTGCTATATGGTGTTTCAGAACAGGCCCCCAATGCCACACACACACACACACACACACACGCACACGCACACGCACACGCACACGCACACGCACACGCACATACGGCCTGTCTTTGATCAACTGCACCAAGAATGAAGGCAGGAGCTAATCCCCAGCCCCAGACTGGATCTCAAGGAGGCCAATAGCCTTGGAAGGCTTCGGAATCAAACTGTCTACCTCGCAGTGTCTACACTGGAAGGTGATCAAGGGCCCAATTAGAGCCTCTGTCTTAGGATGCAAGAAGTCTTTGGGATGTTAGAGGAGGGTCTGTACAAACTGCCTTGGTTGTTTCTGGAGTGAACTAAGCTCTGTTTTTTTTTTGGTTTTGTTTTGTTTTAAGACAGGGTTTCTCTGTGTAGCTTTGTGCCTTTCCTGAAACTCACTCTGTAGCCCAGGCTGGCCTTGAACTCACAGAGATCCACCTGCCTCTGTCTCCCAAGTACTGGGATTAAAGGTGTGCGCCACCGCCTGGCTTGAGCTCTGTTTTGTAAGAAGAGTCTTAGCCAGGAGTAGTAATGCACACCTACCACCTCAATACCCAGATGCTGAGGAAGGAAGATCACAAGACGGGACAGCCTGGGCTACACAGCAATCCTCTATCTCAAAAAAAAGAAAAAAAGAAAGGGGTCTCAAAAGAGAGCAAGGATTAGGTGAGGAGACAGCTTCCTGTTCTTAGGTATCACTTAATTTTTTTTTTTTTTATTTTGTTTTTGGTTTTTCAAGACAGGATTTCTTTGTGTGGCTTGGGAGCCTGTCCTGGAACTCGCTCTGTAGACCAGGCTGGCCTTGATCTCACAGAGATCCCCCTGCCTCTGCCTCCCGAGTGCTGGAATTAAAGGGGTGCGCCCCCACCGCCCCAGCTTAATTTTTAAACTTACATTTATTTGTGTGCGGCAGTGGGGGAGGGAGCAGGCAGGTGCATCTCACTCTTGAGGTCAGAGGACAACCTGCAGGAGTCAGTTCTCTCCTCCCAACGCGGAGGTCCCATGGGTCCCGGGGAGAACACCCACCCAGGCAGCCAGGCTAGGCAGCAAGTGCCTCTAGCTAATAAGCCATCTCACCAGCCCCCAAATTATTTTATTGTAGGCGCTCTTGCAGTACGAGTGTGCGTGCGTGTGTGTGTGCGTGTGTGTGTGTGTGTGTGTGTGTGTGTGTGTGTGTGTGTGTGTGTATGTAGACCTCGCGTTTGTACTTGAGTCAGACTGTCATCAGGATGTCATCAGGATGGCGCAGGCATCCCGAAGGGGAGGAGACCTCTCTGAGGGACAGGGTTCTTGTCTGACTGCTCCTTCCAGCAGAGGAAGCACCTGGCTAAACCTTTTCAGCATGTATCCCCAGCTCGCAGGAATGTGGGCCACAGCAGTCAGGAGCCAGGGCCCAGGGAGAGTTGAAGTTCCAGAAAGCCGAGAAGAGGGAATGGTGGATGAGTGCCCTGCCCGCTGGTCGCAAATTATTCATGGGCCAGCACATGAGCCTGCTGGAAAGAACCAGGCCTGTGACCTTGGGGGAGACCGGCTGGCCTTGCTTCGCTCTGGGAGCATATGTGGGGGACAGTGATAGGGGTGGGGTGGCAGTGGCCATGGAGCCCTCGACGCCTTTTGGGTCACCGTGTACAAACTTTGTCCTGTTGGCAGCAAGGCTGGGGATAGGCAGACAGACCCACAGACTCAAAGACATCAGCGAGCCCTGGGAGGTAACTGAGGCCCAGCCCAGGAGAGGCCTGGATCTTAGGACAGAGAACCTCCACCTCCTCTTGAGGGAGCAGAGAGGCTGGACACTGTGAGACGATGTCTGGGATAGAGGCAGGGGCCGGAACACTGGTTATTTCCCTTGCAAAAGTGAAATTCAAATGTGAGATAGTATCAGAGCCCAGGGAGGCATCTGGGCACAGATGTGCCCTGGGAGGCCTGGGGGCCAGGGTTCATAACTCAGGAAAGCACTGGGTGGGGTTCTTTCGGGCCCCGCCCCTTCCCTGGTCTGAGTTCCCAATCCCAGGCTGTTGCTGTGGCCAGAGGTGACTGTGGACTTTGGGCCAACTCCAGGCTCCTCATGTCTCCAGGACCTTCTTGGAGGCCCAGTTGGGGAGGCTGAGATGGTCACTTGGCTACCGTGGGACCATGAATTAGTAATGGCCACCGATCCTGCTGGCCCTGTGCCCTGTTTCCAGAGTAGGGTGGTAATCTGAACCCAGATACTCATGCCCCCAGACTCCACTCTAGGTGGGGCCACTGAATACCTCCCCTCACCCTCAAAATGAACAGAAATGGAGGCTTCATCCAACTCTGAGCATTGGCTGCTTACATGGTCACCTATTACAGAGGTTCCTGGACCAGAAATGTGAGGAGATGAAGTAGGAGGCCTCTCGACACACCTCACTGACAGGAGAGGTCCTTCTGGGTTGGGCCTCCGGCTCCTAATTGGGAGGGATCAGGTTCATTGCGAAGCCCTTTCTGAGGTGAGGCTCTAGGAACATACTAATCAAGCAGGCCCGGGGGGAAGAGAGGATTCTGGGAAAGATGGCAGGGGCTTCACTCCGTACCTGAGATGATAAGCACCTGGCCTGGGACTGCAGGCAGCTCCCCCCCATCTCTCTCCCCGGACACACCTCATAATTCCTACTCTTGTGGCATCTTTCGGATGTCCCCTGGAGCTCCAGGCTGTCTCTGCTCCTGCAGCCTGTCTCCTGCAGGCTCCCTTAGGTACCGAAACGGGTTTTTCCTAGGAGCCCTGTAATTCTCTCCAGGCAGATAAGGCATCCTTACATGACCACACAGCACTCTGGAGAAAACTACCCTCAGGAATCAGGCCAAGGGTGAGGGAATAGAGAGGCCTGGGGGGAAGGGAGGCTCTGGGGTGGGGGTGGGGCACCTCCTAGGTGGCAAGTGAGACATGGGGGGGCCTGAGACACTGAGAAAGTGGGGTACAGAAGGGACAACAGGGACGAGCCAGCTGCTCAGAGGTGGTGGGGTCAGGCTAGCTGTCGCTGAGCTGGTGACTGGGAAAGACCAGGATTCTCAGGTAGCTGCGTGGCTCCTGTTGGACCCCAGGTCTGTGTAACCCCAAGTTTGTCCCGGCTGGAGTGGTCTGCTGCAGCTGGAGTGCAGCTTACTGCTCTGGATTGCACGCTATAATAACATTCTTGTGGTGGTAGGAAGAACCCCAAGGCCTCGTGCGTGGCAGGCAAATGCTCCACCTCGGGGCTGCACCCCAGCCCCACAGACTAAATCCGATTGCCCTAGGGGATGACATTGGAAGGGGAGTGCTTTAAAAGGCAGTTGGGTTATTTAGAGGGATTAGTTATCTTCAGGCCTGGAAAGCAGGTTGTTGGGAGGTGAGGCCGGGCCTGCCTGGCTCCTCCACTTGCTGGTTTCCCTCAGCATTTCTGTCTTGCTGTGACTCTGAGTGAGGCCTTCATCAGGTTCGAACCTCCAGAACTATGATTCAAAACAGACCTCTAGGGTTTGGGGATGTCCTGAGTTCAATCCCTGGAACTCACATGGTGCAAGGAGAAAACCAACACACACACACACACACACACACACACACACACACACACACACACACACAAAATTTATAAATACACCTCTATTTTTTTTATAAAAGTTATCCAGGGCTGGGTGGTGGTGGCTCACAACTTTAATCCCAGCACTTGAGAGGCAGAGGCAGGTGAATCTCAGTGAGTTTTGAGGCCAGCCTGGGCTACAAAGGGAGTTCCAGGATAGCCAGGACTGTTACACAAGGAAACCCTGTCTGGAGGGGTGCGGGGTGTGGGGAATGGTATCCAGGTTCAGGTATTCTGTTATTGCTACAAAAAGAAGACTATGTCAGGGTTTCGGGGGTAGGGTGAGCAGGGTCATCGTCTCTGGTGGAAGTTTTCCTGAGGGCCTAGAGTTTCAACCTCCTGCCTGTCACCATGTCCCCAGGAGTGAGGACAGGGCCTGCTGCAACTGGCCGGGCCTGCTCCACCTTGCTGCCTGGTCCTCGGGGTTGCCCAGCAACACCAGCCGGAGACATGAGACTGAGAGCCGGGGTGCGTATCGGAGTGCGAAGCAGATGGATGATGGGAGCCGACCGGGCTCTGCATCAGGAGGAGAACACAATCCCTCATCAGTAGCCCAGCCTCTGAGAACCAAGCAGGAAGGGAGCTTGTGGGAGAGCAGGGCTCCATTCAGCCAGTCCAGAGGCCAGTGGCCAGGGAGGGGGAAGGGTCAGGGCCCTGTCCTTCCTGTGGTGACAGCCAGCAAGAGCATCCTAACACCTGCCCTACCCCACAGCCTGGCCACTGCAGAATCCCTCAGAGCTGAGCTTTGGACACCTGAGGGTGACCTGCTGCCCTCCTGGGCCGCTAATTAGACCCCTCAGGCGTCTTCACATGGAGTGTCTCCCAGGCTCCTCCCCTCACCATTGTTTTTCTCTGCTGAGTAGTACTCCATTGTGTATATGTACCACATTTTTTTCATCCATTCTTCCGTTGATGGGCATCTAGGTTGTTTCCAGGTTCTGGCCATTACAAATAGTGCTGCTATGAACATAGCTGAGTATGTATCTTTATGGTATGAATCAGCATTCCTTGGGTATATGCCCAAGAGTGGGATGGCTGGGTCTTGAGGTAGTTCGATTCCTAATTTTCTGAGAAACCGCCATACTGATTTCCACAGTGGTTGTACAAGTTTACATTCCCACCAACAGTGGAGGAGTGTTCCCTTTGCTCCACATCCTCTCCAACATTGGCTGTCATTGGTGTTTTTGATCGTAGCCATTCTGACAGGTGTACGGTGGTATCTCAGAGTCGTTTTGATTTGCATTTCTCTGATGATTAAGGATGTTGAGCATTTCTTTAAATGTCTTTCAGCCATTTGTAGTTCTTGTTTTGTGAATTCTCTGTTTAGCTCTTTAGCCCATTTTTTTTTAATTGGACTGTTCAGTATTTTGATGTCTAGTTTCTTGAGTTCTTTATATATTGTGGAGATCAATCCTCTGTCAGATGTGGGGTTGGTGAAGATCTTTTCCCATTCTGTTGGCTGTTTTTTTTTGTCTTATTGACTGTGTCTTTTGCCCTGCAAAAGCTTCTCAATTTCGAGAGGTCCCATTTATCCCCACCTTATTGTTTGAGATGGGGTCTCACTGAACCTGGAGCTCACTGCATGGGCTAGCCCAGCGGGCCATCGAGTCCTTGGAGGTTACCCCGTCTCTGCCTCCCCGGGTGGGGATTACAAATTTATATCCTTACTGTTGTGCTGGTTTTTCACTTGGCTACTGTAGATAGATCCAAAGCCATCTCCCCAGTCCCAGTTTATTTGTGGACACTAAAGCAACCCTACACTCTTCCGAGAAATCCTACTTGGCCGTGCTTTGAACATGCCGGTTGCTTCGGCTGCCCAGCGTCTCATTGACCTATGTTCTGCACCTATGTTCATGAGACGTTTTCAGTCTTATTTTCTTGTGATGTCTTTTTAAGATGTTAGCATAAAATGGGCTGGGAAGCGCTCCTTTATTACATTTTCTAAGAGTGTAAAAAAAGTCAATATTAAGTGAGTTTTAAGTGTTGGGATGAGTTTGCCAGAGGCCGGTTGAGCCTGGGGCCTCCGTGAGGAGCCTGAAACAGTAACTTGAAGGGGCTGGAGAGCTGGCTTCACAGCTCAGAGCACTGGCTGCTCTTGCAGACGATCAGGGTTCAGTTCCCAGCACCCACATGGTGACCAAAACTGCCCATCAGTCTAACTCCAGGAGAGCCAATGCCCTCTTCTGACTTCTGTGAGCAGGCATGCACACGTTATACATACATACATACATACATACATACATACATACATACATACATACATGTAGGCAAATACATAAACAAAAGAAAATAAATAAAGCTGAAAAGAGAAAAAGAAAACCTTTAGTTCAAGTTGTGCCGTAAATCCAGGCAGGTATTGAGTCCTCTGAGTCAGTGGTGTTGCCTTCAAGTTGCTCACCTCATTCAAGTGTCCTGTCTGCTGGCTGCATTACTCAGTCTTGCCTTTACCGTTTTAGTTTTAGAAGGTCAGAAGTGATGTTCCTTCTTTCATCCTGACCTTTGTAATTTGAGTTCGTCCTTTTAAAGTCATTTTATTTTTAATGTGTGTGTGTGTGTGTGTGTGTGTGTGTGTTTGGCATGGCATGTGTATGGAGGTCAGAGGTCGACTTTCAGGAGTTGGTTCCTCTCCTTCCACCATGGATCCCAGGGATTGAACTCAGGTCATCGGGCTCAGGGGTGAGCATCTTTACAGAGTGGTCTGGTTCATAACAGCACCATCCAGTTTCCCTGAAAAGTTAATTGGCCTGCTCCTCAGGAACAAGGGCCACACATGACGGGAAGCTAGGAAGACCTGGCCTCAGGGTAAAGGAACTTCAGCTTTCCACCAGAGGGAAAGGCTGGGGCAGCTTGCAGGCAGGCTCCTTCTTCCCTGCCCACGGGGGCAATGGCTCTTCTCTTTCCCCAGGCACTGGCTTTCTCTGAACTCAGAGTAGAAAGCCTGCTCATGGGGAGGGAGAAGGAACCCCTCACCACCCGTATCCACATGGCAGGCAGGGAGAATGTTGCAAAAGGCATTGTGTCCTCACAGAGGAGGGACAGATGCCCTGCAGATGGCACAGGACCATCCCAAGCGGCCGCCGTCATTCCAGGGTTTGGTGTAAGTGAATTGCTGGCAGGGAAACCTGCTCTTCTGAGCCACACACCCCTTTCCAGGCCTGAAACACACGACTCCCTGCACCCCTAGCCACAGGGTCCCCTGACCTCAGGGGGTCCTCTGCTTGTTAGGGCCCGCCCGCCCACCGCCAGCCCACAGTGAGGTCCTGCTGCCCCCACGTGGTGCAGAGGCCACCTTCCTGAGGCCTGTCTTGCGATGACTGATTTCAGTTCATGTGTCTTTGCACGGGCACTCTCGGCTCAAACACCCCAAGGCTACTGCTCCTGTTCCTTCCTGTTACAACCCTGCGTGTGAGGATTCTGATTTTCCAAATAAAGATCTTAGTACTTTGACTTAAAATCTGGACTTAAATTTTTTTGTTGTTTTGAGACAAGGTTTCTCTGTGTAACCCTGGTTGTCCTAGAACTCGCTCTGTAGACCAGACTGGCATCGAACTCAGAGATCCACCGGTATGCGCCACCACTGCCTGGCGACTTTAAATTGTTTTTAACTTGGTTTCTTGAGATAGTGTCTCACTCTGTAGCCCAAGCAGGCCTGAAACTCACTCAGCCCAGGTTGGTCTAGAACTGGTGGCGATCCTCCTGCCTCAGCCTCCCAAGAGCTGGGGCTACTGTAAGAGTCACTAAGCTTTGACCAAAGCAGATCTTTAAAGAACCCCTTGTGGCTGGAAGATAAATAAACCCTGTCTTGAATCCCCCACCTGCCAACACACACACACACACACACACACACACACACACACACACACACACACACCCTCCACACTCATGAAGAGACTATTGTCAATTCAAGAGCAGCTAGCTTTGGGACACATAACAGGGATTGGCTCCCCGACCCCTTTTTCTTTTTGAGACAGGCAGGCCTTAAATACGTGTGTGTGTGTGTGTGTGTGTGTGTGTGTGTGTGTGTGTGTGTGATTGTTGTTGATTTTCAAGATAGGGTTTCTCTGTGTAGTTTTGGTTGTCCTGGAACTTGCTCTGTAGACCACGCTGGCCTTGAACTTAGAGATAAAAGGCATGTGCCACCATGCCTGGCTGTTACTTTTTTTTTTTTTTTTTTTTTTTTGGTAATGGTGAGGTCAGAAGACACACTAGCCAGAGTGGAACTCAGGTCCTCAGGCTTGGCAATAGCTGTCCTGACCGGCTGAGTCATTGCTTCAGGCCTGATGTGACATGCGTTTATGTTATGATGATATACTATGTACTATTATCCCTGAGTGTATGTATGTACGCCACATGCATGCAGGAGTCTGGAAGTCACAAGAGAGTACTGGATCCCCTGGAGCTGGAGTTACAGATGGTTGCAGGGCTGCCACTCTCTGGGTCCTGGGACTCGAACCAGGGTCCTCTGCAAGGCAAGTGCTTGTAAGCACTGAACCATCTTTCCTGACCTCCCATGTGCAACTAAAGAAAAAAAACAAACCAAAATTCACTTGCTCGATCAGATTCCAAAAGCAGAAGGTCCACCACTGCCTTGGTAGACACCAATTTTATTCGAGAGGGCTGTGACACGGTGAAATACACTTCCCAGAGTCCCTGAAGCAGGGTGGGCACACGCTCTGTTTTAGGGGGTGTGACGGAGTTCAAGAACACTCCTTATTGGAGCAAACTCCTTTTCTTCATTTTTCTCTTTATTCAGCAACCCGGAGCTGGAGATGCGACATCTGGAGCTCTAGCTGCTGTCTTGGAAGTGAAAGCTAGGATGGTAGGATGGTTGGTAGAAAGATAAGAACCTAATGATCATTTCAGTCTTACTTCACTGTCTCTGTGGTTCAGGGGTCAGGGGCTCTCTAAGGCCTGGCTTGGCTGTCTAGGCCTGGGGAACCACTTGCAGCCCCGGCCACGGTGTTGGCACCCCAGGCTTTTGACAGCGGGTGGTCTAGAAGTTTCAGTTCCCAGCTGGGGCGCAGAGTGCTCGGGGTCACGATCTCGGTCCCCCCGCCCCGGTTCTGCGGGGCTGGCAGCTTGCAGCCTGAGGTCCTGCGTGCAGAGGGCAGGTGTGGCCGTCACACCACGGGGACAGTCGCTTTCCGCCGCCAGTCAGGCTCTCCCTCGCGGGGCGCGGAGGAGGGAGCTGCACGAGCTCCGCGCGCCCCCTGGCGGCCAAAATGAGGAGGGACTCGGCGCCGCCGAGCAGGTGGCGCCTCCGCAGCTCAGGGGTCACAGCATCTGGCCCGCGGGAGCCCGCTGCTGTCTGCAGAGACTCTCCAGCCAGGCGGGGCCTTCAGATCCTGTAAGTCACCTCCCTCCTCGCCCAGTGGGGCCCCAGAGCCCCCACCCACCCAACGAGTTTCTCATCCCTCTGCCTGCTGCTTCCATATCCCCAAGAGAAGCTAGCTGCTCCTGGGCTCTGGGGTTTGCTTTCTATCCAGAAAAACCCTGGCAGCAGGCAGAGGCTTCCAGGACCGCACCTCCGTCCAACAGCGGGTGGGTAGGAAGCACGTGGGTACTGAGCATAAGCCCCCCCCCCCCCACCCTTCGAGTTCTCTTTCTGCGAGAACACTGCCTTTTTTCCATGGTATATAACTTTAGTTAATTAGATCTTAAAACAAGCACTGTACACTTTTTCTGCAAAAACAACTCTGTTCTGGTAAAAACACTTTAAACTCTTGGGAAGCAGAGGCAGGAGGATCTCTGTGAGTTCGAGGCCAGCCTGGTCTACAGAGCGAGATCCAGGACAGCCAAGGCTACACAGAGAAACCCTGTCTTGAAAAAGAAAGAGCAACAACATAACTTAGTTAGGCACTTTATTTTACACATGAGTGCTTTTGCCTGCATGTATGGATATGCACCATTTGCATGCCTGGTACAATCGGAGGTCAGGAGAAGGCAGCAGACCCTAGGAACTGCAGAGACAAAGGGCTGTGAGTCATCATTCAGCTGCTGGAACAGAACTCAGGTCCTTCCTCTGGAAGAGCAGCCAGTGCTCTTAATCACTGAACCATCTCTCCAGGCCCCTAAAAAACTATATGAAAACTATATGCTATTTGAAATACACTCTGAATTTAAACATTAATTACCAACATTAAAATGCAAAATAATTCAACTTTTAAGCATTAATTGTATAGCAAAAATGGATACTTTTTTTTTTAAAAAGATTTATTTATTTATTACATATAGTGTTCTGTCTGCATGTATGCCTGCAGGCCAGAAGAGGGCACCAGATCTCATTACAGATGGTTGTGAGCCACCATGTGGTTGCTGGGAATTGAACTCAGGACCTTTGGAAGAGCAGCCAGTGCTCTTAACAGCCGAGCCATCTCTCCAGCCCAAAATGGGTACTATTCAACTAATAATACTCTATTGAGTTAAATAAAACCCTAATCTAATCTTTAAAAGAAAACCCTAAGCCGGAGATGGTAGTGCACGCTTTTAATGCCAGTACTCAGGAGGTAGAGGCAGGTGGATCTCTAAGGGTTGGAGGCCAGCCTGGGCTACAGAGCAAATTCCAAGACAGCCAGAGCCATACAGAGAAACCCTGTCTCAAACAACCAAAACCCAAACCAACAAAATGTAACCCTAACCCTTTGAGGGGTGGGGGATGCACTCCTCAAAGTTGGGTTTTTGTTTGTTTTTTGAGACAGGGTTTTACTGTGTAGCCCTGGCTGTCCTGGAACTCACCCTGTAGCCCAGGCTGTCCTGGAACTCAAGAGATTTGTTTGCCTCTGCCTCCAAAGTGCTGGGATTAAGTGTGTGCTACCACCACCTGCAATAGAAAGTTTTAATATACTTATGGAGATGGCATTCTATATTTCTGCTCTAGAGAGTGGATTCCCAATTTTTATCTATTGGTACTAAAGCTTGAACCCAGGGCCTCACCTACATAGGTGGGTATTCTACCACTGAGCTACATCTCCTGCCCCTACAGTCGACTTTTCATTTTCTGTCTCTACTAAAGACCTCAGAAACACCAGAGACATTGCCATTGGGGGAAATGGGATGTGTTGGGGGTTGAGGTCCTGACTCTCAGATCTGGACCAAGCCTATGGAGCTGCTGATACCTGGGCAGGTCAGCCATGATGTATCTGGTTGGGTCCTGGATGGCAGGAAGTTCCAGTGGGTGCTGGGCCACAGACTCTACACTTGAAACAGCATGAGCTCAACAGGCTCACAAAGCCTAGGATCCAGCATGGCACCACTGTCTCTCTCAGTTATGGCCGGCAAGATGGAGGCCTGGTCTACCTACTGGAGTGCTCACAATGGAATCTCAGTGAGCAGAGCTTTCTGTATCCGGGGCTCAATCTTCCTAATGCTGTAGTCCTTTAACATATCATAGTGACCCTCAATCATAAATTATTTCATTGAGACTTAACCACTGTAATTTTGATACTATTAGGAATCATAATGTAAATACCTGTGTTTTCCAATGGTCTTAGGTGCACCCCTAAGGGGTCACAACCCACAGGGTGAGAAGAGAAGGCATTATGGCAAGGCATGTTTTTCCAATGCTATCAGCACAGAACTCTTTTGAAATCTGCAGAAGGGTTTCTTGGTTTATTTTTGCTTTGTTTTGTTGAGACAGGGTCTTACTATGCCTCCTAGCTGGCCCTGGAACTCTTTATGTACAGCAGGATGGCTTTGGGCTGAGATCCACCTGCTTCTTCCTACTGAATGAATTGGATCATTAAAGGTATGTACCACCATGCCTGGTCCAGAAGGGCATCTTTAAAACCATCTTTCTGCTTTAATCAGGAGACAGAGGCAGAGAGACAAGAGCTCTGTGAGTTCAAGGCCAACCTGGTGTACAGAGCTAGTTCCAGGATGTAGACAAAGCTGTAAAACAGAGAAACCCTATCTCAAAAACAGAAACAACAAAACAACAATAAAATCCCCATCATTCATTCCACCTTTTCAAACACATGCCCGCGGTGGTCTTCATCCACAAAAACAGAGGCCAGACTGTCTGCAGGAGCTGGGGCTGTCTGCCCTATGCTGGTTAGCCTTGTCAGGTCCTACAAAGGCCACACTCCATCTGCCACCTAGCATCCTCTCCTGATTTATGACAACAGGGGTCTCCAAGTGCAGATCTGTCCCTGTCACTTTTCATGGCCTCACACAAGGTTTTGGGAGCCACACCCTGAGCCCCAGTGAGTACTTAGGAACCAGGAAGTGCCATTGTTTAAAACTATTCATCACCACAAACAGCCTGAACTAGAACACCCCTTTGAGGTAAATCCAAAGGGTCGGATAACCTTTCCCTTCCCAGAGGTTATAGCTCTGGGGATCAGGCCTCAGGCACAATGGACTGTCTTCATCAAGGTGGCTGTTTGGTGGCTCTGGGAATTGTCCAGGTCCTAAACCTTTTCTTCCTTCTCTGGTGGGAAGGTCACCCCAAGATCCAATTGTCACAGCAACCCAACCACTGGTGTCTGTTGGCCCTCAGTCGGGGAGAGAAATTGGTAAGTGCAACTTCTGGGCCCACAGCTTTCTAGAACCTCCACATCCCGTCTCCTGGAAAAGGGGCAGTGCCTTAGACAAGCAATGACAAGCTATTGCCACCCAGGGGGCAGTTCAGGGTGTGAGAGATGCTGGCAGATCACTAGGTGGGGAGGACAGTGGACTTCTCCTGGGGCTGTGACTCATATTTCCCTGTTCAAAAATGGGTGCTGTGACCTCTAAAAGCCTCTTGGGTCTAAATAAACCTGTATTCAAGTCTCGGATTCCAAGCGGAGGATCCCACCGCAGCCTTTCTGAATATTGGTGCTATGGTAATTGCATGGAGTTCTGTCAGTGTCAAGGCACTAGAGACTCTCCTTCGGAAGGGCCTGTGGTGTGCAGGAGCTGGAATTCAGTAGGCCAGCTCCTAAAAGGACTAGAACTCAAGAGCTCCAGCTTCCAGTCTTTTGGGTAAGGATTCAGTGAGGATTGCGTAGTTTCAGAGCATTGGAGGAAGCCGTGCCTGAGGGTGCCCTTCCCTATTCAAGGAACGCTGTTCTAAGTGTCCCCCCGCCCCATGCCAGGATCCCCATGCCCTCGAAACAAAACATAACAGACGCAGTGAGGAAACCCTTGTCTCAGGTCTTCTGGTTGCTCAGTGGGGTCAGAAGCCTGGACAGCACCGCCACCTGGTGTCTGGCTGGGGTAGTGTTCGGTTCCCCAGCCGGGAAGAGGTAGCACTGGGCCCACAAAGGCAGGCAGGCTCCTGTCCAGACACTCATCAAGTTCAGACTAACTGCACGTCCTCATCAGGCGAGTCTACAGGATACAGGTGTTTAGGCACACGGGGCAGTGAGGCCCTCTAGGACACAGGGCTTGCACGAGATGGCTTTGTCGGGAGGGCTCTGATGCACACCCCTCAGCCAACTGTCGGGGACGGGGGGTGTCTTTTGGTTATTCCTGCACGAGGGTGACACACTCCCTTACTTATTCCTGTCCTCTGTCTTGTTGGATATGTGTGGGCAGCTATTGATCGAGTTCAGCCATTTGCCAAGGTATATACACATTTTATTTAAAAAAGTTTACAGTTTCATTATACACAACTATGAAGAGGTTATAGGAGGCATTTGTCCAGGTGACAGACATGCCCACTAGATCATCACAATGCAAGGAAGGTGGAAGGAAGGAGGCAGGGCAGGGAGGGAAAGCGGTAAAAAGCTTAGATTTCAATTAAGGGCTGCTAAGTCCCTTTTATCTTTTCAAGTATCACACAATGTGTACCAAATACAATCAGTAATTAAAGGCCATTTCTTCCCACGCCCACAGCCAAGTAACTGCTAACCCAAGAGCCATGGCCATTCCTCAGGTGAGTGGAAAGCTGCACACCCACGACCCCAAAGGGCCTTCACCCCATCCAGTCCCTAAAGAGCTGGCCAAGGTGTTCAGTGGCCAAAGGAAGATGAACATGGATTCACAAGTCCAAAGAAATGCAGTTCTCTTTGTGCCCAATCAGAAACAAGTTGGTTTGTCACTCAGCAAGGCTATGACCCGATCAGAATTGAAGAAAACAAAGTAAAACCCTTTGCTAACTTGTAAATTGCTTCACTTTCCCGAGTCACTAAAATCCAATACCAGTTCTCAGAAACCTGACCTAGAGAGACTAGACTGGCAGAGGATCTGTCATGATTCTCAGCCACCCCAAAAGGTGGCCTAGAAAATGCAAGTATCAGGTCAAGGCCAACTAGAACTTCGGGGAGCCCTTTCCAGGACACAGTTCCTCTGAGAAGACGCACTCCTCAGGAGCCTAGATCAGCCGTTGGCAATTAGAACAGCGCTTGAAGTGGACAGAAACATTAGTGCTGGAGAGATGTGGCAACTTCTGAGAACTCTCTCGTTAGTAGGAAATGCTGGTTGAAGCTGCACAGTATTCTCGAGGAAGGTGGAGACTGCTGACAAGAAATGTCAAGTGCCAGGGTCTATGTTGGCAACCACAGAACACAGCCCACTGGCCCAGGGCTGGGCTTCGGGGGCAGAGGGACGCGGCAGGGGTGGGCTGCCAGGCAGCAGCCGCTTTGCTTGGTGGTGTTTGGCAAGAGCTCCAGTCATCTGAATGGCTTGCACTGGTAAACCACACGGTAGGCCCTCAAAATGGTTAGTACAAAGGGTGGGCAAACGCCAGCAACAGCCCGGACTTACTGCTCCCCCTCCAAGGCAAGAGTGCTCAGCCTCCAAAGGAGCTCAGCGGCCCCCTGGGAGTTAGGAGGGACGCCCACAGCCAACTAAAGAGGGTTTCGGTGCCCAAACAGCGGAGCTCACCTATTTACTATGGAGCCCTGGAGCCCTCAGAGTCACAGCCAGGCTTTATTTCTGGTCCTTTGCACCTATGGATATGGTATGGTCATCTAGTCCTACCTCACCAAGGAGTAAGGAAGGTCCAGAGAGATTGCGAAGTCAACTTCCTAGCAGAGTCAAGGCCTAGAGAGCAGCAACGTGCACAGAACCAGACCTGGCTCCGGGAAGTTGAGGGTGGCGTGATTTGGGGGCAGTCATGACCTGTCAGTACTGCAGTGATTCACCACTCACCGCGATGGGCCTTCCGCCCTGCGGCCTCAGCCCTAGGCTCCATCCACATGGGCATTCTGCACGGTCAGCTGTGTGCTGCTGCTGCTCTGCACGCGAGGGAGGGACTGACGTGTCTCCAATGCAGCAAAGTGGATTCTGGGGAGGATCGGAGCGGCTGCTCACACCCATTCCCTAAACTTGACTCTGTTATGCTTTGTTGGATTTTTGTTTTGTTTTGTATTTCTTTCGACAAGATCGAGAACAATCATCAGGATCTTTTTGTTTTGGAAAGGTAATTAGAATACTATTTTTATACAGTATTGAAAAAATACAATTTTTTATTGTTTGAACTCAATCACCACCCAGCACTTCAAGCCTACCCTAAGTAGCACCTACAGAAAAGGTCAGAGCATGAGCAAACTGCAAGTCCTCAGGGGAAGGAAGCAGGGTGGAGGCGCCAGCAGACCCTCCTTCCCCCACAGCAGACAGCACACCAGGTAAGACGGCCACACGGCACAGTGTTTCCCAACTGCTGAGGCCACCTTGCACACAGCAGGCAGGGGACAGCGCAGAGAACCGACCACAGCCCCCCCACAGAACTGCAGTTTCCCCAAAGAAAACCTTTTGCTTTATGCCCGTAATTAACATAAAATAAGTAAATTATTTGTCTTTTTATTTAGGAAAATAATCATGCTAAAAGTTGTACTTTATATAGATTTTCAAAGGAAAAACTGATTGTGCTTTCTGAATTAAAAAAGAGAGGTGTCTCCCAACCTCACCGACTTAAACCCTGTGGAATACAGCACTTCTACACTACAAACACATGGAAAGAAAAGTTAGTCCAGCGGGACATTCAAATGTCTTCAGAAGGTCTTAGGATTGGCTACTCCTACTGCTCAGCTTTCCACACAAAGAATACAGAGCTTCTGTCTAAACTGTCTTCAAATCCCTTCCAGAGCCAGATGGAAGCTGCTGGGCACTCTGGGTGGCAGTCAGCTGAGCAGACAGAGGCGGTGGCAGCGGCGGCGGCGGGCCAGGCTTCCAGCTGTCTGACTTGCAGAGGGAGAAAGTGTCCTCCCTCCACAACCTGCCTACGTCTGGTTCACACCTCCTCCCTAGCCAGTCACAGAAGAAAGTGGATCTTCCCCACCTCAACAACTTGTTTCAATTACTACCCATTTTAAATTGAGGATGTTTTAGGTCTCATATACCCACACTTCCCTCTCCCATAAGCAGTCGGCAACTGGGCTGCCACGAGCAGCTGCCAGGGAGAGAAAAACAACAAAAAAACAAAACTAAGACTGGAGTTCAAAGGATCGCTCGCACAGGGCCGCGTCTTCCTCCACCGGATGGTGCCTCGTCCAGGGAGGAGACTGTCTCCTGGTAGGTAAATTTCAATCTGTAACCTGTCTAAGTTCAATTCACACAAATAAAAAATAAAAAGGAACAAAAGAGAAGAAAAACAGCAAACAAAAACTGCTTCCAGTTTTTGCTGCTCAGCCCAGGGCGTGGTCTCCAACGGGCCCAGCACTGGGGGCAGATCTAACTGCACCTCCCACTTCTCTCCTCCAGTCCTGTTCTCTCAAAAAATGTCTGCATGACGAGCTGTACCCCAAGAAAAAGATTTATGTCCAGAAACACTTCCAAAAGTTCTTCAGAGCAAAACCACCGTGGCTGCAGGTCTGGTAGCATAGAGGACAGGAATCTACCTAGAAAAAATGCTCTTAAATCTGAGTCAAAAAAAAAAAAAGTCTCACCTCTCACCCACCTCCCTGTCTCCCAGTGCTCCTCAGAAGGGGCCACGGAGGCCGTGGAGCAGCTGCTGTGGACATGGCTAGAGCCACACGCTCCCAAAGCTTGCCTCTTCCTCAACCTTTCCTTTCCACTCTCGAAATGCACTGTTCTATCTTCATCCAAGAGCTGGTAGATTTGGTTTTTTTCTTTGGAACCATCACTAAAAAGAAGCAACCTTTTCCTGCTAGTTTTACTCCTGTTGACCTATCTGAGCGGCAATTTCTTGACAGTTCAGTAGCACACAGGCTGACTTGGCCAAATGGACTTATGAATGCATGCATTCAGACCGCATATTGCTACCAAAATGGAATGTGGGAATATGCTATGCACCTCAGGTTGAGAAATGACCAAGAAATCAAGATCTAAAGGGTGATATATAATATATATATATCAATGCTATTATTCATAAAAACCTTGTTTAGTAATAAAAAAAATTGCTTTGTTTAAATATGAATATTATAGTCTGCTTCTCATGGTTAGGAAATAATAGTCTTTCTGAAAAGCAGATGCTTTTCTACTACAACTCCATGTCCTGGGCCTCATCTTCCGAAAAGTCAGACATAGAGCTCTCCGAAGAGCTGTCTCCAGTGCCCTCCTCCTGCTCCTTCAGGGCCTCCTCCGTTGCATACTTCTGGATGTACTCTGCACAGGGAAGGGGAGGGAAGAAAGCAGAGTGAGTTCAGTGACCCCCAAGGGACAAACTCCCTGCTCTACCAGGGTAAGGGGTGCTATGAGGACTGAAAGCCAAGGGGGATTCCTTGGGGAGGTGACTAGTGTGGGGTGGAGTGGGCGAGCCCCACTTTTGACTTTCCCAGGTGGAAGAGGCCTGGTGATGACTCCACAGAGGTGATCAGGCCACCTGTCCTCCTGACCTGCAGCTGTGGAATTACAGCTGGCTCGGGTCTGCTGCGGCTGCAGACTCCCGAGATGCTGGCCGCTGGGGTTTGGACAGTATAATGGTCTCAGTGCGCTCATCAGGAACAAGCGGCTATGGAGGCTGAGGGGTAGCCGAGTGGTTCTGCCATACATTATTCTCGTCAAGATCTATGCTTCAAGAACCTAGGCCAATGTGCTGGCTGAAAACGAATTTAAGATGTGCTGAATAGAGAATAAAGTTGTTCCTAAAAGCGCACTCTGTTGCTAGGAGGTGGTGGTGCACACCTTTAATCCCAGCACTCAGGAGGCAGAGGCAGGTGGACCTCTGAGTTCCAGGCCAGCCTGGTCTACAGAGTGAGTTCCAGGACAGCCAGCGCTACACAGAAAAACCCTGTCTTGAAAAAACAAAAACAAAACACATTGAGTAAACTCCCTACACATATAAGGAAGGGCGACTTGTGGAAAACCTATCAGGACACAAATGGTCCCTCATGTTCTCAGGCTGTCTTTTTCTATGGAGCTGTAGGAGCTGCTATCAGGAGGTAGACCGAAGCCCCACGGGAACACTCCCCTGGTCCCCCACTTCAGTCTGTACTGTGACAGAGTGTAGCCCAAGGCGGTACGGAACCTACTATGCACCAGACTGGCTTAAACTGTCTGAGTGCTGGGTGGTGGTGGTGCACGCCTTTAGTCCCAACATTTGGAGACAAAGGCAGGCAGATCTCTGTGAGTTTGAGGCCAGCTTGGTCTACAGAGTGAGTTCCGGCACAGCCAAGGCTACACAGAGAAACCTTGTCTTGAAAAACCAAAGCAAAAAGTACTTTTTGGAATAAGAAAAATGCTGAATTATATACATGTGGGAGCACACAGGTGTTCAAAGTGGCCAGGTGTAGCCTAATGTTAGAGTTGCAGGTGGTTGTGAGCCACTTATGTGGTGCTGGGAACTGAACTTGGGTTTTCTGAAAGAGCACCAAGCGCTGCTAACCACGGACCCATTTCTCCAGCCCAGAGATTTTATTTCTGATTCATGTCTGGCTATATTCTACTTCCCCTTCATAGAAGTTGCTATATCTGTCACACCATCTTTAAGATATTCAAAGAAACAGATGTCTATGAAGTATTTACTAAGAAGGCAAAGAAACTAAGAACAACGTCGCTGATGGGGAGGACACCGGACACAGAGGCAGGGCTGCACCATGACAGGAACTGGATGAAAGCTCAGGGAAGCGGTTACAGCCACTTAAGCCCTACGATGTCCACTCTGCATAGGACAGTCCATTTAAATCTTAGTGTCACCAAAATTGTGTGGCTGGGCTACGAAAACTCAACATTAACTTTCCTTTTCTTTTTGAGACAGGGTTTCTCTGTGTAGCCCTGGCTGCCCTGGAACTCACTCTGTAGCCCAGGCTGGCCTTGAACTCACAGAGATCCGCCTGCCTCTGCCTCCCAAGTGCTGGGATTAAAGGTGTGCACCACCACAGCCCAGAATATATATAAATCAGAGTCTCATGTAGTCCAGGCTGACTTCAAAATCTCTACATATCTAAGGACAACCCTGAACTTATGACCTCCCTGACTCAAACTCCCCAGGCACGTGCCACCATACTTAGTTTATGTAGTGCTGGGTTTTGTGTATGCCAGGCAATTACTCTATCAACTACGCCCCAAGCTGGCCTTTAAAAAAAAAGGGCAACAAGACCAAAACTGAGGAAAATGAGGCAGAATGTGAGAGGCCTTGGTGAGTACATATAAATCAAGAAATTCTGTGTTTTTCTATGGCAGTGGTTCTCAACCTGTGAGTCACTTACTCTCACGGGTTGAATATTAGATATCCTGCACAGCAGCTATTTACATTACAATTTGTAACAGTAACAAAATTATTTATAAGTAGCAATACAAATAATTTTATGGTCAGGGGTCACCACACCATGAGGAACTGTACTGAAGGGCTACAGTTTTAGGAAGGGAGAGAACCACTGTTCTATAGGTTAGTTTCTCATGCCTAACAGAGGGCGTGAATACACTCCCGTACCTGAAACCCTCCAACTAGACAGTCACAGAAAGATCCCTGGCTGGATGGTGGTTTGTGTGTGCATACCTGCATCTGCATGGAGGCCAGGGGCTAATGTCAGGCCTCTTTTTTGAAGCGTGGCCTCTCACTGACATCAGCTAGGCCAGTCGGTGAGCTCCACAGAGCCTCCTGTGGCTCTTCTACTTACGATATCAAGGCAAGTACTTGAATGACTGAGCTCTCTCCGGGGCACTAGCAAAGGTGTTTTTTTGTTGTGTTTTTGAGATGGGGTCTCTCTATGCAGCCCTGGCTGTCCTCTAACTCAGATCTGATTGCCTTTCAAAGGCTCCTGAGAAATCAAGGAGTGGGCCACCACGTGGGTTTACTAGTTTTGAGCAGGGAGGCCACCTATCTTTAGACAACACCAAGGGAGCCCATTTCCACAGGCTGCTTAGTTTTCACCTTGTTCTTACACCTGCGGTTTTTGTTTTTAATATTTATTTTTAGTTTTACTCATGTGGATATGGGCATGTCTGTGTGTCTGCCACACGTGTGGGGGTACCTGAGGAGGCTGGAGACATTGGATACTTTGGAGCTAAAGTTCCAGGCAGTTGTGATCTGTTGGACACTGGTACTGGGAATTGAAATCAGACCCTGTGTGGTGGGTTGATTTAGAATGTCCCCCATAGGCTCATTTATGTGAATTTTTGGTCCTGAGTTAATGACACTGGGCAGGACTAGAGGTGTGGCCTTGTTGGAGGAGTGTGTCACTGGGCCAGGGCCAGTGTTGCTCTCCCTCCGCCTCCAAGTTATAGTTCAAATGCGAGCTCTCAGCTACTGTCCCAGCACCACGTTCGCCTGCTGTCTGCCACCCCTCCATGATGATAATGGACTAATCTCCCCAAACCGTTAACAAGTCCCCAGTTAAATGCTTCCTTTACAAGTTGCTTTGGTCACGGTGTCTCCTCACAGCAACAGAACCAGGACACCCCGGAAGAGTGATTCATGCTCTTCACCACTGAGCCGTCATCTCTCCAGGCCCTACACCTACATTCTTTGTTTTTCTTTCTTTCTTTCTCTTCTTTCCGCTTTTCGAGACAGGGTTTCTCTGTGTAGTTTTGGTGCCTGTCCTGGATCTTGCCCTGTAGACCAGGCTGGCCTCGAACTCACAGAGATCCGCCTGGCCCTGCCTCCCAAGTGCTGGGATGAAAGGTGTGCGCCACCACCACCCGGCCCTATCCCTGCAATCTTAAATAGCGTCAGCTAGATCTAAACACTAACACCTAGGGAAGAAAAGTTATGGACTTCTCTGTAATGCAAGTACACCATGCTGTGACTGCCACTGTAGTGTCCAAGACACCCTGGGAGAAGGGTCAGGCCTAGACATACCCACTTTGAGTCCATCTACCTGGAGAGTTACCTGAAGTCATGAACAGGCAGAACAGGGAGCTTGGGGGTGGGGTCCTAAGCAAAAGTTGTATGACCATTCAGGAAATGGAATGAGAGATGGTTCAGTGCTGCGGGCCGCAGGAATCTATCATAAGAACTCAGCTGGTTATGGCAAAGCCACTACCTGGAGGAATCAGGGAATTCCTCCAGAGGAAGCCAAATCCCAAGGAGTTTTTGGTGTTACTTGGCTTGTTATATATCAGCTGTCTTCTGTTATGAAAATCATGTGTGCCTTCATAGATTTCCCAATTGATTTTTCCCTAAGAAGGGCTAACAGTGTGGACTGATCACTCTCTGGACATACACATTCCAGGTATTTGGAGAACAGCCTCAGGGAAGGCTTTCTCTGGAATCAGATATCTCCCTTAGCCACTTTCAAGGACTAGCAGTAATAACAGTCCACATGCAAGTCTCCTGATTTAAGGCAAATTCCACAAGGAGACACCGCCTAGGTCAGGTGGACGTTAAGTAATAGCTTTACACAATTCAGCTCGGACCCTCCTTTCTTACAGCCTTACTAACTTTATAGACCGCTAACTCCTTACCTAACCACTTCTAGGACCATTTAGATAACCTTCTGTGTTCACAGCTATGCTCAGCCAGAACCCCAGTTCAAGCCTCCCTGTAATTATCATCATTGGCAGCATCCGGCCAGGTCCATCCCCAGATGGAGGAAAGTACCTTATCAGAGATACCTCCATACTTTCTAAGAACAGACTTAAGCATCCAGCCTACCTGTTTGAGAAGGCCTGGCAGATGTACCAATTAAGCCTTACTTCCTCCTTTCCCAAACCTTACCTCCAGTTCCAGATCTCACTTTAGCTATCACTAGAGGCATCTAGCTGTACACAGGTTGCTTAGCGACTGAGCACACTTTCCCCCACCCTGCAGAGAAACGGCAGATAGCTTGGACAGATAGGAGCCACAGGAAAAAGAAGACAGTTTTATTTTCTACCATTGACCTAGCAACTTATAGATTCTTAACACTTTCTACCGATCACATTTAAGATTATAGTTGAGCACATAAGAGCCCTCTTCTTAGATATTACCTAAATCTAGCCTTTAGTTAATTCATTTTCCCATTGGTCACTTCCCTTTGGGTTACAAATAATAATTAACGGTTATTGCCTCCCTATGTGATTCTTATCATTCCTCCATTTGACCCTGGAAGCCTGGTTTTGCACTGCTAAGGGAATACTGCTTGTAAGTGTATATATACCAGGACTCCCAGGACACGGGTGGATAGAGAAGAGGAAAGAGAATGGAAGAAGTAGATGGGTAAGAACTTGAGAGGAACAAACTGAGATGGGGAAGAACTAGATGGAAGGGCTAAAAGAGAGGACTAGAGGAACGAGATGGAAGATGAGGAAGAGCCAGATGGGGAAGAACAAGATGAGGAAGAACCAGATGAGAGAGAAGGAGACGGGAGAGGAGCTGACAGGGGAAAGAACTAGACAGATGAGAACCTAGAAGGGACAGAGCTAGATGAAGGAATTAAGATAGAACCTAGAGGGGACAGTAGACAAACATAGAGAAATCAGGCAAGGAAGGAGCTAGACATGAGAACAGAACTGAAGCTGTGTATAAAGGATGTTATGCCAGAGGAATTAAAGCAAATGGACTATAGAACTCGGTGTGCTGAGATTCTATTTCCTGAAAATAGTCCTCGCCGTTAGTAGTTCTCTCTCCTGAGCCCCTGGGATGTATAACATTGAGGCTGGTTACTCTAATATTATACGAGAGTTCAGAAAGGAAGTGTTAAAGCTGTAGCGAGGCCCAGGAAGACGGACCTGAGAAGGGTCCACAGACTCACAAGAAGTCAGGCCACAGCTTTGGTAGAGAAGGGAAGCAAGGACAAGCCGGAAATGACACATGGAGGCTCGTTCCTAACAGCCCATGGGAGCAGACAAGGGCTTTGGAAATGGGTGATTCCAGTAGCAACAGGAGCAAGGGTAAAAGCTGGTGAGAAGATAAGTTTGAGAAATAAGGCAAGGCACCTCTTATTTCCTGAAGGGCAAAGGGAAAATGGGAGGGGGGGGGCAGCAGCATACTAAAGAACAATAGAAAGCAGGGCCGAGCTCAGGCCTACCCGCCACAACTGCCTCAGATATCAAGAATGGCAGACTGACCCACAGCATGGACACCATAGAAAGGTGGGGGCGGTCCCTGAAACAGAGGTAGCTCCTTCAGATGGACACAGGCCTGGTTCCTTTTGTAACTAGGACCAGCGCAGACTTGCACTACAGTTAGGATGGTACTACACTGCTGAGGCATAATGAGTATAAGGACTACAGAAGTATTTTCTTTACTATAAAACCTATGTCTTACAGACACTGGTAAGCAAAGGCTATGCCAAAATTTTAGCATAGTTTCCTAACAAAATTCTCTCTGGTTTAAAGTGCATTTTTCTTGGAATATATGGTTGTTTGGCTATGTAAGTTACTGTGCTATATATTAAATTAGGTCTGAAATTTTCAAAGTACTTGAGACCTAAGAAAATAAATTACAGGCCATTTCTACTTTATTTGAACAAAAATACTCAACAATACTCCATGGAGACTTGGGGAGGACTGCCGTGGATGGTTGTTTGATAAATAAACACTGATTGGCTGTAGCCAGGCAGGAAGTATAGGCAGGACTAGCGGGGAGGAGAGAGGGAAGGACAGGAAGGCAGAGAGGGAGACGCCAGCTGCCGTCCAGGGAGCATCATGTAGAGGCAACAGGTAAAGCCACGGAACACGTGGTGACATATAGATTAACAAAATGGGCTTAGTATAAGAGTAAGAGCTAGACAATGGCAGGCCTGAGCTAATGGCCGAGCAGTTTAAATAATATAAGAGTCGGTGTGTTTATTTTATAAGTGGGCTCCAGGACTGGCAGGGCTTGGCGGGAGCTGGAGAGGACGAGGAAACAGATTATTTAACACACGCCTTGCACAGCTAAGGGGACAGCCTATGTATTTGAGCTCCCTAACATACTGCCATTGTTGGCAAATGGACTGGACACACTGAGGATTCTGATGCTCTGCATTCTGTGCAGAAAGAACAGACACACCGTCACACTTCTTTTCCATTCATGTTACTGCTTATGTGTCCACACTTTTCACTAGGCAAGTCCTTGATACAAATAAAGGGAAAGAGGCAAGCCAGGGGCTGTGGGTAGAGTGCAGCCACAGAACACACCGAGGAGGAGGAGGAAAGAAGGGCAAGCTGATGAAACTCATGCGTTTTTTTAGATGTTCTTTCACAACCGTATTCCTTTTAATCCAACTCCAGCTTCAGTATGCAAGTGGTCCTAAGTGTGGGAAAGCAGGATTCTAACCCTAAGAGAGGACCAATGGGGACATACCAGTCACATGGCGTCTGTGTGGCACACAGCAATCCCTTTTTAGACTAGAGAAAAACTATGAGGAACTGAGTAATTTTTTTTTTCCAAGACAGAGTTTCTCTGTGTAGCTGGCCTTGAACTCACAGAGATCCGCCGGCCTCTGCCTCCTGAGTGGCTGGGATTAAAGGCGTGCACCACTGCTGCCCAGCAGGAACTAAGTAATTTAAGGCAGCTTTAAATGGCCAACTAAAAGTATATGCCATCTTACCTTTAATTTTCTGCTTGTATTCTTCTGGTCGGTGGAGGTACATGGCTGCAGCATCACCATTGAGAGGATCTATGGGGTTAGGATAGGCCAACAACTGGGGCAGGAAGGACTCAAATATATTGGTAAGATCTGAAAAAACAAACAGAAACACTTCATTCATGGCAACATGCAATTTCACCTAATTAACTGGAGTTCAGTAGTCACGAATGCTCACTTAAAAATCATGTTTTCTGATCCCACCACCTAGCTTCTTCCATTCTCTTAAATTAGCCCCTGCGATCTCTCCCCAAAAGTAAAATAAAATAAGATTTAAGAAAGAAATGGGGGGGCAATCTCATCATGGAGGCTGCAGTGTGACACAGAGTCACGCAGCAAACCCCTTTCTTTATACATCTTTACATGCAGACGTTCACCGCAAAGAATCACTGGCTTGGTTCAAGGATCCTGCTACACCACTGACACTGGACCCTTACTGGGACTCTATTGGGACACCCCATTGCTGCCCTGTGTAGCCCTGGGTCCGAAGGACCACCCCCAAACCTGTGCTCCAGCAGATCAACACATAACCCTGGTTCTAGACCTCGGTAGTTGCAGGGTTGGCCAGCCCACCAGCTCTCTCATGTCTTCACCACCAGGGTGAGCTCTCCAGAAGTGCCCTGGCCAGTTCTCCACCTCAGGGTCAGTTCTCCCACACCTCCACCGTCAGGGCCAGCTCTATTGTGGGGCCCAATGGAGGTGCAGGGCCGCTCTCCCGAGAAGCACTCTTGACTACAGAGCTACCTCTCCACTCCAACACCATCCACCTCCCATCTTGTTCACCTGCTTAAACTACCTACCATGGGGATGATTTTCCAAAGGTGTGTTCCACAATAACAATCTTAACATCAATTACATTTTTAAAATGTAAACTTAAGGAACCAGATTAGGATATAAAGAATATTATTCTCTTTGAAGGGCAATTTTCCCAGCCTTTACCCACCCCCATTTTCCCATTGATAGGAGTTTGAATCCAGGGCGTGTTAGACTAGGATGACCACAGCCCAGTTTTCTCAATTCCAAGTTACTCTATTTCCCAAACTGAGACCCTAGAAACAAACACATATCATTTACTGAAAATCAGATCCCAATAATCTACTCCAACCCAAGTCACTGTCTTTTTTTTTTTTTTTTGAAAGACTGTATTACTGTGTGTGCACACACGTGACAGCTGTGAGGCCACGCACCATGTGTGAACACTGAAGTGAACGGCCGTGGGGCTGGCGCTCTCCTCCACCTTCCATGGTTCTGGCATTAACTCGGGTGCATGGCGAGCGGCTCACCCACACTGTGCCTCTCACCAGCCCAAAGTGAGTTAATTTCCTTTCAAAAGTTCATTTTTGTTTTGTGGATGTGGGTGTTCTGCCTGAATGTACTTCAGTGCACCACAAGTGTGCAGTGTCCACAGCTGACAGAAGAGGCTATCAAATCCCCTGGAACTGGAGTTTCACAGACAGTTAGTAGTCACTGTATGGGGGGTGCTGGGAACTGAACCTGGGTCCCCTAGGAAAGCAGCCAGTGTTCTTAACCACTGAGCTATTTCTCCAGCCCCATGAGTAATTCCTTAAAATAGCCATGTTTCACCCTTTTCAAAACCTTCTACTGTATCACTACTGTTGCTGTTTGTGATGCAGGATCTCCCTTAGCTTAGGCTGGCCACAAACTTGACATGTACCAGAGGATGCCCTTATATTCCTGCTTCACCTTACAGGTCCCAGGAACACAGGCAATGTCAGCATCCATTCAGGAGAGTAAGGCAGGAGAACAGCCATGAGGCTGAAGCCTTACCCTAGGCTACCCAGTGAATTCCAGGCCAATCTGGGCTATTTACTGAAATCTTACTTTGGAGGGGAAAAAAAGAATGGAAAATTCTTTTTATAGAACTTGACATTTAATAGTCTGTTCCCCAAGTCCCTTGACAAGATCTCACTAAGTAGCTCAGCTGGCCTTGAATTCATAATTATACTAAGTGCTGGGATTGTAAGAATGGGCAGTAACTTCTACTGGATATAGATATAATCAAGTTCTTCAATTAGTCAAAATAAGGATAGAAACCTAGCCCGGCATGGTGGCACATGCCTTTAGTCTCAGTACTTGGGAGGCAGGAGGCAGAAGCAGGCAGATCTCTGAGTTTGAGGCCGGCCTGCCTGGTCTACAGAGCAAGTTCCAGGATAGCCAGGGCTGCTATGCAGAGAAACCCTGTCTCAGAAAAAAGAAAAGAAAAAAGTAAACTAAACCCATACAAACCACTTATAACCATAAATAGCCACAAGACAGATAAGAAACCCACTGCTAATATTAACTCTTGTCTTACTGGTATACCCACGCCATATCAGTTACCTCGTGCTCTATAAAGGAAGAAGCCTTGAAAACCTGGGTACAGCACAGCCCACACTTCCCAACTTCAGAGATGATGTGACTTCCGTCCACAGGCCTCTGCCTGTCAACAGCGAGCTTCAGACCCCATGCCTCCACTCCTCTTCCTGCTCCAACCACCCTGCATATAAACACTCCTGTCTCTGGAGGAACACTGAAGTAACAAAACTCTTCATTCCTTGTTCTCACTGGATCTGGTCTATTTTCACAATGGTCGCCTACGCTGTTACTAGTGGATGCTTTCCAAGCCTCCCTACCTGAGGTCTGTGCTCCCCATGGAATCTAGGAGGATATGGAAATATTTATGGTCATCAAAACAGGGCAGGATGCTATTGACGACATCTACTGGGTAAGGGCCAAGGATGCTATTAAAGTGTTACAATGCACAGGGCGCCCTCACAACAAAGGACTGTCTGGATGAAAATGACAGATACGGCAAGGTTGAAAAAAAAAAACCTGTTAGATGATTGGAGTGAATACTTTAGATCCTGCGGCCACCAAACGTGGTCTGTGCAGTATAGCTCTGCTGACGTGGCACCAAGTAGCCAAAGATAAACACCACAAATGGGCGTGGCTATGCTCCAGTGAAGCTTTATATACAAACGGCCAACTCCACTCTAGAAAAGCCTCCACAAAGCAAGGGATGTAGTGCAGTGGTAGGGAGCCTACTTAGCATGCCCAAGGCCCTAGGTTCATTCCAACACCATACAAAGAAAGAGAGGGGGTGGGGGGAGAAGAAAATCTTTCAGACTGCAGGTTCTTCCTGCTCACTTCCTGGAATACTGTAGAGTTGTGCTTCTCAACAGAACATTGTGCAGAGATAAAAATGTCCTATCTCTGTACTGTCAAAAACATCTGCCACAAATCACATGTGTCTGCTCAAGATACGGTGAGTGTAAATCAGGAAATAAGCTTTTTGTTTTATTCAAGCCTAATTTTAAACACCCATATGTGAGCAGTAGATCCTGTACCAGGTCTCTGGACAGCTTGCTTGGTCTGCTCTCACAGCGAGTAGCTCTATCCAGAAGGTGAAGACACGCTTCAGAAGTTTCCACCTGGGCTTTTAAAAGGCTCTCTTCACAACAGTCCCATGGAACCAAATTATAGGTAAAGTGCCACACACCAGAACCTAAGTGCTAAAATTTTAACCAAGAAGGAAAAGCAAAACACGTTCCCCTAAGACTTCAGAGTTTTAAAGATCTAGGCTGTGTATGGTGATGCATGCCTTTAATCCTAGCACTAGGGAAGCAGAGGCAGCGGGATCTCTGAGTTTGAGGCCAGCCTGGTCTACAGGGTGAGTTCTAGAACAGCTAGAGCTATTATACAGAGAAACCCTGTCTCTAAAAATCAAAATAAATAAATAAATAGTTGTACAACCCATAATGCCAGAGCAGGAGAGTTAGCCATAGTCACAGTTAACATCAGTGGTAGATGAACACATGGCACTAGCCTCAAACTCTTGATCCTCCTTCCTCGAATCCTCCAGTTGCTGGGATTATAGGTGTGACCCACCACATTTGGTTTGGCCAGACACACTTTGAGCTTAGGTGAATACTTCAATACAACCAATGAGGTGGTTACCACTACCAAGTCCACTTCACAAATAAAGAAACTGAGGCACACAGGTTGTATAACTTGCCCAAGAGGCTGGATTCCCACCTTGCTGCCTCTGTCAATGGATGAAACATACTGTCTTGCTTTCATGATGAGGCAAGTTCTCCATGTCTGCAGCAAAACTGCACAGTGCTCAGGGGAGCCATGCATACCTAGAGACAGGCTTGCCTCTCTCCGAAGTTTCCCTTTCTCACAAGTGCAAGGCCAGCAGAATGAGCTTAACACAGACTGCCCCGGCTGCTGCTGCAGTACTTCACAGTGGCAATGTGCTTATTTTCAAGTCCCTTGGCCTAGGAAATAGCCCATGCTGCTCACTGCCACGTTTTATGACAGGAGCTGCTGAAAGGATTCCTGTTGAATGTTCCCACAGAACAACAACAAAACCCTTTAAAACTGAAATCTAGGTTTTGTTCTTTGATGTTCAGAAGGGTTTGGGGCTAGAGAAACACTGCAGCCCACCTCTTACAGGCCCAGGGCTCTCATAAACTTTCCTACTACTTTCCAGTTTCCTAAGGCTACCAAACAAACAATAGAACCCTTAATTATTGGTTCTCCCTTCCTGTTTATACCCTCTTCCTGTGTTAACACACTTCTGATCCATGTTACAGATATGCTGAGTCACATCTGTAAAACAGAAGAGTAACAAAGGAAAAGTCCACATTAGCTTTGGGTGGAGATGATACACCTTTTGGGCACCAGGAGCTTCTGGCTCTGGCCACTGGGAAGTGGTGGGAGCTTCCTCAAATGGCCAGCCATGACAACTGGGTAAAGAAGCGCGCTCTGCATGTGAAGATGTGCAGACTCTTCGTTCAAGATAAGACATGAGGCTTGGGATAGAACTCAGTAACAGAGCACTTGGAAGGGTCTGGGCACCAAAACAAACAAACAAACAAACAAAAAACCCCAAAACCAAAGGCGCTGACAGAGAAAACCCAAACTACAAACTTAGAAAAATTCACAATGAACTCTTGTTTTGTTGGTGTTTTTTTTGGACAGGGTCTCACTCTGTAGCCCAGTCTGGCTCTAAATTCTTGGTGATCCTCTTGCCTCAGCCTCCTGATTGTTGGATTATGAGAAAACATCCTTTCTCACAATGAATTTCTTTCCTAGAAAAATTTTGAAGTATTAGGTAAAAAAACAAAAACAAAAAAAGACTTAGAGGCTTCTGCATCCATGTGCTGTAAGCCTGTGTTTACAAACAGTCAGGGAATACCAGTCTAAACACTGCTTGTCCCCAAAGTCCAAGCAGGGCTGTGTGTGGGTTTTGGGTGTGGTAATCAAGAGGCTCCAGTTGAAGAGCCTCCCTTTAGCCTTTTTCCCCAAGTCAGGCTCTCTGTACTTAGCCCTGGCTGGCCTGGAACGCACAGAAAACTGTTGTCTCTGCCTCCAGAGTACTCAAGATTAAAAGTGTGCGCCACCATGCCTGACTCCTGAACCCTTTCTCACCACTTTCCCGGAAAACTGTGTGGCCACTACCTTCTCCAGGCAAGACCACGGATCTATTTTAGAGGCATTCAAGGGCTACCTCAGGAGGGTAAGCAGAAGCAACTATCACCGAATGCACTGTGGACGTCTGGCTTTGCAAACTCCATCAGGCTGCACTACCTCCATCAATGGGAATATTTGTTCCTCAATAATGAACAATGGACTAAAGCCTCCAGTCTAATCTCAGGCCCCCACTAACTTGCTCATTGATCTTCTAAGTCTCTCCTCTCCGCATCTCAATTTCTTCACCTGTAAAAAGAGAAGTATAGTACTGCTGTCCTTTATCAGGACGTTTTTACACAGCACTAAAATAACTATAAAACACATTTCAAACTAAGCAAAGGACTAGCCTAAAATATTAATACAAATGTGGCATCTCATCAGAGTGGAAATGCTGCCAGCTACCTGTATCTCTTCAGGAGTGTTCAAATGAATCATGGAATTCACCAGTCCGTAAAGCACAGTGACAGTAGGTGGCTCACAACTTAAAGGAGGACCCACAGGAGAGGAATTCTATGGCTAATGCTTTTTTCTTGGTTGCTTATGAGCCAGTGTCCATTGTTTGTTTGTTTTTCTTCCTTCCTTCTCTATTTCAACACTAAAACAGAGAAGTGCAGTGAATCTCTTGGGTTAAAGTCCTGTGGACAGGACAAACGGTGGTGGCGCACGCCTTTGATCTCAGCACTTTTGAGGCAGAGGCAGGCAGATCTCTGAGTTTAAGGTCAGCCTGGTCTACAAAGCGAGTTCCAGGACATCCAGAACTGTTACAGAGAAACCCTGCCTCGAAAAACAAACAACAAAACAAACCCTGTGGATACCTAGAAATGACATTTGTCTCACTTAACCACGATTAGCAATCATTTCATGGACTTTTACTTGCAAATTCTTTGCTTTTTCAGATTCAGTGCAGACAATCCCGCCATTGTGCACTATAGGGAGTATGAGGTGCTAGCCTTTAAGGTGGGGCTGGGGCGGCTCAGTCAGTCAAGAGTGCTCGCCTCCAGGCCGAAGACTGAGTTTGCATTCTCAGAAGCACGGACAAGCCCTGGGCACACACTTGTAATTCAGCAGAGATGAGCTGCAGAGGCAAGCAGATCCCTGGATCCCTGAGTGTGTCAGCCAACTAGCTTCGGTATTTGGTGATATTGCACACTATTAAGAAGAGAAACTCAGTGGGTGGTGGTGGCGCACGCTTTTAATCCCAGCACTCGGGAGGCAGAGCCAGGTGGATCTCTGTGATTTCGAGGCCAACCTGGGCTACAGAATGAGTTCCAGGACAGGCGCAAAGCTACACAGAGAAACTCTGTCTCAGGGGGAAAAGAAAAAAAAAAGAAAAAAAAAAAGGTGGAGGAGGAGGAGAAACTCGCCAGGCAGTGGTGGCGCATGCCTTTAATCCCAGCACTCGGGAGGCAGAGCCAGGTGGATCTCTGTGAGTTCCAGGCCAGAACTAGTTCTAGGCCAGGCACCAAAACTACACAGAGAAACCTCATCTCAAAAAACCAAAACCAAAAACAACCCCCCCCCAAAAAAAGAGAAACCCTGCCTCAAATGGTATAAGGTGCCTAAGGAACACCACCCAAGGTTGTTCTTTGACCTCCAGATGCATGTGCACACCTCAGCTGGCCACACCTCCATTCTCAAGAGCCACCTAGCTCACCCGCCTTTTGTCCTTGTACTGCCCATCCTCTGGCTGCACACGATACCACAGGTTTCCCTTTTATCCACCCACTTCCTCTAAAGAATTAGCTTTGTAGACTCGCTCTGGGAGCCCACTGTCTTATAATATTAAAGCAATAGGGCTGGAGAGATGGCTCTGTGGTTAAGAGCACTGGCTGCTCTTCCAGAGGTCCTGAGTTCAATTCCCAGCACCCACATGGTGGCTCACAACCATCTGTAATGAGATCTGGTGCCCTCTTCTGGAATAAAGGTGTACATGCAGATAGAGCACTCACATACATAAATCTTTAAAAAATATTAAGCTGGGCAGCAGTGGTGCATGCCTTTAATCCCAGGACTCAGGAGGCAGAGCCAGGCAGATCTCTGTGAGTTCCAGGCTAGCCTGGTCTACAGAGTGAGTTACAGGACAGGCACAAAACTACAGAGAAACCCTGTCTCAAAAAACAAACAACAACAACAACAACAAAAATTAAAGCAGTAAATGTATGTTGATAACTACAAAATCTTTGTAATAGGTCCTTCATATTTCTAGTTTTATCAGATTTGACATACCTAAAATTAACTTTGTAAAAACCCATCCCCTTATCATCGGGGAGTGGGCTCACTGAACACTCTTGCCCTTGGAGTCTGTGGAGGTTAGAATGAGAATTGTGGGATGACTCATCCCTAACAGGCTTAGGGCCAGCCAGCCCAAACCAGTAAAAAATATACTTTCTGAGAGCCAACCTGGGTCTGCCTGGGTCTGAGACATGATCTGGTGATGATCTGGACCAATGAGAGGCAGCCATGTCACACCAGCAGATGCATATTCATCAGACCTCCCCCCAGGGTGGCGTGGAGGGTATATAAGGCTTGCCTCTTCCCAAATAAACTGAGCTCGTTGTTTCCACATTCTCTTGGAGTCTGTGTCATTGACTCTGAGCCTGCTTGGCCCTGGCCCCCAAAGGGAACAACAGCACAGGACCCTGCCACAGAGAAGGACCCCTAGAGGCGTGTATATTTGAATGTCTGGTTCCCAGCAGGTGGGATGTTTGGAAGGATCAGAGGGTGTGGCCCTGTTGGAGAAGGTGAGTCACTGTCAGGCCCAGCCTCCCTCTCTGCCTCCCTCCCACCTGCAGACAAGAAGGGGTGAGTTAGGTGCTCCGGAGTGAGCTCTCAGCTACTGCTTCAGGCCAGGCCTACTGCATGATGGTAACAGACTCATCCTGTGAAGTTGTGAGCAAGTACCAATTAAATACTTTCCTTTCTAGGTTGCTTTGGCTATAAGCAAAAGAAAAGTAAGAAAGACCCCCAAATCTTTCTTTCTAAAACTGCCCTGACAAAACGCCTCTGCCATGTCTCAGTCAAGCTGAACCTAGAAGGATGGCATTCAGGGCTCCAAATTCTCACCCTGACAGGCAGAAAAAGCTCCCTTAGAACAATCACCTCATTACTCTTCAAGAGCGAGCTCTAATGCTATATAACACGTGCCCAGCATGCCCAAGGGCCTGGACTTCATGCCTAGCACAAACACGACCAAACAGAGCAGCACATACTTCTGACTGACTACTCTAGGCAGTCACAGACACAGTCACTACTCTCCTTTTCTGTAATTCAGTAAGGAGCAGGCTTAAAGAAGAGGGAAAAAAATCATTCACAACTGGACAGGGAAAAGGATCAATTCCTGTGGTCTAGAACCCATGATTCCTCTTGTGACTTACACAGATCTCTTTTCCTGGGATTCTGGCCACTGTAATTCAAACTTATGGTTAAGTAAGTTGTGGTCATCTCAGATCTCAATAATGTTATTCATATCCTTGACTACCATGGAAAAAACAGCCATTGACCTTTTAAAATCCCACCATCAACTTGCAAACAAGACAGGAATTTTTTATCATGCTCAGAAAAAAAGTCAACCATGAAATTTCACTTCATTTACTCAGCCAGGAATGGGACTGTCTACGATATAAGGTGGCCACTTTGGTGGTAGGGTGGATAATGACTGAACTAGAGCTGGGCACGGTGGTGCAGTCTTTAACCCCAGCCCTTGAGAGCCAGCCAAGGCTACATAAAAACCTACAATAAAACAGTTGGCCAGGAGGTGGTGGCACATGCCTTTAATCCCAGCACTTAGGAGGCGCAGAGGCAGGTGGATCTCTGTGAGTTAAAGGCCAGCCTGGTCTACAGAGCGAGATCCAGGCAGGGCTACACAAAAAAAAACTCTGTCAATAAATAAATAAATAAGTAAAAAGTAAATAAATAAAATTTTTAAAAAAAGGAGAAAAGAAATTGTCTTAGTTTAGGTTGCTACTGCAGTGCAGTGAAGAGACACCATGACCATGGCAACTCTTACAACGAAAACATTGAATTGGGGTGGCTTGATTAGTTACAGAGGTTCAATCTGTTACCGTCATGATGGGGTGTGGTGGTGTGCAGGCAGACATGCTGCTGCCTACATCTCGACTAGCAGGGAACAGAAGTCAACTGCTCACTGGGCAGTATCCTGAGCACAGGAATTCTCGAAAGCCAGCTCCCACAATGACACACTTACTCCAACAAGGCCACACTCCCTAATAATGCCACTCCCTATCAGATTGTGGGGGCCAATTACATTCAAATTACCACAGAGATTGAAATAAAGTAAATGAAGACTTCCAGATTTCCTTTGGTTATTTTATAATTTTAGGCTAATTAATAAATTCAAAACCATCTTTTACCAGCTCCTAGACAATTTCAGACTGAAGACTTATTTAAACATTTTACAGTTGTTTCTCCTGCTTACAGTATGTGAACAGTAAAAAAATACGAGATTCGAGAGAGAGAGAGAGAGAGAGAGAGAGAGAGAGAGAGAGAGAGAGAGAGAGAGAAATTCTGTTGTCTCAGTTAGGGTTTCTACTGCTGTGAAGAGACACCATGATCATGGCAACTCTTTTTTTTTTTTTTTTTTTTTTTTTTAAGATTTATTTATTTATTATGTATACAGAAGAGGGCACCAAATCTCATTACAGATGGTTGTGAGCCACCATGTAGTTGCTGGGAATTGAACTCAGGAACTCTGGAAGAGCAGCTGGTGCTCTTAACCTCTGAGCCATCTCTCCAGCCCGGCAACTCTTTTTTTTATTTTTGGTTGTTGTTATTTTTTGAGACAGGGTTTCTCTGTGTAGCTCTGGTGCCTGTCCTGGATCTCACTCTGTAGACCAGGCTGGCCTCGAACTCAGAGATCTGCCCGGCTCTGCCTCCCAAGTGCTGGGATTAAAGGCGTGCACCACCACTGCCCGGCTCCATGGCAACTCTTATAAAGAAACATTGAATTGGGTGGCTTACAGTTCAGAGGTTTAGTCCATTGTCATCATGGTACAACATGGTGGCACAAGACATGGTGCTGGAGAAGTAGCTGAGTGCCTACATCTTGACTTGCAGGCAAAAGGAAGTTAACTATCTCACTGGGTGTGGCTTGGGTATGAGAGCTCAAAGCCTGCCCCTACAGTGACACACTTCCTCCAACAAGGCCATACCCACTCCAACAAGGCTGCCGCCGCCATCATCATCATCATCGGTTAAGACAGGGTCTCACTTGTCTTGGCTGTTCTGGAATTCACTACATGGACCAGGCTTGGACTCAAACTCAGAGATCCACCTGTCTCTGCTTCCCTACTGCTTGGATTAAAGGGATGCACACCATGCCTGGCCCGTTAGTTACTTTGTTAGGAAAGTGTTTATTTGTATGATAGGTGTACTTGAGTACATGCACTGTTATATGAACACCGGGGTTAGGTCTTCATGGTTGTACAGCAAGAAGTCTAACCACTGAGCCATCTCTCTAGCCCTGCATTAGTTATATCTGCACAAATTAAGTCCACTACCTCAAATACCAACCTAAAGGAGCAAGACTTATTGGCACATCCAATGGCTTCTTGGCCCCATGGACTTTTGGATAGAACACAGAGGAGGTTCTTGTTGGTCAGAGCAGACAGCAAGTAAGAGACCAGGTACTGAGTATAAGTGTCAAACACATGCCTCCAGTGACCCCCTTCCTCCAGCTAGATCCACCTCCTAAAGTTTCTACCACCTCCCAAAATAGCACTACCAGGTGGGGGCCAACTGTTCAACACATGAGCCTGCTGGAGACATTTCATACTCAAACCACAATACCTATGCAGCTAAACAACCAGACAACCCTATACTGCATATAACTTGGACAGTTACGGGTGAGAAAAACTTGATAAGGGTGCTATAAAAGGTAGCAGACATCTTTGGAATAAAATTTTAGTAAAGTTAATCAGAAATATTCTTAGGTAGACTGACTTTTAAAAAATGAGATTAAAAGTAACATTCTCTAAAATAAATGCTTCTGGAGCAAGGAAGCCCCTGAATCTCTGCTAGCCTAGAGCAGCCTACCACAGACCTCCTATAGCACGTGTGGCACACACTAACATACTGCAAATGTAAATGCATCACATCTGGACCAGTTCATGTTTCACAACTTAACTGCTAACCGATGGATTCAAGAATGTATTATAATTAGCTGGGTTTGGTGACACAAACCTGTACAATCAGGAGGAAGAGGCAGGAGGACTTCAAGGCCAGCCTGTGTTACACAGTGAGATCCAGTCTCAAAATAAAGAGCAAAAACCCCCAGACACACAGCTATGGGTAGGGTAGGGGCGGGGGAGGAAGGAGGAGGGGGGGGGAGAGAGACTTAAGTCTATGTGTTGATGAAATGGAAGATCTGCTCTCATTAATGTTTGTTGTGAAATCTCTTTTAACAGAATGTCTATGCAGCTAAAAAGCCTAAATAGAGAAGTTAGCAGGAATTAAGAATTAAGTCACATACTTGAACTTTTAACATACATGATGTGTTTAGTGAATTTCACTTAGTACTTTGTCTTTCCAGTATTTTAAACCAGGTAGTTCTGTTCTCTGTGGGAAGGAGCAACAACAAAGACGTAGCACCCTAAAACCCAGAGAACACTAACATGTTCCACCAAGTACAATCTGAACATATGAACCAACTGTATGAATGTATGCATATTATTTATTTACTTACATATTTATTCTGATATTGGAGATCAAACCCACGGCTCTGTACATGGTAGTAAGTGCTTTTCACTGAGAAATATATCCATTATATGGACCACGGGAAAAGCATTCTAGGCTGGAATTGGTAGTGTATTCCTTTAATCTCAGTACTTGTGAGGCAGAGGCAGGTGGATGTCTGAGTCTGAGTCCACAATGGTGAGCTCTAGGCCAGCCAAGGCTACATAGTGAGCCTCTGTCTGAAGATAAAATAGGGGCTAGAGGGATGGCTCAGTGGTTAAGAACACTGGTTGCTCTTCTCAAGGACCTGGGTTCGATTCCCAGCACCTACGTGGTGGCTCACAACTGTCTGTACCTCCAGTTTCTGGGAAATCTGATGTCCTCTTCTGGCCTCAGAGGGCACTACGCAAGCGTGTGGTGCAAAGACATACACATAGGCAAAATATTCATCCAAATAAAATAAAAATAAATCTTAAAAATAAAGCTACCTAAACCCACATATAAAATTCTTTCCCATTAATTGCTTAATAGTTCCTTCCCCAATGTATATAAACTGAGGATGATCTAAAAAAAATGCATACTTCTATATATCTCAGACAAGCAGCTCTTGAAGACACCATTCATCACCTAGTCAATCTCAAAACACTTCTCACCTTACTTGGGTGGTTTTAGGTCACTGTAGTTCAAACCTGACACAACCTTGCTTATCTTATACTAGGATTTATTATTAACCTTCCTAATGAAGGCAGTTCATCTGAAATCAATCTGGCTAGTGGAGGTTACTTAGTTACTGAGCTTGTTATTAAAACTTTTAACTACTAGGCAATAATTCAGTTGTTGTTAATCTAAGAAAATAATAAAAAGCCAGACCTGAAAGTCCCAGCACTTGGAAGGTGGAGGCAGGTGGATCTGAGTTTGAGACTAGCCTGTTCTACAGAGCAAGTTCCAGGACAGCAAAGCTACTGATTAAACTGATTAAAACAAAAACAAAACAAGCTGGGTGGTGGCGGCGGCGGCACGTGCCTTTAATCTCAGCACTCAAGAGGCAGAGGCAGGTGAATCTCTGTGAGTTCAAGGCCAGCCTGGTCTACAAGAGTTCCAGGACAGCCTGAGCTGTTATACAGAGAAATCCTGTCCTAAAAAACAATCAAACAAAACACCACCAGACAGAGGACTGATCTCCAAAGTATATAAAGAACTCAAGAAACTAGATATCAAAATAATGAACAATCCAATTAAAAAATGGGCTAAAGAGCTAAACAGAGAATTCTCAAAAGAATCAAAAATGGCTGAAAGACATTTAAAGAAATGCTCAACACCCTTAATCATCAGAAAAATGTAAATCAAAACGACTCTGATATCACCTCACACCTGTCAGAATGGCCATGATCAAAAACACTAATGACAGTCAATGTTGGAGAGGATGCGGAGCAAAGGGAACACTCCTCCACTGTTGGTGGAAATGTAAACTTGTACAACCACTGTTGTACAGTCAGTATGGTGGTTTCTCAGAAAATTGGAAATCGATCTACCTCAAGACCCAGACATACCACTCTTGGGCATATACCCAAGGAATGCTGATTCATATCATAAAGATACATGCTCAACTATGTTCATAGCAGCACTATTTGTAATAGCCAGAACCTGGAAACAACCTAGATGTCCCTCAACTGAAGAATGGATTGAGAAAATGTGGTACATATACACAATGGAGTACTACTCAGCAGAGAAAAACAATGACAGCATGAAATTTGCAGGCAAATGAATGGAACTAGAAAATATCATCCTGAGTGAGGTAACCCAAATCCAGAAGGACAACATGGTATGTACTCACTTATAAGTGGATACTAGATATAAAGCAAAGAACAATCAGACTGCAACCCACAGAACCAGGGAGGCTACATAGCAGCAGAGGGGACCCTAGGATGACTGTGGCTTATAATAAGTTTTGGTTTTACTCAATTACTGGGCAAGACTCAATGAAACATTTCACTATCACTATTAGGATAAGAATTTATACTGTATCAAGCTGATAACAGAAAAAACAAAAACAAAAACCCAAAACCCAACTCTCCCCGCACAAAAAAAAAAAAAAAAAAAAGGGTATGATAACTTCATGCAATTACAAGCTAAGAATCCATGTGTAAGAAATCTACCTATAAGAAAGATTTTTACCAAGCCAAGCGTGGTGGCTCACGCCTTAATCCCAGCACTCGGAAGGCAGAGCCAGGTGGATCTCTGTGAGCGAGCAGCCTGGCTACAATGACTCCAGAAAGCGCAAAGCTACACAGAGAAATTCCGAAAAAAAAAAAAAAAAAAAAAAAAAAAAAAAAAAAAAAAAGATTTTTACCTATGCATCATAAACAAAGAAAAAACAAATCAGGTATTATAGAATATTATTTCAAGGTGTGTTACTTTTGTTTATAGTGCATTTGTTTAACTCTGTGAAGATGTATTACTTTGCCTGTCTAAAACACCTGATGGTCTAATAAAGAACTGAATGGCCAGTAGCAAGGCAGGAGAAAGGATAGGTGGGGCTGGCAGGCAGAGAGAATAAATAGAAGGAGAAATCTGGGAGGAAAGAGAAAAGAAAGAAGCCAGAGAACAAGGAAGACTCTAGAGGCCAGCCACCCAACTACATAGCATATCATGGAGTAAGAATAAGACTTACAAAAGTAAGGTAGGTTGTGAGGTACCTGATATGGATACTGGAAACAAACTCTGGAAGAACTGGAAAAACACCAAGTGAGCTTAACTGGTGAGCCATCCCTCTCCAGACCCTCTGTCTGTCTGTCTGTCTGTCTGTCTGTCTGTCTGTCTGTCTGTCTCTATCTATCTATCTATCTATCTATCTATCTATCTATCTATCTATCTATCTATCTATCCATCCATCCATCCATCCATCCATCCATCCATCCATCCATCCATCCATCCATCTATCTATCTAATGTGCATTGGTGTTTTGCCATGGGTGTTGGGTCCCTTGGAACTGAAATTACACACAGTTGTGAGCTGCCATGTGGGTGCTGGGAATTGAACTCAGGTCCTCTGGAAGAACAGTCCCTGATCTTAACCTCTGAGCCATCTCTCCAGCGCCCCCTCCACCAATTCTTAAATTTCATTTGTCTTTGACCCTGAAATCCAGAAGCCCTTAGTTGCAGTTTAAGTTTCCCAGTGCTTTTATCATGGCTGTCTTGCAAGAACAGGAAGGGATGTAAGATGCTACTGTGCTGTAAGTCAGAGCAAATCAATTCTGCCATCTGCTATTTTCTCTTAATGTCATTAGGAGCACATTGGATAACTACTAGATAAATGCTAGATAGAGAACTTCAGATTGATGACATCATCTTTACAGAAGTAACCACATTACCCACTATAATGAATTCTCTGGCAATATTAAGTAATATAAAATTACTTGGTGATTAAATTATGATCATTCCAATTTGGAACTTCTGAACCAACAAGCTTTGTGTGTGCTCAGCAAAGACAATACGATGAGAACAGAAGCCATGTGCCAGTCATATAGGCCACCAGCAACCGGCTTTATTTGGCAAAAGGGATGAGGGACTAAATTTACTGCTAGCACGAATAGTGCTTAGTATTATGCTATGGCAAGTACGGATCTGAAACTTCAGCTGGAATGGCTATTCTAAACACACTTGTGCCCATTGTATAGCACATGCCCCTGCACACTGAACAGCAGGAAACCTTACCGCCAGCTTCTCCCTGCCTCTCTCCAGGTACTCAGAAGTAGGTGGTAAAGTGTTCTAATAAGTTTTGGGGGCCAGGCTAAGCCTTTTGCTTTTCAGTTGCATACTTACGTTAACAGGGCATCTTTCTCTAATTATTTAGTCTTATGTTAGAAAAAATTTTTGGAGCCATTGTACTAGGATTTTCTTTTTCTTTTTTTTGTTTTTTTGAGACAGGGTTCTCTGTGTAGCATTAGCTGTCCTGGAACTCACTCTATAAACTAGGCTAGCCCAAACTCAGAGAGATTCGCCTGCATGCTGCCCCCTCTCCGCTTCCCAAGTGCTGGGATTAAAGGTGTGCGCCACCACTGCCCAGCTGAACCCTACCAAACTAAGGTCCTCTTAAGAATTATTGCAGGAAATGGAGTGTCTCAGGATTCACCAATTATGTACTAACCTTCAATACGAGAGGCTTTAGCAGTCTGCAACAAAAGTTCAGTTCTCAAAATCAGATAAGTCTTAAAAAACTCCCACAAAAAACTTCATGGGCATTTGAACCAACTCTACCAATACTTGACACATGTTGAATTTTCTTTCTTTTTTCTTTTTTTTTTTTTTGATTTTTTGAGACAGGGTTTCTCTGTGTAGCTTTGTGCCTTTCCTGGACATGTTGAATTTTCTAGAGAAATATTCTATGTTTAGAGGCAAATGTCAAAGCAATCTTCACACGCTCATTACCTTTGACTACTATCTGCAAGTATTTGTTTTCCTGCACTTACCTGTAGTGTCAGAATGGACACACTCATGTCGTGGAACACTTAGAAAAACGCAACTGTGTACTGTGGAAATGTACTTTCAATTCTCTTTGACCAATGCGGCTTAGCACTTGTTGCTTATAAAATGCTTTACAAGAGAATACAAAACCATACACTAACATTTTGTAGGTGTGACTGTCAGTCACACTGGCTTCTACTTTAACTCTTTTCTGACAGTCTCACAGTTTCTGACAGGATTTTTAAGATGGTGCGGCAACTTTGCAAAGAGAAGTGAAAGCACACGACCACATCAAGACTTGTACGTCAAGGCTGGAGAGATGGCTCAGTGGGCAGAGTACTGACCGCTCTTCCTGAGAACCTAGGTTCTGTTCCCAGCCCCCACAGGGTGCCTCACAAGAGCTGTTAACTCCAATTCCGGGAGGTCTAACACCTTCTTCTGGCCTCTGCAGACACTGTACACACACACACACAGTGCAGACACATACATGTAGGTCAAACACCCATACACATAACATAAATAGATTTCAACTTTTTAAAAAAATTTGTGCACCAATAGTTACCAAAGCACTACTCAAATGCCATCATCTGATAAACACATCAATAAAATGTGTTAACAACAGAATAATATTCAGTCATGAAAAAAAGATTCTGATACATGCTATTAACTGGGATGAGCCTTCTAAAACTCTGCAAACTGAAAATAGCCATCACCAAAGGGCACATAGTTGGTAAAGAATGTTCAGAGCAAATAAACCTAGAAATATAAAAAGCAGACTGGTGGTTCTCTAGGGCCAGTGTGTGTGTGTGTGTGTGTGTGTGTGTGTGTGTGTGTGTGTGTAGTTAACAAGCATCTTTCTTTTGGGGCTGGTGAACAGTGGTGATAGCTTGCACATAGCTGATAAACAAAAACATTAAGTGTGTGACTCACATGAATTACAATGAATAAATCTGTTAAAAACTTCTGGAGATGTGAGGTCCTTGAGAATCGGCAAACTTTTTCTAGAAAGGTTTTCTGGACAGTTGTGTAAGAGTTAGTGAAATTCAATCTAACTTACTTGAGTGTAACTGGAACAAAGCTGTAATGTTTTGCTAGGTACATTTCTAAAATGTGAATGCAGTTTAAGAAAAAACATTACGTCAAATATTTCAGGCAGCTTGACAGAAATGCACTGTCTATCTAAATACACATAGGTTTATATACATACATACACACACACGTGCAAACACACACACAGTCACCCTTGGAGTGTGTGTGCTCTGGTTGTCTTGTCTTTTTAGTTCAACAAATGGTTGAAACTTACTGTACAGAAGACACTATTCTAGGAGTACAGGTGTAAATATACCAAGACAAGGCCCTCCTCTATTATTTAGTTTCTTACAACTGTGGACACTGACCCCATGTGTATAGGGAGAGAATGAAAAAAAGTAAATATTTTGGAAAAAGTTAAACATTTAAGAAAATGCAGCAACCAAAATTAATTAAAAATCAAACACAGAAGAAATGCAAAGACCTCAGCAGCACTTGCCTGGGCTGCATTGTGGACTTCACTGCAGCCCTGGTTCTGAACACACACGTGTGCTTTGCGGTGCATGTGCCGTCATGCTATTCCATGTCAATGAATGCTGCCTGATACACCTGAGCTCAGACCCAAGACTGCAGTGTGTTGAGAACTGTCATGTTTTTACTGTGCAAGTTTTCTGCTCATATATAAATAATGGTTTAAGTACAAAAAAACAAATACTTTGATATTTCCTCTATTTCTCCTCTGCATGTAAGTATCAAGTTAGAAGTTCTAACATCTTTTTAAATGTTCCCACACATATCTGTTATCTTGTATTATATATTAATCAAGGTGACTGTTACTAGCTTTTTTTTTTTTTTTTTTTAAATTACTCTTTACTCTTTTGGGGGACCTGCCACCCAGCTCCCAAATAAAACCACACATGGAAGCTTATTCTTAATCATAAATGCCTGCCCTTGGCTTGGCTTGTTTCTAGCCAGCTTTTCTTAACTAAAATTAGTCCATCTACCTTTTGCCTTGGGGCTTTCCTCTTTCTCTATTACTATACACCTTTTCCTTCTTCTTGCTGCGAGTCTGCCTGTGTAGGTGTGTAGCTAGGTGGCTGGCCCTTGAAGTCTTCCTCCTTCCTCTCGTTCCTTGATCTTTCTTCCTTCTTTTTTCCTCCCAGACATCTCCTATTTATCCTCTCTGTCTGCCAACCCCGCTTATCCTTTCTCCTGCCTCACTACTGGCCATTCAGCTCTTTATTAGACCATCAGGTGTTTTAGGCAAAGAATCACAGCTGCACAGAGTTAAACAAATGCAATATAAAGGAATGCAACACATCTTTGCATCATTAAACAAATGTTCCACAGCATAAATAAATGTAACACATTTTAAAATAATATTCTACAATGGGTGGCCTTCAGTATTGACATCCAAGATGCTCTATACTTGGTAGTATCAAATATTCAGTCAATATTTAATTCCTTAAAAATATACAAATTCATCACCCTCTATTAGCATGCAAGTTTGCTTTCATTTTTAATAAACAGTAAAATCATATACATGCCAAAGAATTGTTTTGTTTTGTTTTTTATTTTGTTTTTTTTTCGAGACAGGGTTTCTTTGTACAGCTTAGGAGCCTGTCCTGGAACTCACTCTGTAGACCAGGCTGGCCTCGAACTCACAAGATCTGCCTGCCTCCGCCTGCCTCTGCCTCCCGAGAGCTGGAATTAAAGTGCACCACCACTGCCCAGCTCAAAGAATTGTTTTAAAATATTGTTTGTTACCAGTAGATGTTTAATTTGTGTACTTGTTGTGTAAGCTTATATATCCATGGTCACAGAAAACCGTCTGGGGCTAGGGGCTGGGTTCAGCTGCTTAAAGTCAGCTGATCCTTCTGGCCTCCACAGGCTCTGAGCAGGCAAGTGGTACACATACACAAACAGGCAGAACTCCCTTAAACATAAAAAAGAAATTTTTACAGGTTTCTCTTCTAATCCTAACACTCAGGAGGCAGAGGCAGGAAGATTTCTGTGAGTTCGAGGCCAGCCTGGTCTACAGAGTGAGTTCCAGCACAGTCAGGGCTGCTACATAGAGTAACTCTGTCTTGGAAAACAAACAACAAAACCAAAACAACAACAACAAAAACAGTTTTTCTTGAGCTAAAAGTGGTTGCAAATGCACAAAATTTATGAAGTCCTACTCTACCGGAGCTTACAATCCAGTAGATCAATAAATAGCTTTAAAATAAACACAAAACAAGATGTTATATGATAGGCTGGCTAGGAAAGGAGGCATCTCTGAGAAAGTAATGCCTGAGGTTGAGAAAAGGGACAGCCACATAAAGATAAGGAGACAGACTTCCAGAGGAAATACTTCTGAAATGAGTGAACTATGTGCTGCTGGCAACTAACCATCCTCAGTGATCTCATCAACTAACCAGCCTGAGAAAGGTGGCTTTCAGGCTGTGGGTAGACCAACAGTAGAAAAAGCTCTCATGAGCATTGTCTTTTAAATTTCTTTTCTATTTTGAGAATACAAATTCTCCTTTCCTGTTCCTCGCTCCAACTTCTCCCATATACCCATCCTTATCTTCGCAGGAGTCTTTTTCATTTGTCTAATTTTTTGGGAAACTGGTCTCTTGACTGGGCTAATTCAACCTTAAGAGATCCTTCTGCCTCTGCCTCTCAAGCTCTGGGGTTAAAGGTGTGACCACCACTCCAGGCTCTCCTCACAGTCTTTAGGAAACCATCTCTGGACAATGCAGGTTCCTTCCTTTTCTTGTGTCTTCAACAACTCTTATCTATTAGGCCTTCTTGCAACCCTTTTTTAGTGAGAGGCATTGTGTTAAAAGTCTCAGGACTTGCTGGGCGGCGGTGGCGCATGCCTTTAATCCCAGCACTTGGGAGGCAGAACCAGGCGGATCTCTGTGAGTTCGAGGCCAGCCTGGGCTACAGAGTGAGTTCCAGGAAAGGCACAAAGCTACACAGAGAAACCCTGTCTGGAAAAACCAAAGAGAAAAAAAAAAAAAAAAAGAAAAAAAAGAAAAGTCTCAGGACTTAAAGACAAATCAGACACACACCTAACAGTCCCTAAATAGACGACAATCTAATAGAGCAAAAAATAGGCACATAGGAACACACACATAAAACCAATACCAAGTCAAGGGGGGATGTAAGAGAGAACTGTAAGATGAATTCAGAGATCACTAACAGCAGAAACAGTGCAGGAAAAGCTCATGTGGTAGGAACATCAGAAAAGGGAGTGTCTAATTATGACTGTGGATCTGGACTTGTAGGTAAAAATATTTTGCTTTAGTATCACTGATTGACTTTAAATAGACTTTTAATTATTGTCAGCTCCCCAAGCAGGTCTCAAGTCCAAGGACCAAAAGCTTGCTATTCCTCATACCTCTGCACCTCTGCAATATTCAACACGCACAGTATTCTCAAGAGCTGACTCAGTCATTTGTTGATTTGTTACAATGGATGAGTCTCCACTTCCAGAACTGAAGGATGCCTAAGAGATCCCTGGAATGCCTACCACAGCATGTTTCAGAACCCATAAAAAACTTGTTTGTATATATTTGTGTTTATATACATAATATTGCTGCACCTTTAATTTAGAATCTTATAAATTGTACTTTTTTTTTAAAAAAATTTTCCAGCCAGTCTCCCTGTACAGCCAGCAAGCTAGCAATGCCCTCAGATTTCTTCCTGCCTCGGCTTCCTGAGTGCTGCTGGAGTTACAGGTGTGGGTCACCACACCTGGCCCACAGAAATTTTGTTTTAAAGATTAAAAAATGTTTAAAATTATGTCTATTTGTTGGGGGGTGGGTAGGTATATTCACATAAATGCAGGTACCTGAGGCCAGAGTCATCAGATCTCCCGGAACTGAAAAGTTACAGGCAACTGCAGCCTGACATGGGTACAGGAAACTGAACTCAGGTCCTATGCAAGGGCAGCGTGTTAACCATTTTTTTCCCCCCAGTTTTTCTTTTTGGTTTTTCGAGACAGGGTTTCACTATGTAAACCTGGCTGTCCTGGAACTCTTGATTTGTAGACCAGGCTGGTCTTGAACTTACAGAGATCTGCCTGCCTCTGTCTCCCAAGTGCTGGGGATTCAAGGCGTGTGCCAGCACTGCCCGGCTTTGTTAACCATTCTTGAGCCATCTCTTCAGCCCTTCATTAACTTGTTTTAACCTTGCATTAGTAAACTGAAGTTTGCACTTCACACTGTTTCTCTTTCCATTTCCGTAGTGTGCACGTGTTCTTTCCACTTTAGTCATTGACGCAGAGTCTCTCAACCAAACCAGAGGCCCCGGATCTGGCTAGTCTGACTAGCCAGACTGCACTGAATTTCCCAAGCCTCCGACTTGAGAGGCTGTAATTACAGAGAGGCCCATGCCCACCTGGCACTTTCACCAGTCCTGGAGATTCAGAGTCCAGCCTCATGTTTGTTCAGCAAGCACTTTTAACCACTGAGCCAATCTCCCTAACCATCCCCATTTTTTCTATTGAGCAAACCTTCTCACTCAGCCCCTCAAAATCCTTTCCCATTCCCAACACAACATATTAACCACTGAAGAAAAGCCAAACAACATTCTTTTGAGGCAATGTCTCAGTATCTCCAAAAAATATTCCATGGCCAAACTCACCATAGAGAGCTGTCCAAGTTTGATTAATTACATCTAGACACACAGTTCCTGACCTGAAACAGATGGAAAAAAAATGGCACTTTTAAAAAATTAGAAATCTAGTTGCATGTTTCTGGCAGCTAATTTTATCAAAAACACTTTGTAACATCCTTTAAGATGCAGTTGGGAGTAAAGAAGATGAGAAGCATAGGTATTTACAAGCTCTTTTGCACCTTGTTTACATCCAACAAGGAACAAGACCGACCATACTAAGAAGAAAACACCTGAAGCAACAAGTGTTGAGAATTAACCCAGGGGACAAGGGTAGATCCACCTTGTGATTCCCTGAGGACAGAATTTCACTATACAGCCAAGGGTGTGCATATTCTCATAAAGTTTCATAAGGTAGCAGAGAGCCTGACATTATTGCACTACAGATTAGATAAAAGTATCACATCGTACTAAATTCCTGAATCTATTTTCCGGAGTTACCTCAGAGAACATCCTGTCGTTAGGATGGTGGATACATAAGGCATTAAAGATTAGGGGGCACAATGTAGACATGTACCCTACTCAAACAAGGTTCATAAAAATTTCCTATGCAGTTGTTGAAACAGCAAAAACTGAAGCTGGACAAAGAAAAGTATAGTCCAAATAACCAGCACTGGAAGGACAAGACGAGCTATGATGGAATCATTTAAAAACAGTCATTAAGAAATGTATAATTAAGATAAACTATCATTATTCACATTTGTCAAATATCTTAAGGGCTGAAAACAGTAAATCCATATGCTGACAATGGGTCTTCAAGTTGCGTCTACACTTAAGAATGGAGATGTGGGTTATTCCAGCTGGATCCCAGTCATGAAAATGGAAAAATGTAACAGTACAATCATTAACTGTGCTGGAACCTCAATGACGTAGACGATCCCATCCCTAGAACTCTACAGTCTAAGTGACCATTCATACAGTGCTACCTTCCCATAACACCCAAATGATAACTGAGGGTTCTTTTACAACAGGGAAAGAGAGACGACCTCTAATTAATCAAGAACAGTTGCTGCGAAAATTCAAATTTAAACATTTTTAAATAGTTACTTACGCTTCATCAATGTTGGGGTGGAAAATTTTATTCATGAATCCTGCAAAAAGAGATGTTCATTAGCAGCACAAAGGATGCAGAGAAAAATGAACTAACTTGTCAGTACTGGAGACCATATAGGGTTGGAAAAGGTGCCAATACTCAAACTGTGACTGTCAACCTTAGGTCTTTGGCCACTCAACCCAACTAACTAAAACTCACGAGTCCTATGACAAGCAAGCAAACTTTGGGACCATGAAGCTTTCTGTATAAGAAAACCTTAAAAGCAATTGTCTGCTGAATTATGAAGAACTTGCCAAAAGAGAATATTATGTAATACTAAATGATTTATAACTCGTGCCACAATGAAAGCTAAGAAACGTTCACAGCAGCTGAACCGCTCTAGCTTCACTGGAGATCTGCACTTGAACTCCAGAAGCATCTCTACAGGTGTCATTTGGCCACAGTGGGGCATGAACGAAGCTGCTGGAGCTAGGAGAACACTGCTTCCAAACCACAAGAGCTCCTCTGAATCTATCCACTCAAAGTCAATGCTGGTTAAAATGGAGGGAACCAAGAAATAAGGCAAGGACTTAAAAATACATTCTCTAAGGTAGCTGGATATGTCAGAGATCTAACTTTTAAAATTTATTCCTAGAGAAAAGTATAAGCTTAAAATTTTGCTGTTTAAATTATAAGGAGGAATTTATTAATTTTAAACTTAAAACTAATGATTTAATCACTATATTCGACCGCAAACTACACGATCCTAGGAAGAAACTCCAAGCTCCTTATTGTGCCATAGTATTACCATGTTCCCCTATCCCACACTTCCAATGGGTTCCTTTAGGATGACTCTCACCATCACTGGGCCCACACTCCTCTCTCATCCCAATTCCCACAGGCTCTAATGTTACTTCCAAATATGCTTGTCAGCACCTATTGGGCAGTCATTACTCAGGGTGCAAAAATGAGACAGCACACTGATCTCCCAGAGGTCACTGTAGCAGCAAATCCAAAGATAAGAACAAGTAACTGCTTTGTGGACAAAGTATGGACACAATCAGAGAACACACATGAAAAGAGGAAGAAGGTCTGGAAATAGACGTGGCAAACTCAGAGGAGCCTTATGTGAATTCCCAAAACCTTAGAACATCCCTCAAATTAGGTAACAAGGATTAGAACACAAAAGCATAGGCACTTCAGACTTTGCTCTAGCCATTCCAAATAATAATCCTACTCTTTAATTCTTATCTTTAGAACCTTTATGCATCAACAGTTTAAAGCTTTATCTACTATTACAGCAAGAAAGTAACGCATAAATAACTTTGGTGAAGGCTGCATCGATATTAATTTTTCATCAAAGAAATTTAGGGATGCTTAAGAGATATCCCAAGCTAATAGAAGTGCTCATGTCTTAAAAGGAAAAAAACTCCTTGTAATGCTAGGAAAATACTAATAATTTACATATCCAGGTTAAGCTTTAAGAATACTGGAAGTTGCCGGCGGTGGTGGCCCACGCCTTTAATCCCAGCACTTGGGAGGCAGAGGCAGGCGGATCTCTGTGAGTTCGAGGTCACTATCTTCTGAACTAAGAATGGTTCTCCTACATGAACTACAGCAGTTGGTAGCTACTATTAATAACCCTCTTGGTACTTTTAACACCCTGTTTCTGCTAGAACCTGCAGTGAACACTGGTGAAGCAGAAGCTCCCCACGCTGACTATAGATAGGACTTGTCTGGAGAGCTCTGTACAACAAGAAGGTGGACAATGTTATGAAGGGGAAAAAATAGGAAGGTGAGAGGCAGTGGTTGCAGGTCTCAGCTGAGGCCAAGAAAGACACCTGTCTGTGTGTGTGTGTGTGTGTGTGTGTGTGTGTGTGTGTGTGTGTGTGTGTGTGTGTGAGAGAGAGAGAGAGACAGAGACAGAGAGACAGAGAGACAGAGAGAGAGAAAGCGCACAAAAGCGCATTTGTTACGCTAATGAAGCAGCCAGGTAAAAAGTACACAGAAGTTGGCTTCATTTATACTTTTGAAGATCAGCAAAGACACTGGCTGAAGTGAAGGGATAAAGGACAAAAGACAAGGCATGGGGGCAGAGAGCTTTCAATGAGAGGAAGATGAGAAGCCAGTGAACCTAGCATCTCAACCTAGTCTTGTTTTTAAACAGATGGTGTCAAACAGCAAACCAAACGGGCTTGCTGAAGGACGGCTCAACAGGTTCCCAGCACCTCCAGTATTTGACAGCTGACACAATGGTGTATCTCGAACAAAATGGGATGAATGGGAATCCTACGCGCCTTAGCACTCGGACGCTATGGGGCCCCTTGAAGGATTAGGAATGATGATGGTGACAAGCTCTGACTATATCAAAACTGTCCACGAGAGATTAAAGTATCCCCTTCTTTGGCTTTGGCCTGGAGAGTACAATTGGAATTAAGTAGTTTCTACACTGTTTGCAACTAAATTTTAATTTGGCCTATTTTGAATACAAGAATATATAAAAGTAAGGACCAAAAAATTTCATAAATGTACTTTAGTAGGAAAAGACTTGGAGCCCAGAGCCCCGCATCCGGTATGCTTCTAAGAATTAACAGCATCAGGGGCTGGAGAGAAGGCTCGACAGTTAAGAGCACTGGCTGCTCTTCCAGAGGGCCTGGGTTCAATTCCAGCACCCACACGGCAGCTGACAACTGTCTGTAACTCCTGTTCTAGGGGATCTGACGCCCTACACAGATATACATGCAGACAAAACACCAATGCCCATAAAATGAAAATAAATTAAAAATGAACACAATTAGAGTTCTGAGAAATAGGGCAGAAGCACAAGTATAGGGCAAAGTACTGAATAAAGTTCTGGCCCTCACTCTGCTGCCAACTGCAAGCTTTGGGCCAGTCACCTCACTTCCAAAGATGGGCCTGCTTTGTCATCTGTGGAGATGAACAGCTGGGGTGTGTCATCTCTAAAAGCCCCATTCTAATTCAATTTCTAGAGATCCTATGGGGGCCAAAATCTAGGATTTATTAACAGTGTCTAGAGCTTCAAGAACAGAGGGCTTAAAAGGAAATGTCCAGCGAAGGAAAGTGACTTTGTAAGGCAGCACCACTAAGTAGAACATTCTAGAACATGATTGATACATAACTACCAGTGTGCTACACTACCATGGAGAGCCACAAAACCACTGACGATTCCAAAGTGAGCAACATCAACTGACAACTTTGCCTTCAAGGACCAAGTCACCTTCAAGGACCAGACCAACACTCCCTGAGAAACCCTCCCAGACCAGAGAGAGTTCTTCCTACTGCAGGCTTTTATTTAAACACATATTTCTTTCAAAAATTATTTTTTGAGAATTTCATACATGTCTATAATGTACTTTGATCATATTCATCCTCCTCCCGACTTTCAAATCCTTCTGGATCCCTCCCTCAACAGACTATCTGATATTGGAAAGCTATATCAGGCTTTTGAAGGGTGGGGAGAATATGAGCATGAATGTGTGTGCTTCAGACATGCTGGCCTGGAACCTGCCTTGCTGGCCTCAAACTTGCAATGATCCTCCTGCTTCCAAAGTACATAGACTATAGGCATATGCTACCACGCTCAGCTCAAATTGGTTTTATTTTTATTTTATTTTATTTTTTAAACAAAGCCAATCAATAAATGGAGCATTATTTCCTTTACATTTGTTCTTGGACAAGCTGTGCGCAGAGTTTCTGGCAAAGCCATTTATAATCTGGACAATGATGCTAACATGAAACTTGTGGATTCGGAAGAGAGAAGGCTGGGAAAGAACAAACTAGGAATTCAGAGAAGGGAGGTTCTCAGGCCGGAGCGTGTTTGCCCTGGCAGTCTCTTCCTTTTGGCAAGGCTGTCACCACACTACGGAGTGTGTCTGCAACAAGAGAATTTCATCCAACCCTTGTTCCCATTTCACCAGAAACTATTATGAAGGTATTTGAAGAGAAAATATTTTGCCAATAGCTTTTATGGAAACATGGTAAGTAAATGCAGCAAGTCCTAGAGACAGAGACCGGGGTGGGAGCACTAGAGACTGCATTCAGGGCCTGGTGAACACTAGGCAAGTGTTCTACTCCCTGAATATCAATTGTGTAAAATCTATAGGTATCTTTAACATTTTACTTGCTAGCAGACACACCAATGACCAAATCTGTGAGTGAAGAAATATCCTGGGGTCAACCCCCATCTGTAAATTCTGCCAGATTTATCTTGGTGAAACTCGAGGTCAGACAAATGACAGGCAAGGGGGGAAATGCCCAAGGTAAAAGTTAGCTCTATCCCAGGGACAGAGTGAGCCAGGACTGGAGTGATTGTGGTTTCTTGAGTGGCTGATGCATGAACTGTAAGTGTATGAATTCCTATGAGAAAATAGTAAGGGAAAACATTCACTTTGATGTTAGGACACATATGCCCACACAAGCGTTCTCAGAAAACAGTCAATTCAAAACCAAGCGGTCTGAATTTTTTTTTTAAAGATTATTTATTTATTATGTATACAATGTTCTGTCTGCATGTATGCCTGCAGGCCAGAAGAGGGAACCAGATCTCATTACAGATGGTTGTGAGCCATCATGTGGTTGCTGGGCATTGAACTCAGGACCTCTGGAAGAACAGCCAGTGCTCTTAACCTCTGAGCCATCTCTCCAGCCCGCGTTCTGATTTTTAAAATATATTTAGAGGTTGAGAATACAGCTTGGTGGTGGGGCTTGTGCTTCTTTAAGTATGAAGCCCTGGGTTCAATTCCCGGTACCAAAGAAAAAGCTACCCAGAAACAGACTAAATGCCATCTCTCCCTTCAGTGTCTCAGAACGTGCATTCTTTAGAGTCAGAGCTTCAATCTCAGCTCCTAACACTCAGAGTTGGAGTGATCAGCCGAGGAATAGTGACAGCCTGTAGCTAGAATTTTCCTGCCTTGCCCACAGTCAGGACAAATCTCTCTAACCCACCAGTCCCACAGCCGCTCAGACCCAACCAAGTAAACACAGAGACTTATACTGCTTAAAAACTATATGGCCGTGGCAGGCTTCTTGCTAACTGTTCTTATAGCTTAAATTAATCCATTTCCATAAATCTATACCTTGCCACGTGGCATGTGGCTCGTGGCTTACCGGCATCTTCACATGCGGCTTGTCCTGGCAGCGGCTGGCAGCGAGTCCTTCTGCCTTCCTGATCTTTCTTTTCTCCTCTCTGTTAGTCCCGCCTATACTTCCTGCCTAGCCACTGGCCAATCAGTGTTTTATTTATTGACCAATCAGAGCAATTTGACATACAGAACATCTCACATCTGGAACGGCCAGATGCCAGCTGTGTGCACTGGCCCTTCATCTCAGACTTTCTCATCTTACCTCAGGCAGACAGGCCCAGCCTGAGAAGCCTGCACCTGGGCAGAAGTCTCTTCAGAGTAGGCCTTCCCTATCAGGAGAGACAGACCTGGGCTCTTTCCAGGTGAGGACGCAAGCATGGAGCTCACTCTCAAAGCCCTGGTTATGGAAACCTCTGAAGCCATCCTATGTCAGTTTCAGGAGACCACTCACTAAGAGGTCCTCTTTTCTGCTTCTCTTTTTGCTCTGATAATTTGGAATCCGAGGGCCAGATGGATTCAGGGGATCTGACACCCACACACAGACATACATGGAGGCAAAACAGCAGTTCATATAAAATAAAAAGAAAAGGAAAAGGAAAAGGTGGAGGGCTGTCCTTCAACAACACAACCTAGTCTGCATCCTAGAAATGAAACTCTCCACCACACACAAACATTGCTCTTGTAAAAAAGTCTTTTTTGTTTGTTTCTTGAGTAAGTTACCAAATCCTTTAGCCTACTTGCCTTTTGTTTCTTTTTTAACCTCTTCCCATCTCCATAATTTATCTTTCAGTGTCTTGCTCGTCCAGCTAATCATACTGAGAGATCTGGAAGGGTTTTCGTTTTGTTTTGTATTTGTTTTTTGAGACAGGGTTTCTCTGTGTAGTTTTGGCACCTGTACTGGAACCTGCTTTGTAGGCAAGGTAGGCCTCGAACTCACAAAGATCTACTTGCTTTTTCCCACCAAGTGCTGGGACTAAAGGTGTGCGCCACCACAACCAGTTTGTCCTAAATTCTTAAAAAATTTAGAACTTCAGTTCAAAGGCAAAGGAAACTAGGCTGGGGAGATGGCTCAACGTTAAAAGCCTTTGCTGCTCTTCCAAAGGACCCAAATTTGGTTCCTTGCACCCACACTGGGCAGCTTACAACTGCTTGTACCTCCAGTTCCAAGGCATCTTTTTTTTTTTTTTCCTTTTTCTTTTTTGGTTTTTTGAGACAGGGTGTCTCTGCGTAGCTTTGTGCCTTTCCTGGCACTCACTCTATAGCCCAGGCTGGCCTCAAACTCAAGGAGATCTGCCTGCCTCTGCCTCCCGAGTGCTGGGATTAAAGGTATGTGCCACCACCACCCGGCTCAGTTCCAAGGCATCTAAGACCCTCTTCTGGCCTCTGTAAGCACCTGCATCAGATAGTATTTATTCATACAGACACATACATAAAATTCAACCTAAAATCAACCTTACAACAGGTAAAAAAGGAAGCCAAGATTACATGTTTGCATTCTAACATCAAATCTTAACAACAAATAAATCATCTAATATACCAAGAGAGATGTCAGAATACCAACACAAAAGTGAAGATCATCCATTTGAAAGTAGAAACCTGGGCAGCAAGATAGAATGTTTGTTTAGCAACCAGGAAGATAATGTAACAATGAACCACCCAGAAGCCATACCAGAAAACCCTAGTGCCAAGAGTAGACTACTTCCCTACTGGTCAGAGGCTTCTCCTGAGGCTTTCCAAATAATACAGGCATTTACCACTGTTCTTGTTTGCCCACCACAACTAGGTGGTAAGATCCTACTGTGTAGATACCAAGCACACCTTAGTTGTAGGACACAGAGAAATCAAGCTGGAACTGGTGAGGAGCTTCCTACCTGTTAGCTAGCCCTGCCTGACAGTGTCCAAAGGTGCTATGTTGCTATTCAGGCTACTAGCGGAGAATTGTCATCAAGTCTTACTCAGCTCTGGACTCTGTCTGCAACGACGACGACTCACTAGGCAAGAGGAGATTACTGGTGCAATAGCGGCAAGTTTGCTAGAGGAGTAACCAAGTACTTTCTGCCTGGATCTGACGTCTGGTACTGTAAAACCCAGCCAAAAGCCTGTGGCTGGGAAATCACAGGGCAGAGCGGGAAGCCACTGCTCTTGTTTTGCTAAGTGATCGGGATGTGCTTATCCAACTGCCTTCTAAATAACTATGTTAAGCCTATAGACTGGTATTTCTTTTGCAGTGGTCAAAGTGACTCATAACTAGCCAGAATACTGAGCATAAATAACTGTCAAATATCCAAGCCATAAATGGGATATCTATGCCACTCCTCCAAAGCTCAGGAACAAAGCAGAAGGGCAGAAAGCCTGTAAGGGCCAGAGGAAAAGGGTGGGTATGTAGAGTGGAACACTGACATCAGGGCATGATATGACTGCTGCATTCTTGAACTTACTGCAATTGTGATTACATGCAAAAGGTCCCCACAAGACTGGGCCCTTCAACACTACCATGTAATAGAGGGACCCAGGGAGCACTACACCTCTGTGAAGATCTACACAAAGTTAAATGGTCAATATGGGACAGAGAGACATTCCTCCGTGGTACAGCTACTATTAAGGTATCCAAGTTCCAAAAACAAACTTTTATACATGCTCTTGTAAAGAACCCTCATGAAACTCAGTGGGACAGACGGACGGACGGACGGACAGATGGACACGGACACACACACACCCTTAGCTAGAAACAGGAAGGGAGAAAAGCAATTAGCAGGAGTGTGTGTGTGTGTGTGTGTGTGTAACAGGGTAATACAATAGAAATATATACACATGAAAATGTCATAATACTTATTATGAATAACTAATATATTTAAACAAAAACATCTTTTAAAAGTGAAAAAAGGGCTGGGTGGCGGTGGCACACGCCTTTAAATTCAGCACTCAGGAGGCAAAGGCAGGTGATCTCTGTGAGTTCGAGGCCAGCCTGGTCTACAGAGTGAGATCCAGGAAAGGCACCAAAACTACACAGAGAAACCCTGTCTCAAAAAACCAAAAAAAAAAAAAAAAAAAAAAAAAAAAAAAAAAAAGTGAAAAAAGGAACTGTTCAAGACAATTTAAATTGGCATTATTAGGTCAACTTCAAGAAGCAAAGGCTAAATCCTCTTCAGTAGTACACAAGAGAAGGCCAACCCTTAAGAGGAGAGGTAAGGGCTAGAGAGATGGGTCAGAGGTTAAAAGCACTGGCTGTTCTTCCAGAGATCCTAAGTTCAATTCCCAGCAACCACATGGTGGCTCATGACCTTCTGTAATGAGATCTGGTGCCCTCTTCTGGCCTGTAGGCATACATGCAGGCAGAACACAGTATACATAATAAATAAATCTTTTAAAAAAAAAAGAGAGGTAAGCTAATGTACTATTTTTACTCTACTAATCTACTGAAGAGCAAGATGAATTCTTATGACATGGGTCTTGTCAATACGACCAACTTAGTAATACCTGGCTTCTCTCTGTGATAACTTCAGTACCTGGTACCCAGTCCTTGCTCTGCCCCACCCCTACTTATTATCATCATAAAGACCATATTCTTACCCTCTCAGTTTTTTATGTTTCTCCACAACAGCAGTTCTTCTATCTCATTCCACTTTACATTCCCAGGACATACCAAGAACTGTCACTATCTACGAACAGCAATGCCTCTTCAGTCACAAATCTAGACATTTCTTCTCTTGTCCGTACTAAGGATTTTCTGACATTCACCTTCTTCCTACCTGCCAGCCCTTATTCAACTTAAGGCTGAAGAGCTACCACTAACAACCGGCAGCAGTCCTCTGCAAACCCATGCCCTTCCCACAGAAAATGTCTATCTGCTATCCAGCCGTTCCTCTGCAGCCCCTCATTGGAGTTGCTCCAGCAGCACACCACTACTGACTACCCCAAACTCCACAAAAGTTCAAGTGCTCCACAGGCACAGAAGTTAGTTTTCTATGACTGACACATCCTCCCATGTATTTCAATTACCTCTGGGCCATCTATAACTGATACAACGTATATGCTATGTGATGAGTTGCATTTTATCATTCAGGGATTGCTGTACACATTCCTTATAGATGAAATAGCTTTCAGATTGTTTCTGATACATAGTGGAGTTCAAACGGTGGATACAGAATCCTTGGAGTCCCCCGTTTTGGGTAACTGTTGCCTTGCTTGTGAACCTTGACCTTGATATCCTTCCAGTGCTAATTCCCTGCCAGGTTCCACCCTCCTGAATGCTTAAGGGAAGTTCCTGGTCTGTGTATCCTGAATAATGGGTAATGGGTGTAAACAGCTTAGATGCAAGATTGTAAAACATCAGTAGCGAACTTCTGACCTCCGGGGTCCTCCCATTGTGCTGTAAGCCTGTAATTAAGACCTCCTACTCCCTTCAAGAAATGACATTCGACATTTAAAATTATATATATATATATATATATATATATATATATATTTATACACACATATATAATTGAATGAATACTGAGAATGTAATCTATGAATAACACAAATGTGATTAATATCATGAGTGTAATTTAAAAAATAAATAAATAAAAAAAAAAGAATCCTTGGAGTTAGAGGGCAAACTGGACACTGAGGTGACACGAAACAGAAATCCACTCATTCTCATTTTCTTCAATGCAACAGGCCCTGAGTATCTGCTAGGTATGAGTGTTGTGAGCATTTGTGGAGTTTACGTCTGTACACTGAGTTCTATTCCCTCCTTGAGTTCTCTTTCACTCCACTGCCCATTTTTACAAAGAGAATATCCAACTGGCAGGCTTTCTCACTTTCCTTTTTGTTTGTTTTGGTTTTTCAAGGCAGGATTTCTCTGTGTAGTTTTGCAGCCTGTCCTGAAACTCACTCTGTAGCCCAGGCTGGCCTCGAATGCACAGAGATCCGCCTGCCTCTGTCTCCTGAGTGATGATGGGATTAAAGGTGTGCACCACCACCTCCTGGCCTCCATTTTTTATTTTTTAGAGATAGGGTTTCAATGTGTACCCCTGGCTGTCCTGCAACTTGCTCTGTAGACCAGGCTGGCCTTGAACTCACAGAGATTGGCCTGCCCCTGCCAAGTGCTGGGATTAAAGGTGTGCGCCATTACCATCTGGCCTCATTTTTCCATCTCTAACATCTCCAATGAATACATGCTCCCTTCTTTTACCCATTTCTCAAAGGCTCCTACTGACCCTACTGTATCGAGTTTTTCTTTGCTAGACAACTCCCTACAAAGAGTATTTAAAAATCTTTCAGAATCTCCCATTAAAAAATAGATAAATAGCCGGGCGGTGGTGGCGCACGCCTTTAATCCCAGCACTCGGGAGCAGAGCCAGGCGGATCTCTGTGAGTTCGAGGCCAGCCTGGTCTACCAAGTGAGTTCCAGGAAAGGCGCAAAACTACACAGAGAAACCCTGTCTCGAAGAAAAAAAAAAAAAAAAAAAAAAAGATAGATAAATAGCCGGGCGGTGGTGGCGCACGCCTTTAATCCCAGCACTCGGGAGGCAGAGCCAGGCGGATCTCTGTGAGTTCCAGGCCAGCCTGGGCTACCAAGTGAGCTCCAGGAAAGGCGCAAAGCTACGCAGGGAAACCCTGTCTCGAAAAACCAAAAAAAAAAAAAAAAAAAAAAAAAAAAGATAAATAAAACCAGGCTGGGTATAATAGTACGTTTCTTTAATTTTAGCACTCAGGAGGCAGAGGCAGGTGGATCTCTACAGTTTAGGCCAGCCTGGTCTACAGTGAGCTACAGGCCAGCTAGAGCTACACAGTGAGATCCTGTCCGTTCTATGGCTGGGTATATGGTACATCTTTAATCCTAGATTTGGGAAGCAGAGGCAAGTGGTTCTCTCTTTGAGTTCAAGACTCTGTCTCAAAACCAAACCAAAATAAAATAAAACACAAACTTTCCCTTTGCTGGGTTTTGTTTTAGTTTTGTGAGAGTTTCATATAACCCAGTCTGGCCTTGAACTCACTAGGCAGCTGAGGATGACCTTGAAACTCGGACCCCCCTGCCTCCACCTCCTGAATGCTAGGACTACATGTATTTGATCCCAATCCAGGTGCCTGTTAATTTCTCAACCTCAGCATCCTTGTCCACAACAACAGGATCTTTCTCTCACAACAGCTGGAGGAACTGCTTCCATCCATCATTCCTCTCCTCTCAACAGAAGAGTCATCAATGAAGAACTGAAATCTAACTGTTAAATGATCTTTCCATTACATTTAAGATGAAATGTAAGCTATGAGCCTAGCTTACAAAGCCCTCTGTGACCACCCCTGCTTCGTTCGGTGTACCCCTAATCACACCTCATTGTTTAGCCAGCCTCCCAGTGAGGGACACGAGTACTTTGGAATTCTTCTTGCCCGGTATACTCTTTTTCTGATTTAAGAGGATTAGGGTTGTCTTTTAAGTATTAATTTAAATGTACTTGATTAGATTATATATCTAATCCAAATTTACTATCCCATTACATCAATTCTTTACATAAAGTGGTCAGTCATTTTAAGTTTGCACGAGAGCAGCTTGCTCACTTCTATATCCTAGCACCTCAGCAGCACCTGCTGTGGGATGTTCTGTGTGCTGTGAATATCTGTTGCTCTGATTGATTGATAAATAAATAAAATGTTGATTGGCCAGTAGTCAGGCAGGAAATATAGGCTGGATAAGCCAACAAGTAGAATTCTGGGAAGAGGAAGGCTGAGTCAGGAGTTGCCAGCCAGACACAGAGGAAGCAAGATGACAAGACAGAACTGAGGAAAGGTACCAAGTCACGTGGCTAAACATAGATAAGAATTATGGGTTAATTTAAGTGTAAGAGCTAATCAGTAATAAGCCTGAGCTAATGGCCGAGTAGTTATAATTAATGTGTGTTTACTTGGGGGACACGAGTGGGGAAGACTTGTCCTGGCTGCCAGCAGGGTGGGACACAGGAGAACTTCTGACTACAAGCACCAGCAGAGAAGGATCCAGTGAATTCGCTGAAATGAATGCACACTGTGACCACACTCACTTTCAGAGCTTCTGTGACAAGGGGACATTACACAGCTGCATTCTCACAGTGATGACTTTAACACGTTCATGAAACGTTCCTAACACTTCTCTACTGAAATTCAAGACAGTTATTTGAGATAGGAACATGAAAGTATGAAAGGATATAAGTGATCTAAATGGAATGTTGCTACCTTAGCTCAAAAATTCACTTATTTGTACAAATACTATGGCAGCCCAAGTAAGCCTTTGTTAAAAATGACTAACCCCAAATCTCTCGTGACTGACATGACACACTCCTCCCCATCCTGAAAATCCACTGCTCACTTCAGCTATGCACATTAGTTCTGGGGGAGTAACTATAGACTATTTCCATCTAGGAGCATATGAACTAGAACTAAGCATCCTAAGTTCTACAGATAGTCATACTGTATTATAAAACGTCAATCCTAAAATAGTGAGGTAACTGCTAACTACAGTGAATAAAACACTGAAACGCACTGCCCTGGCACAAGCATAAAAATATGGTTACCAGAGTAGCTTCCAACTAAAAATGTATCAGATTAGGAAATGTAAAAAGGATTTTGATTAGTCTGATAACCTAAACTATCCTACTTTGATGTAACAGCCTAATCTAATCTAAAGGTCTGTGCTATGGCTCAGTACAGTTCACTACATAGTCAAGGAGTACCTTCAACTCCTGATCACTCTGCTTCTGTAGTCAAGTGCTGGGATTACAAGTGTGTTCCATCATGACTGGTTTACTTTGTTTTTTCGTTTTGTTTTGTTTTTTAATTTTTGAAGTAAAAAAATTTCAAAGGACATAAGAACTTTACCAAGCATATATACTACTAGACTAACTACCAAAACAAAACAAGCTTGCAAACACTATAGCTCAACCAAATATTGCTTTATTTTTTAAAAATCTTTACTCTTTTTGGCTACACATAAAACATTTTGTTGTTTGGGGACTTACTATATAGTTCTGGCTGGCCTAAAACTAGATACGTAGAACAGGCTGAAACTGGACTAACAGATCCACCTATCTGTCTCCATAGTGATGTGCTACCACGCCCAGGACACATAAAGCATTTTATATACAATGGTTTTGTTGCTGTTTATGTACACAGTAGTGCCCTTTTAGAATATGTACTCAGCTGTGCAACTACTGCACATCTTTTCCGTGCACTGGCGGGAGCTTTCTCTTAACTGCCAAGCACAAGATACAGGTAACAAACGGAATCTGGAGAAGTTCACAACGAGAGCTTGTGGAGCAACTTCTCAGCTTAAAACAGAATCTTCATGAACTGAGAACTATTTGGGATTCCAATGAATCAGTTAACAACAAGCACACAGAATTCACTTAATCCTAATAGGATCCTATGTAGTCCATTCTGGCCTTGAATCCTAACCCTCCTGCCTCTACCTCCTCACAGTGCTGACACTACAGGTAAGCACCACTAGGATTGGCTGTTCATTTTTCCCGTTTTATGATATATCTCTGTGTGTGTATATATTGCTTGTGGGTTCAAGCAATCCTCCTATCTCAGCCTACTGAATAGCTGCAACTAGAGATGCATGCCACATAAGACCCTGGCCAGTATCTTATTTTCTAGAAAGGAAACCACAGATCAGATGAGTGTCAGTTTTATGGAAAAATGAGAACCAAGTCCAGAACTCTTCCCTGATAACCAGTGATAACTGGTTATTCATGCATGCCTAACTATATATAACTACACATGGTCACTAACAGCTAGCTGCAGTACTAACAGGCATAATAATAAACATCTACAAATGAAAAAAGAAATATGAAAAATAAGCCAAAACTATTGTACTCAGAGGCACATGTTTTTAATTCCAGCACTGGAGGCAGAGACAGGCAGACCCCTGGAGCTCACTGGCCAGGCAACCTAGCCTAACTGTGAGACCTCAGTCCCAGTGAGAGAGACTGCCTCAAAGACCAAGTAGACAGTTCCTAAAGAACACCACCTGAGGTTGACATCTAACATTTGGCCTCCATACACCAACATGTATACATACCTGAATATTAACTCACACATACAGATTATATACTCATAAATATTTTAAAATCCAAGCTAAGATTAATGGCATATGCCTGAGATCAGGAGGCTTAGGCAAAAGGACAAACTGAAGGACTATCTGAGTCTACACACAGGCAGACAGATACACAGCATAAGAGATTTTTTAATTATTATTTATCTATTTAAGTGCTAGGGGCTGAATTCAGGACCTCATACATGCCAGGCAAGCACCTTGCCACCAAGTTACACATCCCAATTCTACATCTCAATATTTAAGGGCTTAAATTAAACTCAAGAATAGGAGACAGGCCAGTTACTATGGGAGAAAGATTTTAAAGAAACAATGAGTTGAGTTTATCTCATTTTCTTTCCCTTCTGTTTAATTCCATGTCTATACAACTCGGAAACTAAGCCTTGCCTTTTTAAAATGAGCTACTGCCTCTCCAAATGCTTACAGAACATCTTAACAGTATTACGTTGTTGACGACCTGAAAATGGGTCACCTCACAAACTGATTAAAACTCTTATGCAATTCTCCTTTGAAGGAAAGAACAGCTTGTACAAATATTTCAACTAGATCAACTTCCTCAAGGGAAGATGACACTCATTTGTAGAGTATCAAATTCTAAAAAGTGTAGAAAATGGCAAAATAAAACTTACGAATGTTAAATTAACTTGGTCATTTGTCTTAACCAACTATACCATGGCATTAACTTGGCAATTTGGTCATTAGTTAGTTTAGGTATTTTAGGGCAGCTAAGTAGTGGAATACATGCCTAGCATGTGCCAGGCCTGGAGTCTGATCCCAGCAATGGAGCAGAAAAAAGGTCTTTTAGAATAAAGTTCAGAAATCTACAGTAAAATGTACGCTTTGCCTGAGACAACAGGTTAAAGCTGGAGGAAGAGCTACATTTCTACGGCACAGGCTGTATTCCCATAGTTTATTCTTGGCTTCCACAGCCCTTCTGTTTCCTGTAAACAGCAATGTCAGGTTACAAAGCTATACCTGGAATGCCAATTTCCTGTCTTTAAATAGGTATTTATGACAAATATTTTCAAGTTTATATTTGAACTGTTGCAACAGAAAGAAACACTACAGTTAAGAGACATGAGTAAACCAGGCACGGGAATCAGAGCAGAAAAGCCCTCTGAAGAGAGTGATGCCTCCTTTCTGCCACTGTGGAAGGAAGCTGCGGAAAGGCTTCGATCCCTAGCCACACAGGTCTAACTCAACACCTCACAATTATCCTGCTACCATCCCCATCTCTACAACCTGCAGGCTCTTGCAGCAATACTGAGATCATTTCTCATCCGTTTATCCATAAACATCTCCTGGGGGCTGCAGGGTTAGAAAACCTCCCTAAGGACCTGAAGGAAAAGGACAGCCTATTGTTCAGATGAACACTAAGAATTCACCAGTTTAAGAATGACAGATGCTCTTTAGAATTTTTAGGACATCAAACTCTACAGGAAGTAAAGTGGTTTGAGACCAGTGCAAGGCTGCGACTTCTGACAGGACTTAGTTGTATGATCGTTCTAACACACTACATCATCCTAATACACTGTTTGCCCTACACGGAAATTTGGAAGTTAGGGATCATAGCATACCTTCAGAAAAAAGTTTTTGCTGGAGTAGGGGTTAGTGTAAACTGCAGGAAACTAGGCATGGCATTAGTTCTGAGATAGCTCATAACTGTAGGCCCATGGGACCCCATGCCTTCTTTTAGTGTGCACACATACAGGCAGACAGAAGATCCATATACATAATAAGTAAATTAATCTTTTTTTTTTTAAGCCAAGAAAGGAAAAATTCAGTTCAGTAAAAATTTTGGGGCTTAATCATCTCTCAAAAAATATAAGAATTTTATTTTCCTCTTAGATTTCAGAACTGTCTTATAGAAACCAAGTCATCACATACCTATAGATGGAGATTTGAAAGGGTATTTATCAGGAAGATCCACTCTAACTTTCCACACTCCGCCTTCATATGGTGCTGGAACAGAAATAAAACATGTTATCCATTTGGACTGTATCTTCAAATTAGAAAATAAATCCAAATGTAAATGAACATCAAATCCCTCTCTCTCCTGAAAAAGGCCTCAAACTAACTCCTCAAAGAATTCAGGAACTAACTGAACATGCGAACACAGGCTGTGATGCTAGCACTCGGAAGATAAGGCATGAGGACTACTGTGGATTCCAGGCCAGCCTGGGTTAAAAAGTCCAGGAGCACCGGGTGGGGGTGGTGCACGCCTTTAATCCCAGCACTCAGGAGGCAGAGCCAGCCTGGGCTACAGGGTGAGTTCCAGGACAGGCACCAAAACTACACAGATAAACCCTGTCCTGAGAAACGCCCCCCCCCCCCCAAAAAAAAAGAAAACTTTTAAAAGTTAAGAAAGGAAGACCAGGGAATGTAACTCAGTGGTAGAGCACTTCCCAAACATGCACAAAGCTTGGGGGCAATCACCAGTACCAGAAACAAAGAGAAAACACGCCACGGATTTTCCTTTAAAATATCCAGAGTTAAGCAAATAGTCACTCTCTTACTTGATACTACTGAACGTCACTCAATTATTTGGTAAGAGATAGTCATGTTCCTTTTTTTCCTACTTGAGAACAGAGCATGCACTTCCTGAAGAACAACTCTGTGGCCATCGTGACAGACCCCAGAATCTGTGGGAATGAGTGCATGAGTGACCAGAGTTTCTCCACATGCTGGTTCTAGTGCTGAAACTTACTTCACTGTCTAGTAAAGATGATAAAAAGAACACATACCCACACATGTACTTACTTCCTTGTGGTCCATAAAACTTGACAACAAATTCGTTGAGTCCTCCTAGGATTGTAACCTCATGTTTGCTTTCAATGCTGAGGCAAGAAGTCAAGGAAATGACACAGGCACATGTAAGAGCTACAGTTTGCAAGGGCAGCCACACTGGACACACTCTGGTGAAACAGACACTATGAAGAATAACTCTAGCAGAGAAGAGACAGTGTATACCCTATAAAGAGAATGCGAATGAGCTTTGGATTCAGAGACTAATAAATACACATTTACTCTCTGACCATTTGTTCTCTCTCTGCAAACTAGGAAAATATCACTTCATGGGATTTGTGTCAAGTTACAACAGGGAAAATTGGAGCAATCTATGGCAATTGTGTTCACTCATTCTTTTGCTCCAGCAAGCCCCACCCTTTAGATGTGTCTCTAGACGTAGGTGTGGATCAAGACCAACCACAGAGGGCAACCCTTCTAATTCTCTCCCTCAAACACCACTCAGCCTTGAGACAGCTTGAGAACTCCTCATAGTATTGAGATTCAGGCCTGGGGAGACATGTTACTCGGTAATGAGCTTGCCGTACAAGCATGAGGGCCTGAATTTGACCCCCAGCACTTACACCAAAACCTAGGCATGGTGTTCTGAAGCTGTAACTCTAACGAAAACCAAGGAAGCAAAGACAGGCAGGCAGGCAGGCAGACCCCAGGGGGGTCCCATGGCCAACCAGTATCACCAGTAAGCCTTAGGTACTGGTGAGAAACCCTGCCTCAAAAACCACGGTAGGCCAGGCATAGTGGCACATGCCTTCAATTCTAGCACTCAGGAGGCAGAGGCTGGTGGATCTTCGTGTTTCAAAACTAGTCTGATCTACACAGCAAGTTCCAGGACAGACCTTGTTACAAACAAACAAATTCCCTTCCCCAAAAACAAAGATGATAGCTCCTAAGGCAACATTTGAGGTTGACCTCTAGCCTCCACATGCACACACACACACATGAATCCATGTGTACACATGTACACACGGAGTAATTGTGATTCACTTATAGGATACTAAATTAATCCACATTAGTAAAAAAGCAGGCTACTGCTCTAAAATCTTATTTCTAAAGTCCTGTTTCTGCTTTGTGGTCTAACCCACTAATGACTCTACAATTGAAATTTTAGGTAGTAACAATAAGGAAAAATGCATTCAAACAGTATGCACACAGAAAAACTGGCATAATTTCTTGTTGGTCAAGTCATACATGTATGTATGCCTGTTTGGGGGTCATGTTTTATCCTGACTGAACCACCACCCCAGTACCTTAAAAACATTCCAAAACTAAACATGTTTAAAACATGTTAAAGCTTTTTCAAAAGGTACCTATGTCTTGAGGGGAAATTAACACCAGTGATAATAAACCTCAATGTAAGCGATGAAGGCCTCAAAGAAAACAGACTTGATAGAAAAAAGTCTCCTTACAAATGAGACCCAGACCAGAAACCACAGAAGATGAGTGGACATAAACACAGAACACTCATGAACACCATGTATTACATATACTTCTACACTGAAAAAGCCAAAGACAAATGTGGCGCTGGTCAGGAAAAATACAAAGCATATATATGACAAGGGAGGGGTCTTGGGAGGCTGGGGAAAGAACCAGGAGTTCCAGGATAGTTTTTGCTACATCAGGTGCTGAGAGTCAGCACGGACTACATAAAGAGACAACCCAAGACAGGACACAAAGTGATCTGGGTCAGAGTAGAGATCGCCCAGTGATAAAGCATGTGTTCAGCATGCATGAGAACCCGGGAATTTCCAGCATTCTCCCTCAAAGCTAACTTTAAAAAATAAGATGGCCGGGCGGTGGTGGCGCACACCTTTAATCCCAGCACTCAGGAGGCAGAGCCAGGAGGATCTCTGTGAGTTCGAGGCCAGCCTGGGCTACCAAGTGGATTCCAGGAAAGGCGCAAAGCTACACAGAGAAACCCTGTCTCGAAAAACAAAAAACAAAAACAAACAAATAAAATAAGATGTTATTAGAGTAAGGGGGAAGATATCCTAACAAAGAAAAGGTCCAAACAGTAAGGAAAAAAAAAAAAAGGAAACCAAACATCCTAAAAAGATGGCTCCGTGAGAGGAAGTACATACTGTTCTTACACATGTCCCAAGTCAGTTCCCAGCACCCTGGCACCCTGGCAGGTAGCTCACAAACGCCAGGGCATTTGACTGGATGCCTGCTGGCTTCCTCAGGTACTGAAGTCACAGACATGTAAACTCCCTATACACACACACACACACACACACACACACACACACACACACACACAATCAATGAAAATAAAGGCCCACACCTTTAATCCCAGCACTTGAGAGGCAGAGTCAGGCAGATCTGTGAGTTCGAGGCCAACCTGGTCTACAGAGTGAGATCCAGAACAGGCACCAAAACTACACAGAGAAACCCTGTCTTAAAAAATAAATAAATAAATAAATAAATAAATAAATAAATAAATAAATAAGATATAAAGGATTCCACTTATGAAAAGGTTCAAAGATGTGACTCCCCAGCTCCACACTGATGAAACAGGAGCAAGGCAGTGTCTGGTGGAGTGTGGACCTGTACATTGGAGAACATATTCTACTTCTACCAGTCCAAAACCTAAAATGAAACTTGCTTTTATTCAAATTTCACATCAGTAATGATTTTAGTTTACTTTCTTTTGTTTGAGACAAGGTTTCTCTGTATAACCCTGGTTCTCCTAGAACTCGCTGTATAGACCAGGCTGGCCTCTGCCTCCCGAGTCCTGGGATTAAATGCATGCACCACTATGGCCTGGCAGTTTGTTTTTTTAAAGCCAGTCCCAGTTGGTAGGAGTAGGATCTGATTTCAATTTCTTTTGAAAACTGATGGGGTAGAGAGATGGAGAAACTGCCGCTCTTCAGAGGGCAGGCTGGATTCTCAGTACTCACAAGGTACTTATAATCATCTAACTCCAGTTCCAGGGATCAGACTCCCTCTTCTGGCCTCCTTGGGCACCACACATATGCATGCAAACAAAATACCCTTACATTTACAAAAAGTTCCTTCCATGTACATGCCAACATACATACAGCTATCTCCACCAAAGAATCTAAAGGCCAACTGAAGGAAAAATGTAAAAAATGCAAGTTGGTAATAAACTACTAAATTTACGCTGCAGTGGAACCATACAGACACTAAATCAGACAGAAAAGGGATTCACAACGGAGACGTGCAGCAGAGGCCAGTGGTGTCTTTCTCCTCTCTGCTCTGAAGTCAAGGACAAGGGGAGGCAAAGAGATGGCCAGTTAGAATGACAGAACCATCATCTCCTGAAATGGGCTGATTAGACCAGGAGATGTGGAAATAGGAGATAAAGAAACAGCGTTCCTTTATCATTTAGGGGTGTTAGAAAAAGAAATCTACAAATTCTTCAGATACTGATGATAAAAGTCAAACCCATAAATCACATTGTATTCATTTCTAAGTTATTCACAAAATACTAGTCCTTACTTCTTAGCGTTTCACCTTAAAGATTCTGTTTTCAGAACAATGATTAGCACTGAGGAACTCAAGTCCATTTCACTCTTGAAATACCAGCCGCCCACCACCTTATTTCCCTGAATGGCATTATGGTTATACAATCTAATATTTAAAGGTGAATGTCAAACTGTCAGAGATAACTGACATTCTTGGCAAAATGTGTCTATCAGGATTTTGAGTGATTTTTATATAGTTCAGAAATTTTCCAAAAAGGGAGAGAAGGGCTAACTAAGCCTCTGCTGCAGGAACCACACTGACATGTCAAGGACCTAGGACTCAAAGACAGCAGTGTGTCGTCCTCAGCTCACGAATGATGACTTTATAAAGCAAGTGGCCTCCACAGCTGTGTCCAGAAAGGACCAGGGTGAAGAATGTGCTTTTGTTTAGACATAGACACTTCATGGCTGCTTCTTTCCACATTGAGACCAGTCTGTTTCCAACTCTCCTTGATAAGTGACCACATAGCAAAGTTGAAAAACTGAGCAGCTGTCAAATAACTGTCTGTCAATGTGAAAATCATCACATGGAGTAATACTCATCATATGGGCCGGGGTGGGGGGTGGGGGGGGTGGGGGGTGGTGGTGCACACCTTTAATCCCAGAACTTGGGAGGCAGAGCCAGGTGGTTCTCTGAGTTTGAGACCAGCCTGGTCTACAGAGTGAGATCCAGGAAAGGCACCAAAACTACACAGAGAAACCCTGTCTGGGGGGGGGGGGGGGGGGATATGTCTTATGGAAGATGTATGATACCTAGGATTTGCTTCCTAACAGCCCAGGAGCGGAGAAGAGTACAAGACATAGGCAAGAAATAATACTGGTCTTGAATTGCTGGGTCTGAGTGGTTACAGGCTTCTAAAAGCCACTTGCTATGGGTTCTGGGAAACAAACCTGAGTCCTCTTATTTTAAATGCAATGTAGGTGTTTTTTTTGTGTGTGTGTGTGTGTGTGTGTGTGTGTGTGTGTGTGTGTGTACAGTGTCTATGGAGGCCAAAAGAGGGCATCAGAAGACCATAAACCTTCCAAGTATCTCAGTTACAGTGAACAAGCTAATAAGTATGGGTGTCCAAAAACCAATAATTCCCCACCTTACTTGTATGACTTCAATAACAAGGAATGTTTCTCAAAACAAGCTTTTAAAAGTTCCAGTGTTTGTAAATCCAGAGGAAAAAAGGAAAGATCACACACATCTACATACAACTAGTTTACCATTGTGAACAGGTTAGAAATCACTTCTCTAAAGAGCTGATCACAAACAGCTTTGCTCCCTATCAGGTTGTCCAACTTTTTTGACAATGTCATGTCTGTTGTCATCTGCAAATATTTTGGGCCACATTCATAGCTCTCTTGGGATTCGTGTGACCCAAATGCAGGTTAGACATGCCTGCAGTGGTTTTCCAGAACATGAATGGACCTGTAGTCCTCTTTACTACTCCATGTTCATTAGGCACAGCAGGTGTCGATTATTAAGTGGCATTCAACTTTGATTTCATAAAAATTAAAAGAGGCCAGAGAACATTCACAAAGGAATAAGAGGTTCAAGATCACTCACTGCCAAGATTTTAAGTGAAGAAAAAATAAAGCACAAAGCACAAATAAATATAGTAGCTGAAGCCAGCTTTAATCCCTGCACTCTGGAGGCAGAGGCAGGTGAAACTGGCTTTAATCCCTGCACTCTGGAGGCAGAGGCAGGTGGATCTATGATTTCAAGGCCAGCTTGGTCTACAGTTTGAGTTCCAGGAGAGCCAGAAATATACAGAGAAAAACTGTCTAAAAAACAAACAAAACAAAAAATGAACAACAACAAACTAGCTGGTATGTTAAATGTGACTGACCTTCATGTGATCTACCAAATAGAGAATTCTTTTAAAACAAACAAGTATATGCCTTTATTCAGCTGGGCCCAATTTCTACTGTCCACTTAGAAGACTTATAAGAAGAAATAGTAAATACTATCCTAAGTTTTTTTATTTTAAAAAGTAGTCTAAAGTGATGTGGAAAACAGCAGCTTCTTCTTGAATCAAAGTCTGCTTAAAATCCAGTGGAACCAGGTCTGCTGGTACAGATATATTATCCCAGTTATTTTAGAGGCTGAGGCTTCCAAATTCAAGGCCTGTCTGAGCTACAGAGTGAGTTCAAGGCCAACCTGGCAGTTTAGTGAGGCCCTGTCTTAAAAACTAGAAAGATGACCAATGAGATCAGACTTGCTGCCAAACACAGCCTGAGTTCAACCCAGGAACCCGCATTGTGGAATGGCAGACCTGAGTACTGTCCCAGTTGTCCCGACCTCCCCACACTGGCCAGAGCATGCATATACCCACACATAAACACACACACACAACAACAACAAAAATCAGTATTTGAAAGTGTCTTATTTCTGCTTATGATTAGGATGAAAAAAGGGAAGAAAACTCAACTATGTCGTTGGTTTTATTTTAAACATCCACAGAAAATAAGCAAACGAATTTTTTACAGGGGATGGATGAGGTAGCTTGGTCAGTAACAATGCTTGTGTATTTAGCATGCATGAAGCCTAAGTTCACTCTCCAGAATCACACAGACCAGACATGGTGGTTCACACCTGTACTCACAACACTGAAGCACACACAGGAGGAGGAGCACAAGTTCAAGGCTACCCAGGGAGGACAAGGCCATCCTGGCCTATGCGAGCTCTTGTTGCCCTTGATACTCTTCTGGAGTATCCAAGTTCAGTTCCCAGCACCCACGTCCTACGGCTCACACATGCCTTAAACTCCAGTTCCCAGGGATTGATTCCCTCGTGTCTTCTGAGGACACCCAAAAACACAGGGCATTCACTCACAGACAGACAGACAGAGAGACAAACAAACACACACACACACACACACACACACACACACACACCTATTAACAAGAAATACCTGTACTGGTGAGATGGTATAAGCAGTTAAGTGTGCAGCACAAACACAGAGGTCTGAGATCAGTCCCTGGAACCTATACAAATGTGCAAGGAGAAAGTCAAGTCCAGAGTGGTCTTGTGACTGTTCTTACCACAATAATAAATAAAATTAAAAAGAATACTTCTACCATAGGCAAATCATTCCAATACATGAGCACAAAACCCTGGAAAGTCAAGTGCAGGGACATGAAAGGACACTGTAACTAGATATGCAACGTGATACAAGGGTGTTGTAGAGCTATTTTCGGCACCATATAAGTAACAGGTGGTGGTGGTGGTGGGGCTTGCCAATCTAACAGGACTGGCTGCTCCAGACCAACAGAGGTGATTAATAACAGACCGCCTGGTACAATTACAATATGGAAGTGGCTATGTTTTACGGAAGCTGATCTAGAAAGTGACACAAGTTTGAAATTTAAATATACACAAACAGTAAAATAAGGCTGAACTTAAATTAAATAAGGTTGGAATGTACAGGCAGGAAACAAAAGTTGCTCACAAGAATACTTCTGAGCCGGGTGGTGGTGGCAGCAGTGCACACCTTTGATCCCACACTCAGGAGGCAGAGCCAGGTAGATCTCTGTGAGTACGAGGCCAGCCTGGTCTACAGAGTGAGTTCCAGGAAAGGCGCAAAGCTACACAGAGAAACCCTATCTCCAAAAACAAAAAACAAACAAACAAAAACAAACAAATCTAGACAGGTGCGCGCGCGCGTGTGTGTGTGTGTGTGTGTGCGTGCGTGCGTGCGTGCGTGCGTGCGTGTGTGTGTGTGTGTGTGTGTGTGTGTGTGTAAGATTTGACAGAACTCCTGGGTTCTCTTCTTTCCTGTGTATAGCCTGGGCTGCCTAGAATTTGCTCTGTAGCCTCAAACTCAAGAGATCAGTCTGTCTCTGCCTCCTGAGAACTAGAATTAAAACCACCCCCTTCTCCCTTGGCACAACTGTACTATTCAATCATTATTTTTGATTACTAACATCTCAGAAAAGCAAATGCAAAAATATACATTTAGACTCCCAAATTCAAGCCGGGCAGTGGTGGCGCACACCTTTAATCCGGCACTCGGGAGGCAGAGCCAGGTGGATCTCTGTGAGTTTGAGGCCAGCCTGGGCTACAGAGGGAGCTCCAGGACAGCCAGGGTTACACAGAGAAAGCCTGTCCCTTTAAATAAACAAGAACCCCAAGTTCTCACACTACCAGTTCCGATTAGATCTTAACCTCTACACGTCCCATCTAGTTATCATCCACCCCCAAGAAGGACTGGTACAGAAGGCCTCTTTCAGCTTTTCTGGCCGGCTTTCGTTTCCTGAAATACAACGAACATCCTCCTCCTCCTCCTCCCCCTCCTCCCCCTCCTCCCCCTCCTCCCCCTCCTCCTCCTCCTCCTCCTCCTCCTCCTCCTCCTCCGGGACTCTGCTGTCTGTTTCTTCTGCCTAGCCCCAACTTCCTTGTTTCTACAGACAGCTGTTTCTTGGACTGGAGAGATGGCTCTGAGGTTGAGAGCACTGGCTGCTCTTCCAGGACCCGGGTTCAATTCCCAGCACCCACATTGTAGCTCACAAATGTCTGTAACTCCAAGATCTGATATCCTCACACAGAAACACATACAGGCAAAACGCCAATTCACGAAAAATAAAAATAAATTATTTTAAAAATTAGAGAGAGCCGGGCGGTGGTGGCGCACACCTTTAATCCCAGGACTGGGGAGGCAGAGGCAGGCGGATCTCTGTGAGTTCAAGGCTAGCCTGGTCTCCAAAGCGGGTTCCAGGAAAGGCGCAAAACTACAGAGAAACCCTGTCTTAGAAGAAAAAGTTTGGAGTTGGGGATTTAGCTCAGTGGTAGAGCGCTTGCCTAGCAAGCACAAGGCCCTGGGTTCGGTACTCAGCTCTGGAAAAAAAAATGAAGAGAGAAAGACTAAACACAAATATTGAGAATAGTTGTTGTGCTATTTGCTAAACAGTGGGAAATGAGTGTCTGTCTTTAGACAGCTCAAAGTTCCATCCGTTATCAGGAGGGAAGGTAAGTGATGTGACAGGCATGCACTCACAACTCATCCTAGCCTAGGAGGCCGAGGAAGCAAAAGGAGTTTTCAACAGGTGCTGATCCTGAGTGCTCTGCCATTCCCGACATGGCTTCTGAGAGCTAAACTTGAAACCAACACACAATGTCTGTGAGGAGAGGGGCACTTGTCAGGAACAAAGTAAAGAGAAAATCAGGGAACGTTCTTACTCCTTGAAACTTGAAAAAAAAAAATTCTGAGGTGAAGGCAGATGTGAACAGATAGAACAGTACTCGCGCTGAGCCTAGCAAGGCTGCCATCTGCAAGAGAAAGCTTGGTCTCCTACACAGCAAGGCTCCAGGAGATCCAGACTAAGCAGTCACACATGTCAAGAAACAAACTGTCTGCCAGAAAAGGGAAGAGCAACAAAACAAAGAGAGGCCGGCAGGGGCTACTGAGACCCCAGAGGGAAAAGACGGAGTGCTGGTCACAGCAGCACATTAATAAGGCCACTCTATGCAGCTTCTGTGCCAACTCTTCTTCAAAACCTTCTGGTTGTAGCATGACTCCCTGTTATGTCCACCCACACAGAGACAAGACACTTGTCCACACTGACAAATACTGGCTCGACAGTGTTAACGTTCAGAGTTGAGAGGTTAGTTCATCTGGGCCAAAGAAATTACCTTGCTCTTAGTTCAAATGACATATTTAGGCAAAGGGGAGTTAGCCCGAGCTCAGGATGTAAGAAAACGTTTGGGGATAATAGCAACACGTTTGAGTTACTTGGGAATCATAAAATTCAGCAAACAGTGTGGGACACAGATCCCAGTTAGGGCAACAAAATCTGAAGTCTCTGAAGGTCAGGGTCAGTGAAGATGTCTAGTAGACATCTGACCATCCAAGACTGGAGCTTGGAGATGGGGTGTCTGGTCACCTGGGTCCTATCACCTACTTTTAATTCTGGAAACAAATGTTTATTCAAAAATTGCTCCGCCCTAAAAAAATTTTTTTTCAACTAATAAGAGATAAGGATCTACTATGAAACTGACTAGACCCAACATTTAAAGGACAAGCAGGTAAGATGGCTCAGCAGGTAAAGATACTCACTGCCAAGCCTAAAGACCTAAGTTCAATCCCTGGGACCCACATGGTGAGAGAGAGAGAGAGAGAGAGAGAGAGAGAGAGAGAGAGAGAGAGAGAGAACGAGAACTGACTTCACAGATGTCCTCTGACCTCCAAATGTACTCGCCAACACACACACACACAACACACACACACACACACACACACACACACACAGACACAGACACAGACACGCACAGTGGGGGAGAGAAAAGAGCTTAAGAATAAAACAAACTAAAATACAGATCCTGGCTAGCTGAGGTTAATGCAAGTCAGATGACTTTATTCACCTTGTCCCCATGTCACACCATAGACAGGTCTGTCCCAGCACAGCATTTACACCTCAAATCAGCAACACTACAAACCAGGGTTTCATTTGCCCAAGGGAAGTTGGTCATTATTTTACACATAGCACATGTTACTGCTGTACAAAGTCTAACATGAAAAGGGCACTAACAAAGAGTTCTTTGATATTTTCTTGTAACTACAGATAATGAAGACAGTTCTGAAGCACCATTTATCTTCCCATCAATAGATGGTAATCAAAAATGTGTGCAATGGGGACTGGGAAGATGGCTTAGAGGTTAGAGCATTGACCTTTCTTCCAGAGGACCCTGCTTCAATTCCCAGCACTCACATGGCAGCTCACAACAGTCTGTAACTCCAGTCCCAGGAGATACAGTGCCCTTTTCTGGCCTTCATGGGCACCAGGCACTCAAGTGGTGCACAGACAAATACATGTATGCAAAACACTCATACACAAAATAATTTTAAGAAAATTTAAAATGTAAGATGTAAGAACTTAACCTTTTATTGTTTCCAGGACTAAAAAAGTATGGTAACATGTCTTTAATCACAGCACTCAGGAGACAGATGTAGGCAGATCTGTGAGTTCAAAGCCAGCTTGGTCTACAAAGCAAGTTTCAGACCAGTCAGATAATGCAGTGAGATCCTGTCTCAAAAAAAGAAAAAATAGGGGGAAAAAAAAAAAAAAAAAGGCAAATGAATAAGGTATCCCTCTCTCAATCAAGACTTCTATTATATCACTTTTCTAGAATTAATACCAACCAATGAAGATTATGTTCATAAATCCCTATTTTCTCTCCATTAAAAGTAAACTGCACAGAGGCCAGGCGTGGTGGCACACACCTTTAGTTACAGCACACCTTTAGTTAAACTGAAGGATGCAGAGTCAGGTGGTGGTGAGTTCGAGGCCAGTCTGTCTACACATTGAGTTCTGGGATAGCTAGGGCTACACAAACTGTCTCAAAAAAACACAAACCAAAAACAACAACAAACAGGAAATTCCATGGACCTGTTACCGAAACATGCCCTCTTCTTTCAAACAGATGCATTCCAGCAGAGTTCATAGGGTTTTTCTGGAGGAACCCTACTGGGAAAAGATCAACTCTGTCGTAATAGATATCTTCAATTTTAGAACTACTTCACTGTTTTGGTTTTCCCCCATTTCTGACGCCAAGGAGTGGATTATTATGCAGATTATGATGAGATCACTGAAGGAAATTGGTGGGCAGAGCTAACTACCTGTGCAAGGCCAGCTTCCAAACCTCAAGGGCTGCCTCGAAGTGCGAGAGCCAAGGGCACAGCATTTCCTCTTTTCAGCCCACTTTCAAGGGCCGATGTTTCTACTAGAACTCCTGGGTGTAGCTACAGTGGATCTGAAATTCCCCAACAATTTCATTTCAGAAGTTGTTAAGTCCCTTACTCAGAAATCAGGATGCAATTTTCTCAGAATAAAAGTCCATTTAACTAACTTGTGTCTGGCATGCACTGTTTTATTTTGAAATATTAATCCTCATCCATACCAATCTTTCTGTTAGAAAACCAATGCACAGAGTTCTAAACTGAGACACCAATGCCTCTATTAATGGAACCTTGCTGCAAATAAAGCCCTTCTCGCTGGGCAGTGGTGGCACACGCCTTTAATCCCAGCACTCGGGAGGCAGAGGCAAACAGATCTCTGTGAGTTTGAGGTCAGCCTGGTCTACAGAGTGAGTTCCAGGAAAGGTGCAAAGCTACACAGAGAAACTCTTGTCTCGAAAGAGAGAGGAGAGAGAGACAGAGGGGGGGGGGAGAAGAAAGAAAGAAAGAAAGAAAGAAAGAAAGAGAGAGAGAGAGAGAGAGAAAGAGAGAAAGAGAGAAAGAGAGAAAGAAAGAAAAAGAAAGAAAGCCCTTATCTCTCAGAAGTAGACAAAAAAAAAAAAAAAAAAAAAAAAACAACTATAACATACGGAGCAGAGAAAAAATAAAATACCAGGAGGCAAATGACTGGAAATGGGAAGAACTATGTGTATAATTGAGGAAGGACATGACATGGTAGTAGCATACCTGATATCCCAACACGTGGTTAAGTGGAAACAGCAGGTCAGGAGTTCAAGGTCATCTTCAAGAACAGCCTGGAGCTACACAAAGACCCTGTCTCAAAAAGGAGAGTGGGGTAGGGCTGGGGAGATGGCTCAGTCAGTAAACAGGAGGATCCCTAGAAACCCATAGAAAAAGCCTGTCACACCTCTAATTCCAGTGCTGAGGAGGCACAAGCTTAACTTTGGAGCAAAAACTTTGGGGAGAAGCTGACGAGTAAGCCTTGTAGAGCAGGTGTGGTAGCTGATGCCTCTAATGCCAGCACTGGGGAGACTGACACCAGCTTGAATTCATACCAGGTTCTAGGCTAGCCTGGGCCACACAGTGGGACTGTCTGAAAATAAGAAAAAAGCCAGTGTGGTGGCATATATATGTTATCTCAGCATTCTGGAGGCTGAGACAGAAGACTGCCTATGAGCTGAGGCCAAAAGTAAGCTTTAAACAGGATCGTCCCAGAAGCAAAAAGGAGAGGAAGACGGGAAGGAAATAGACAAGGTAGACAGAGACCTCAAGCTGTGAGGTGGCTGTAGATGGAGAATGGGAGCAGAGTAAAGAGGATGGAGTAAATGCTTGCCCACAAAGCTTGGCTACCTGCGTTCAACGCCTGGAATCCAAAAAGGCAGAAAGAGAACCAACTTCACAATGTCGTCTTCTGACCTCCACATGTACACAGCAGCATATACACCACCCACCATGCACACACAAAAATATTTTTTTAATGGCTCAGTAAAAACCAAGTATACTTCCAAATAAAGTTAAGTTTTTAAAAATTGGAAAACACAAGACCAGGCACAGTGGCACATGCATTAATTTCAGAATTTGGAAGGCAGAGCCAGGCAGACCTCTGATGAGTTTGAAGCCAGCCTGGTCACTGGACAGTCAGTGCTACATAGTGAGACCCTGTCTCAATGCCCAACCCTGCCCCCAAGGATTGGAAAACACAATATCTAAATCAAAAGACAATTTATTGACATGATTATAAAATAAAGAGAAGCCTAAATTTTTTATTTTTTATACACAATTCAGTGTTGGGCCAGAGTCTCCTCCACACAGCATCCATCTCTCCCACACCACTACCCTCATTTCCTACATTCCATCAATATTCCACTATGCTTAGACAGCATCCATAAGCACCTGTGGTCTGTTTATCTCATTTGAACTCCACTGCTGTCCCATGAGGACACCCACACATCTTACAAATTAGGTTAAAAGCTTTACCTCAAGACCCCTGGGGAGTGGGTGAGAGAACCAGGTCTGACTTCTCTGGTTCTGTACTTACCCACACTCCCGTACTTTATACTTACACTGAGATAACATCTGAAGAGAAGGAACAGAACCTGGTAACTAGTAGGAACACACAGTTGCTTGTCTTTCTTTCTCCCTTTGAACTCAGTGCAGATCTTAGAACCCAGGTGGGCCACTGGCTTAAGGAGAAAGTTATCAACTGGGCAGCCACTTAGAACTCCTACCAAGTATCACACAGGACGGCACTACTGCCAGGAGACAATGGATTCCTAGTGCAAAATACTAGCTCACAAATCAACTTTTTCAACAACACTTCTGTGAACAGGGCAGCCCACACAAGAAAGATCTCTGCCAACCAGACGTTGCATTAATGTACTCTATGAGGTTCCATGATACACTTTGAGGAGAGAGCATCTGCTCTCACTGAGTCAAGCTTCAACAGGAACCTTAGGAAGCTAACATATCTTCTCTGAGACACTCCCTCCTTGCCACCAGGTCCAGCGAGTTATCTGTCATACCGAATTTAGTTCAGAGCCGAAGTCCCAGACGTGGGCAGCCTAAGCTGATGGCCCGTTCTGCAAACTTACTTACCCTAAGCCTTACTTTCTCATCTGTAAAACACCACTAGCCATCTATCTCTTCGAGTCATTCTGAGGATTGAGGAGGGCACACAGAGTGCTAAAATAAAGAGTGCATGCCTGGCACAGGACACACTGCCATGTCAGCTGCTACTGCTACTGACAACATGTCTAGCTTAGAGGAGGGATTCATAGAGCGTTTGCCACTAGGTAAGCTCCAGGATAATGACAACCCAGCCCCTCCACCACCACTAGGATAGTCTTTAGGGGAAGCTACATCTTTCTTGAGGTTGTGAAAGTATCTTTTACAGCTTACGGGAGTGAGGGAAACAGTTCATAAAACTAAAACGGCTGGCTTGCCTCTCTTTTGTTAAATGGTAGGAAGCGTTCTTCATCAGCTGCTTCAGTCTTTAAACTACTAAGTTCGGCTGCTCACAGGCAGGCAACACCCTTTCCCTAGAACACTTTCCCATCTGTGGCCCTCAGAGCATCCAGTTAAGAGAACCAGAAAGAACAATGAATGAGGCAGAGCAGCATCTGCTCAGCAGTGGGACTTGAGCCCTCAAGAGCTGCTTGCTGGCACCTGTGACCACAGCAGAAGCAAACAGACCAGGCTGCGTGGCCCAGACAGAAGCTGCCCATCTTTCAGAAGAATTCTGTATGTTAGCATACAGCTGCCTTTGAACCTCACTGGCATCACCAAAGCCAAAAAGATGTTGAGTTCCATGGATTTTCCTTTCTACCATTAGTTAGGATATAGAAACAAGACCTAAAGCAGTTAAAGGCAACCTATAACAAAAAAAAAAACAAAAAAAAATTCCTTGACTTCTTCTAGCCTAAGCCTAGCCAAAATGTACTTTTCATGTCAAGTTCAAAAAAAAAAAACCCATAAAAAAAACAAAACCCATAAAAAAAACAAAACCCATAAAAAAAAAAAAAACTCAGATTCTGAGAGAGCTTTCTCAGATGCATTTTAAACTTTCAAGTGGCTCATATTTCTCTTCCTGATTTTTCTTCAAATAATTTTGGATTTTTTTTCCTAAGCAGATAATTATATCTATTCCTGGACTCTAAAAACAAAGTTTTAATGGGCAGTGTAACTAACTGGCTTAATCTTCCATTAAAGATATCCAATTCATCTGGACATAGTGGCTCATGCCTATAATCCAAGCACCTCAGAGGCTAAGGCAGGAGACTGTCATGAGTTTTTGGGCCAGCAGGGTAATGTAGCAAGACCCTGTCACACAAAAACATCCCCATTCCCCACAAAGAGAAAACATGCCCATTCCCCACAAAGAAAACATGCCCATTCCCCACAAAGATACTCAGTTTGAGGATTAGCTAAGAAGACGGGAAAATAACCTCCAGACATTAGCTTTTATTCACCACAGAAACAAACACACTTGACTTCCACAATTTGACCAATTTTGCCTTAAACTTTTCAGTTATTTGAAACAGTATACACACAAGTGGTTAGTAATTTTGTGTTTTCTTTCACCTTAAACATTTCTCTTACATTCCTCTGGTGGAAGGGTACATGTGAAGGAGCGCACACCAGGGCAGAGGACAGCCTGTGGGAGTGTCTCTCCCTCTACCATGTGGGTCATGAGGATCAAACTCAGGTTACCAGACCCGACAGCAGGCCTCCACCCATCTGGGCCACCTTCCAGCCACAACTTCTCACTTTAAAAACAAAACATGTATCTATGTTCAATGTCTAACTGAATTAAAAGAGAGAGAGACAGAGAGAAAGAAAGAACAGAACAGAACCCTCACCCTCACACGTACTTCCGATTTACAATCCATACTTTGTCTTGAACACTCAGAGGAAGAAAGCAGCTTTTCTCCCTTGAACTCCATCTCTGACAAGGGAAGTAGAAGGCTTCAAGGTTACACCGTGCCCAGAACACCCTGTCCACTGGCTTCACACCCTCTGCTCACGGTCCTCGCTAATGACAAACCACCTGCAAGAGCCCCACTTGTTTGGCCTCCCACACTACCTACAAAGTCAGGACTCTGCTGTTTTAGTTTAGAATGGTCATCTTCTAGCCAGCTGCTCCAACCCCCTTTTACTGCCAAGGTGTTAACAAGAAGCATTAACATCTGTTAAATGCAGGAAGTAAATCAGAGAGCCCCAGCCCTAGCCCAGAACATCCTTCCCAACTGTCACATGCGTGTGCAGACACATTTGTGCATAAGGGTGTACATGCTAGAGTTGAGAAGGTGACGGGGTAAGGCTGACAGAATCTGCCATGTCCCTGGAGGTTCTGAGAAGAAAGCCAAGGCAGAGATATTGTATGGCACACACTTCTTGTTCAGCACTTTCCATTTCAAGCATATTTCCCTCAGAAAACTCTCCCCAAATTAAATACAAAGTAGTAAAAAAAAAAAAATCTTTAGAGATAGCACAAAGGAAAGTATTTAATTTAGGAAACACAGGTAAAAATTCAACTAACTGTAAGATCCAGAAGTGGTTCTACATGCATGATTCTCCTCAAGTAAACATGGCAAGCCAGGCTGGTAGTGCACACCTGTAACCCAGTCCCTCAGGAGGCAAGGGAAAGAGTGGCACCGGCTAAGGCAGCCTTGTCTACATAGCCTGGCTCCACATACAGAGAAAAGCAACTTCAACAACACAGGAGAAGCTGGAAAGAAGGTGCAGGGGTTAACAGCATCAGCTGCTCTTACACAAGATGGAGTGTGATTCCCAGCACCCACATGGTGGCTCACAAGCATAACTTCAGTTCCAGGGGGATCCAACAGCCTCTTCTGGCTTCTGCAGACATGCAAGTGGTACACAGACATACATGCAGGCAAAACATTCATACTATAAAATTATTAAAATTTTAGAAAAAGAGCCAGTGTTTACTAAAAACAAGTAAAAATAGCCTCATGAAAGACATTTTCCAAAAATACAAATTCTTAAAAATTACTAACCCAAATGGGTTGGAGAGATGGCTCAGCAATTAAGAGCACTGGCTGCTCTTCCAGAGAACCCAGGGTTCAATTCCCAGCACCTACATGACAGCTTACAACTGTCTATAACTCCCATTCTGGGGACCCCACATCCTCCTACAGACATGCATGCAGGCAAAACATCAACACACAAATAAACAAACAAATAAATAAAATTTAAAATAAAAAAAAAAAACTCAAGCTGGGAGGGGTGGTTCCTTTAATCTAGCACTCGGGAGGCAGAGGCAGGCAGATCTCTGAGAGTTCCAGACCAGCCGGGTCTACAGAGTGAGTTCCAGGACAGCCAGGGCTACACAGAGAAACCTTGTCTCAAAAACAAAAACCAACTCTACGCAACGCTCTACCCATTCCTATTTGACAACAGAGAACACCTGTGAAGCTCATCTGTTGAACCACTTAAAACAAAGCCTGGATGCGACTAAATACATTGTGTGCTAGGCTATAAATATTTGCCTACTAGGATAGCCAATTACCAAGCTAAGTTCAGCTTAGAAGAAAATTTCTACTGTCTGCATGTTTTAAAAAGTTCAAAGAGGGCTGGGCGGTGGTGGCGCACGCCTTTAATCCCAGCACTTGGGAGGCAGAGGCAGGCGGATCTCTGTGAGTTCGAGGCCAGCCTGGGCTACCGAGTGAGTTCCAGGAAAGGCGCAAAGCTACATAGAGAAACCCTGTCTCGAAAAACCAAAAAAAAAAAAAAAAGTTCAAAGAGGTAAAAAAAGAGAAGCTTACAATCTTGAAATTAAATTTAAAACTCCAAGCAGCATGTAGGGCACATGCCAATAATCCTGTCTTCATGGAGTAATTCTTATTTTAAACACCTCAATTTCTGGGCAGAAACAAAAGAAAACACCTCTCCAATTTACATCCCGCCTCTTAGTGCTTGCAACATAAAGACCATTTTCCAGTCTACGTGTCTACAGGTTGTCTCCTCTTATCCCTTAGTCTTGTAAATCCCGAGTGGACACTGAACATCCAAGTTCTTTAGCTTTACAGCTCTATGCTTCTGACTAATCCTAATCCTCTCCTTTTTCCAAGTCCACTGCTCTTTCAAAAGCCCTTTCGTAACCAAAATCAAGTGTTCTCTCTCAAACAGCCTCTTCTCCCTGATGAGCTTGACACTCGAAACTGACAAAGTTGAGCTGGAGAGATGGCTCAGTGGCTAGAAGCACTGGCTGTTTTCCAGAGGTCCTAAGTTAATTTCCCAGCATCTACATGGCAGCTCACAACTGTCCTTAACTATAGTCCCACAGGATCTCATGGCCTCTTCTGGTGTGCAGATGTACATGCAGACAAAACATTCATACCCATAAATAAATAAACCTTAAAAAAAAGTTGACAAAATCTAGCTCATCCTCCTAGACAAGCTTCCTAGAATAGAAGTCATGTTTCAGCCAGACATAGTGTCACACATCTATAATCCCAGCACTTGGAAGGTGGGGGCCAGGAGTTTAAGGTCATTCTGGACTACAGGAGACTCTGACTCAAAAAAAAAAAAAGAAAAAAGAAAAGAAAAGAAAGCTATGTTTTGTTCTTGGTACCACCACTTTGCAAAGAGTCTGAAAGAAGCTCACTAAAAAAAGTATTTGACTAGAAAAGAGTTTCGTGCTGGGTAGTGGTGGTACTCACCTTTAAACCAAGCACTTGGGAGGCAGAGGCAGGCAGATCTCTAAGTTCAAGGCCAGCTTGGTCTACAGAGTGAGTTCTAGCACAGCCAGGGCTGTTACAGAGAAAACCTGTCTCAAAAAAGGAAAAAAATTTCACATACAAAATCACCAATATAAACGTGTAAAATTACCTTCATACACTTAGTACACAAGTATATATAAGACAAAACTTTGTGTTTAAACTTGGGTTCCTTTCCCAAAATACTTATCTAGAATATGCAAATATTCCAAAATATCCCAAACCCAAAACATTTCCAACCCTGAGAATTGTAGATTAGGGACCCTTGATCTAGAATAAGCCAAATTAAGGTGAAAAGATCTCTAATAAATACCTGGTGCCGGACAGATGGCTCAGGGTTAAGAACCCGGCTGCTGCTCTTCCAGCGGCGACATGATCGTTCACAACTATCTGTCCAGTCTCAGGGAGCAACCTCCCTCATCTGGCTTCTACACACATGTGGTATACAAACATGCATGCAGGCAAAACCTACATTTAAAAATAGCAAGGCATGGTGGTATACACCTTTAATTCTAGCAACTCGGGATCAGAGGCAGGCAGATCTCTAAGTAGAAGCCAGCTAGGACTACATATTGAGACACCCCCCCTTCTCAAAATAACAAAATCTCAAAAAATATCTAATTTAATGCTTTGCTCTTAGCTAGTAGTGAATCAAAATATCCCAAATGCCAATTAAAGTAACTGAAGTGACTGATAATAGTTAGGCACAGAAGCACTGGGAAACAAATTTTACTCTGAGATAAGGTCTCAAGTAGCCCAAGCTGAAATTTGCTATCTAATACTATGTAACTGTGTGGTCAGCCTTGAACTCTGATCTTCCTTGCCTACATTTCCTATGTGCTAGGATTACAGGCAGACACCACCATACCCAATTAAAAGCTTTTGTTCTTAAAAATCAAGGATTACAGAAAAAAAGGAAAGAGAAATTTACTGCTCGAATTTATATGGTATCATGAAGGGGTGTTGGATTTTGTCAAAGGCTTTTTCAGCATCTAATGAGATGATCATGTGGTTTTTTTTCTTTCAGTTTGTTTATATGGTGCATTACATTGACAGATTTTCATATGTTGAACCATCCTTGCATCTCTGGGATGAAACCTACTTGGTCATGGTGGATAATTTTTTTGATGTGTTCTTGGATTCAGTTTGCCAATATTTTGTTGAGTTTTTTTTTTTTTTTTTTTTTTTGGTTTTTCAAGACAGGGTTTCTCTGTGTAGCTTTGCGCCTTTCCTGGAACTCACTTTGGAGACCAGGCTGGCCTCGAACTCACAGAGATCCGCCTGCCTCTGCCTCCCAAGTGCTGGGATTAAAGGCGTGCGCCGCCGCCGCCGCGCCGCCGCCGCCGCCGCCGCCGCCGCCGCCGCCGCCGCCGCCTGGCTTGTTGAGTATTTTTGCATCAATGTTCATGAGGGAGATTGGTCTGTAGTTCTCTTTCTTTGTTGTATCTTTGTGTGGTTTGGGTATCTGGGTCACTGTAACCTCATAAAAAGAGTTTGGTAATGTTTCTTCTGTTTCTATTGTGTGGAACAATTTGAAGAGTATTGGAATTAGTTGTTCTTTGAAAATCTGGTAGAATTCTGCACTGAAACCATCTGGTCCTGGGCTTTTTTTGGTTGGGAGACTTTTAATGACTGTTTCTATTTCCTTAGGGGTTATTGGGCTATTTAAATAGTTTATCTGGTCTTGATTTAACTTTGGTGTGTGGTATCTATCCAGGAAAGTGTCCATTTCTTTCAGATTTTCCAATTTTGTGGAGTACAGGTTTTTGAAGTATGACCTGATGATTCTCTCGATTTCCTTGTTATTTGAGGTCTTTGTCCCATCTACTAAATCATCCTGCTTCTTGAGATGCCCCTGAAAGGCAAAACTGAGACAAGAAGGGACCTCAAGTCTCCTGCTCCTAAAATATGAAGTAACAGATGTAGTTGCTGCACAGGACAAAATGAAAAGATATTCTAGACTGGCTTGCTTTCCACCAGACAAGGGACTACTTATCCTAATTTTACCACCTGTAATACTAGTCCTACACGTGGAAAACAAAGCATAGAAATACCTAGGTAAGCAGGTCATGCATTAACACTGGCTAGAACTATAGAAACAGCCTTTCACAACACTACCTGATTCCGAGGATCCATTTCTAGAACTAAAAGGGTAACAGCTCATCATTGGCTTAATCTTTTAGCTACTCAAGCCATACTGACATCAGCTTCTAAACATGCAACCACATCTTAGTACCATATTTTAAAATCAGAAATGAATGGATCAAGGGTTTTCCACTTTGGATTTCTGAAGTTGACTAAGAATTTATACTAAAGCCCGGCAGTGGTAGCATATGCCTTTAATCCCAGCACTCAGGAGACAGAGGCCTGCCTGGTCTACAGAGCTAGTTCCAGGACAGCCAGAGCCACACAGAGAAACCCTGACTTGGGGGGAGGGGGGGAGGGTTATCCTAAAATAAAATAATAAACTGCAGAATCATTTTTTTTTAACTGCAAAAATTTATCTATAAAAATCCAGAATAAGCATAGAGCAAGTTCTAGGATACCCAAGGCTATACAGAGACCCTGTCTCAAAAAAAAAAAAAAAAAAAAAAAAAAAAAAAAAAAAACTAAAACCAAACCAAAACAAAAAATTAAAATAAGCTTTTAAATTTAAGTTACAACTTTTTTCTCAATTCTCCTTCCCATAAGAGGCAATACAGGTACACATGTCTGAAAATCTTTCCCATATGCTCAAGTACATATACACAAATATATTAATATACCAAGTCTCTACAAATAAAAACAGAATATTGAGATGGTTAAGACAAAATTATAGAGACAACTCCTCATCTGATACATAAGGACACAGATACCCAAGAATAAAGAGGCAATCCAAGATCAAGGATAGACAGACTTCTAGGCAGGCAGCCTGCTTCCCAATCAACCCACCTCTCCTCTACCAATCTTCAGTAACATCCTAACTCTGAAATTAGATGCTCTGGATTAAAGTGTCAAGATACTAATTTAATTGTAAATGAGGTCAGCTTTAATGGCCTGACATGGTGGCACATGCCTTCAGTTTCAGCAGAGCCAGACAGATCTACGAGTTCAAGGTCAGGTTGGTCTACACAGAGAGCTCCAAGACTAGCTATATAGAAAGACCCTGTCACAACAAAAATTGGCTATGTAGAGAGACCTTGTCACAACAAAAGAAAACAAAACAAAAAAACTAATTAAAAACAAAACAAAACTGCCACTCCATTAAAACCTTGACAAGTACTGGACCTGCTACTCAAGAGACTAAGTAAGGCGAAAAAGTTCAAGGCTGGCCTAAGGCAACTTAATGAGAAAGAGTGAGATACATGCTTGTCTATCACTGTCCAAAGCCTTAGGTTTATTCCTTAAGTGGGAGGATGACCCCCTGCCAATCCATGGAGAGGTTTCAAACAACTTCTGGGGATACATACTTCTCCCACAGTCCTCCTTTGATTGATGAGAAACACCAGAAAAGTATGACATGAAATCCTATAGAGATCCCAGAGTATTCCCAGATCAGAAGAAAAGCTCAGCCGGTCCACCCAATAGAAGCCACGCTGCTGGTCAGACACACTGCACTCTAGTAGTACATACAGCTCCAGAGTGACTCATTTATCTCCTCAGGTCTTTAACAAACCACTAACCACCTTCCAGCCTTCCTCATTGGCCTCCTGTCACTCAGCTTCTTTGGGTGTGGTACCTCAACGCCTGTAATCCCAGGACTTGGGGAACTGAGACAGGACTACCAAAGTTCAAGACCATCCTGGGCTACAAAATGAGTTCCACTAGACCACAGTGTGAGACTCTGTCTCAAAAGAAACAGCAAAGAAACAACTGAATTTTTCTAAGGCTTGATCCCCACTTTACACTTTTTTTTGGTTGTGAGTCTAGCCTTTAACGGCTGAGCTATCCCTCCAGCCCCCCACTTTATACTTATGTTTAAAGCACACTGAAGACCTGGACAATGATGGCCCACACCTTTAATTCCAATACTAGAAAACAGAGGTACACAGATCTTTTCAAGTTCAGGACAGCCTGGTCTACACAGCAAGCTCCATGCCAGCCAGAACTAAATAGTAGTAAAACTAACACAATAAAAAATAAAATGGCAGAGTACACAAGCTACTTATACACAGGATATGATCTTGGTCTTTATGACTAAAACAGGAACAATATTAATAACTTAATGAATTAACTTTATTTGTAAAAAAAATTTATTATCTATATGTGTGTGGTCTTGTGCTCATGTGTGTAGGTACCTGCAGAGGCCAAAAAAGGGTATCAGATCCCCTTGAGGTGGAGTCACAGACAGTTAGTTGTAAGTTATCTGATGTGGGAGCTGAGAACTGAACTTGGATCCTCGGCAAGAGCAGCAATTGTTCTTAACCACTGAGCCATCTCTCCACTACCAACAACCACCCTTTTATGAGACAGGGTCTCAGTATATAGGCCAGACTAACATATCTGGGTTCAAAGTGACCCCACCTCCCCCAATCCCAATCCTCCTGAAGAGCAGGAACTACAGGCAAAGGTCACTGTTTTACTCTTTTTTGTTTCATTTCTTGTTTTGAAACAAAGTCTTGCTTATATATAACACTGGCTGACCTTCTCACTCCCTATCCTCCCCTCCTCCAGCCTTCAAGTGCTAGAATTAGAGGCATTAGCTGGATCAAAATTATCTTCTAAAAGATTTAACTAAGAGATCTGAACAAAGGAAAGAAAGATGCAGACATTACTATCTGAACGTGAAATGCCCCTCACAAGCTCACACATTTTAAAAACCTGGTCCCTAGCTGGTAGCAGTTTTGGGAAGCTGTGACAGTTTTAGATGAGGCCTAGCTAGAGAAGTGGGTCAGTCGAGGGCAGGCCTGGAGGTTTATGGGTAGGATAGGCCCTCTGTTGAGGCCTCGCTCTGCTTCCTAGTTCACTAACTAGAAGCAAGCAGCTGTAGTGCTTACACTCCTGCCCTGAGGAGCAGGCCTTCCTTCCCTTCCATGAAAGGCCACTATCCCCTCAAACCGAAGTCAGTTACCCTCTACTCATAGAGATGAGCAAAGTAACAAATATACTATGCATATTAGCACACACCTATAATCCCAGCATTCTCAAGGAAGTGGAGGACCAAGAAAGAGTTCAAGGCCAGACTGGGCCATAGAGCAAAACCACACTGAAATAAATAATAAGCAAGCACATGCCTTTAATCCAAGCATTCATGAGGCAGACAGATCTCTGAACTCAAGGCCAGCCAGGGCTACAGTGGAGAACCCTGTCTCAAAAAAAAAAAAAAAAAAAAAAAAAAAAAAAGAGAGAGAGAGAGAGAGAAAGAAAAAAGACAGAGAAGACACAAAACTATAAAATGGGAAGAAAATGATGAAAACCAAAAAAAAGCAAACACCTTTACACATAAAAATATTTACTAACCAGGCAGTCGTGGCACACACCTTTAATCCCAGCACTTGGGAGGCAGAGGCAGGCTGATCTCTGAGTTTGAGGCCAGCCTGGTCTACAGAGTGAGTTCCAGGACAGCCAGGGCTACACAGAGAAACCCTGTCTCAAAACAAAACAAAACAAAACCCACAAGATTTACATAATTTTACATGGTATGCTTATTTGTGCAATTCAATCAATCAAACTCAGGCTCCCGTGCATGTTAGGAAAGTACCCTGCTGTGGGATGGTCTGTATGTCAAATTGCTCTGATTGGTCAATAAATAAAACACTGATTGGCCAGTGGCCAGGCAGGAAATAGGTGGGACAAGGAGGAGAATTTGGAGAAGCGGAAGGCTGAGGCAGAGAGACACTGCCAGCTGCCACCAAGACCAGCAGCATGTGAAGACACTGGTAAGCCACCAGCCATGTGGCAAGGTATAGATTTATGGAAATGGATTAATTTAAGATTTAAGAACAGTTAGCAAGAAGCCTGCCACCGCCATACAGTTTGTAAGCAATATAATTCTCTGTGTTTACTTGGTTGGGTCTGAGCAACTGTGGGACTGGCGGGTGACAAAGATTTGTCCTGACTGTGGGCAAGGCAGAAAAACTCTAGCTACAGTACCCTACCACTCAGCTATAGTCCCTGAAGTGTTTTAGGACAGTGTCTCACTCCATAACACAGGCTGAATTGGTACTCACTACATAACCCAGGCCAGCCTCAAACTTTTGACCCTCCTGCCTCAGTCTTTAGAGTGCTAGTATTGGGGGGGGGGGCACCCTGCCTGCCTGGCTGGCTCCCGTGATTTATTTGTAAAAGCTTGCATTCTAACAATGAAGTCTAGTCTTCTGGCTTAGAATTACTATTTTTTTTTCCGGAGTTGAGGACCGAACCCAGGGCCTAGCAAGCGCTCTACCACTGAGCTAAATCCCCAACCCCGGAATTACTACTTTTTAATATATGAAACTCTCCAACAATGGGAACACTATCAACTACTCAGAGTCAATTTAATGCCTGACAAGAACATCTAATGCAGTATAACCTGTATCTTATGAAACTAAACTACAATTCTATGCTTCTTTCCACACAAAAAGATACGACCATATTTCATCACATGTACAACACATCATTATGTTATGACACACCAAGAAAGAAGAAAGCTGAATTAAAGTGACTCACCACCAATTTTAAGACATCTCAATTTCAAAGATGTTGAGATGTGGAAAAAACTGTCTTAGAGTTTAGAAAATATGATGTAAACCTGACATTGTTTACTAACATAAAATCACTTGCCATCTTCACACACCAATTTTCCTTCTGGGCTCAATGTGTATTTTTATGACTTGCTGTATAATTAAATTCAATATGATTCATACATTGTATAAAGAACCTACTAATCTGCCTGGCGCTGTGCTGGGTACAATTAAAGTACACCCTAGACTTTATCGCAAAGTGACAACTTCTCTTTCAACATACATTTGTTAGAGTATTAGTTCACAAACGTGGTCTCAGCACTCCTGACATAAAATTTTTATAGATTTATTTATGTGCATGAGTGTTTCATTTGCATATATTTATGTCCTGATGCCTAAAAGGGTTAGATGGGGGGGGGTCGAACTCCCACAACTAGAGTTATGGATGGTTGTGAGCACCATGTGGGTGCTAGGAACAGAACCTAGGCCCTCTGAAAGAGTAGTCAATGCTCTTAACCACTGAACCATGTCTCTAGCCCCACTCTTAAGACTTGGAGGGCTGGAGAGAGGGCTCCATTGGAAAAGCGATTACCAAATAAGCATGAGTGAGGTCTTGAACTAGATCCCCAGAACCCACCTAAAAAAGCCCAGCACTGCAGTGCACACCTATAATCCTAGCTCTGGGGAGGCAGGTACAGTAGGTGGTTCCCAGGATGTTGACAAATCACTGAACTCCAGACTCAGCAAGGGACCTTGTCTCCAAAAATAAGGGAGATGGTTGGAGAGATGGCTTAACAAGGAAAATTGTTTGCCACTAAGCCTACAGCCTGAGTGAAATCTCTGGAACCCATGACGGAAGGCAAAAACTCACCTTCACATGTGCTAACATACACATATACACCACACGTACACACAGCACACAATAAAATGAACAGAGATATAGGTCAGTTGGTACTGTCCTTGCCTCAATCTCAACACCACATAAACAAGCCATGGTGATGTTGTCTGTTAATCCCACAGCACTAGGGAAGTGAAGGCAGGAAGATCAAAAATTCATCCTTAGCTACACAGTAAGTTTGGGGCAGCCTGCGATTCAGGATTCCTTGTCTTAGATATAGATAGATAGATTAGACAGACAGACAGAGATTATAGCTGGGCAGTAGTGGCGCACACCTTTAATCCCAGCACTTGGGAGGCAGAGCCAGGTGGATCTCTATGAGTTCGAGGCCAGCCTGGTCTACAGAGAGAGACCCAGGACAGGCACCAAAACTACAGAGAAAACCCTGTCTCGAACCCCGCCCCCCAATGTTTATACACCTTAGAGTAGTAAATCTTATCCCTGTTAACTATCTTTTTTATAAAAGCTATAATTTCCAAAACAAAAACTTAAGTCAGAATGGCATTTTTTATGTGTTAAGTGCTTTGCCTGCACATATGTATGTGTACCATATGTGTGTATGGTGCCCTTTGAGGCCAGAGGTCACTGGATTCCCCTGGAACTGGAGTTATAGATGGTTGTGAGCTACCATGTGGGTGCTAGGAATCAAATCTAGGCCCTCTGCAAGAGCAGTCAGTGCTCTTAAACCACTGAGGCATCTCTCAGCCCAGAGAATGGCATCTTTTTTTTAAAGATTTATTTATTTATTATGTATACAGTGTTCTGCTTGCATGTATGCCTGCAGGCCAGAAGAGGCCATCAGATCTCATTACAGGTGGTTGTGAGCCACATGTGGTTGCTGGGAATTGAACTCAGGACCTCTGGAAGAACAGCCAGTGCTCTTAACCGCTGAGCCGTCTCTCTGGCATTTTTAAATGACTTCACAAATCTCTTTAGTGTCTGCCTCACAGAAGGCAGCCAGAATCTCATGTGTGTTTATGCAATCAGTCTGCTTTGAATATAGTTGAAAAGGAGACTATTAATATTTTTCAGATATTTCTGGACATAGTTCATTGACATTACACCAAAACAATATACATAGGAATCTCCCAAAGGCTAAATGTAACATGCAATCTGGATTCTACCAGTAAAGTTTTCATACTCATAATAAAGACTGCTCGTCTACTTTATTCTTTATGAGTCTTTTACCCAAGCCTGATTTTCTATCATGCACTGGACGTTTTCAAAATAATGGTTCACTGACTTATATATGGATCTCCCCAAAGTGAAAAAACTTCCTCACATAGCATCAAAATACTGTCCGGACTGTAAGTATTAGAAAACTACAAAGTGCTTGGTAACTGACAGACGTTCTCAAACATTCTGCTTTAAAGCTCTGATTTTATCATGCAACACACAGTATTAGTTTGCCTAGAAATAAAGGCTTAGCTGGTTCATTTTTGACAAAGTATTGACAAATATCTAAGTCTAAATAATTTGTTTGTCAGTCACTTTCAAATACAAATGGCATTCCCCAAAAAACAGCCAGTTCAGATGGTAACTCAAAAACCCACAAGCAAGAAGAGGGCAGATCCCCTAGGACTTGAGTTATGGGTGGGTTTGAGCTGCTATTTTTGAGCTGGGAAATGAACTTGGGTACTCTGTAAGAATAAGCTAGTGCTCTTAACTGCTGAGCCATCTTTAATCCTACCCTAACCAAGGGCAAGCTTCCAAGGAAACACACTTTTTAGCAGTAGATGTGTATGTTCAGCAAGTGTTCTACATTGGGCTATCCTTGGTGTATGAGTGAATGGTTGGAGGAGTGGATGGGTGGTTGGAGATGGACTGTAGCCAATTGGAACACACCTGTCTCACCTCCTGAGCAGCTGTGACTGCACACCTGTACACAGGCCCAGCAGAACTGCCCTCTACACCTGCAGCACGTGCTCAAGTGCACAACTGCTGACACGATCTGGTACACTAAGGTCCTGCCATTGGTTTTGCACTCTCGGTATAAATGTCAATAAAGCACAAAGGGCAATCAATGAATTAACATTACTATCAAGTTCTGGATTGTGGATGAAATGCCTTGGGGATCCCCAGGTAACTTCAGGCAATGTGTGTAATGGAACCTCAGAAGGGTCAACTGATTAAACATTTACCAATATAATCCCAGCTCTTAGAAGATGGAGCCAGGAGAATGAGAACACACACACCAGAACAGAATTGTCGATGCCTAAGGAGCACAACTGTGTGTTTCTTTAACTGAGCATGCATGTACATACAGAGATGGGAAAAGCACTGTACTTATGGGCTAGGACATAGCTATTGATAGAGAACGCCATCAGTTAGCTTGCACAAGGCTGTAGTTAACTGCCAATACCAAAACAAAAATCTCAAAATAGACAGCACTGGCTGAAGTTTTAGAATTGAGGGGCAGTGCATACATAAGTGCATTTATTACATGTAGAAAGTCACAAATGCTATGCATAAAGCAGCAATAGGGCCTCACGCCTTTGATCCCAGCACTCAGGGGACAGAGGCAGGTAGATCATAAATTCAAAGTCAGCCTGGTCTACATAGTGAGTTTGAGGACAGCCAGGACTACATAGAGAGGCCCTGTTTCAAAAAACAAACAACAAACAAAAAAACCAACAAGTGGGATCTGCAAAGAAAACAGAAGTCCCTTTTTGTTTGTTTTTTCAAAGACAGGGTTCTCTGTAGCCTTGGCTGTCCTGGAACTGTAGACCAGGTTGACCTCAACTTAAGAGATCTGCCTGCCTCTGTCTCCCAAGTGCTGGGATTAAAAACATGCACCACCATGCCTGGCTAAAAGAAGTCCTACTTTTTGAAAATTTGCCCATTTCCAGTTTTTTTTTTAAATTTTTATTTATTTTTATTTTATGTACATTGGTGTTCTGACTGCAAGTATGTCTGTATGAGGGCAGTCAGACCCCCTGGAACTGGAGTTACAGACAGCTGTGAACTGCCATGTGAGTGCTTGGAACTGAACCCAGCTCCTCTGGAAGACCAGCCAGTGCTCTTAACCACTGAGCCATCTCTCCAGCCTCCCTCTATACTGTTTCTTTTACAAGTGCCAAGAATTCAATCTAATAATGATTTGACTTGGGGAATTCCAGAAGTATATAATTTATACTAACTGATTTAATAGATACTTCCTGAATACCTAGAACATACACAAAGTTCACTATGTGCTCTAAGGGACAAATGTATAAGAAATGCCAGCAGTCTGGCTAAGTGTAGAGGTACACACCTTTGATGGCAGAGACAGGCAGATCTTTGTGTTTAAAGGCAGCCTGATCTGCACAAGTGTCGTACCAGCCAGGGCTACAAATTGAGAAACCTGTCTCAAAAAAAGAAAAAGAGGAACCACAATAGTAAATCTGGAGCTAACAAGGGTGATTTCAGCTCTTTTAACAAACCCAAGTGGTCTGGGTTTCTAATGCACAAAAAGTATACCATAACATCTAAAAACAAACGATGCTACAAGAATAAAGGGAGGGGGTACAGAGATGGGATGGTGGTTAAGAGCACTTGGTGGTCTTGTACAGTTCAATTCCCAGCACATACATCGTAGTTCACAACCACCCTCCAGAAGATCCAACGCTCTCTTCTGGCCTGAGAGCACGGTATTCACAGACACATGCAGGCAAAACACCCATATACTTTATAAAAAACAAAAAACAAAAAACCCACTGGGCGGCAGTGGCACACACCTTTGATCCCAGCACTTGGGAGACAGAGCCAAGCTGATCTCTGTGAGTTTGAGACCAGCCTGGTCTACAGAGTGAGATCCAGGACAGGGACCAAAACTACACAGAGAAACCCTGTCTCAAAAAACAAACAAACAAAAAACTCAAAAGTCAAAACATATTACTACGTAAAATACTATAATATACAGTAAGGATAAGGAAATTAAGGCCAAATTAAAGACAGAATGGGTCAACAGTACAGAACTTAGTCACTTGCTCTGGAAACATAATTTATACCAGGTATGCGGACACACCTATAATACCAGCACTCAGGAAGCTGTGGCAGAGATCTCAGGCTTGGTGGTACACAGTTACCTCAGCACTTGAGAGGCTGACCTCAGCCATAAATAGAGTTCCAGGCCAGCCTGGGCTACATGAGACCCTGTCTCAAAAAAATTACATCAGCAACAAAGCAAAACATCAAAAATTAAAAATGTTTTATAAAATAGTGTTTTCACATTTAATACTTCTGTCATTCATGGTGGCTTGAGCTATAATCCAGCACTCAGGAGGTTCCGGCAGACAGATCATCAAGAGCTTGAAGTCACTCTGTTCTATATAAAGACATAAGGAGTGTACACAGTAAAGTTCCAAGGCAACCTGGGCTACAGGAAAAAGAAAAGTTGTTTACCAAAGTAGCCCACAGCTCACAGCACTCAAATCTAAGGTGTGGAGAGGAAACAGAAGTGCAAAAGAACAAACTGAGCGCCAGCCCAGTGTCAACGAGCCGGCAAGAAGACCTAAAATGTCACACAGCTGACACTCAGCACCTATGTGACAGCCAGGTGTGTGTATTTTTAAATACAAAGGTCTAAAAATACACCAGCAGCAGAGTTACTGAGCCAATGAGCTGCTGCTAGTTACACTTCTGACCCAGACTGCACAAAAACACAGATGTCCTGAAGAGAGTTCTCAGCTCTTCAGTCTCAAATTAGAGTCTGTCCTACACTCATAACTAGTAAGGTGTTGCTACAACATTCCATTTCAACCATTAAGATTAATGATAAACTCAACTTTTTAGGCAAGAAACCAAATGGATCGGACCACATTTTAACATCTTGCTTTTCCAACAGCTTCACTTATCCAATAGCTTCAATAATAAAAAATAGTCTGTTCAACAATGCATCTACATTAAGACTTGTATCATGTAACAAAACCATCTACTTCCCAGGAAGGAGAAAAACAACAAAAGCATCAGCAAAATAAAAAGAAAATATCCAGAACAGGCACAGTGGCACAGCTATTCTAAATGTATCTTTCTTTTCACACATTATTACCTATCTAAAACAAACAAGAAAAGTAGACTCTGTCATGAAAATGGCTAAACCCCCAAAGTTGTGTTCTCAGATCACATCCTTTTACTTGTATCCCATCTTGGTATCTAAAAGAGTAATAATTTGCTCTTAATTCAAAAATCAAATGTACCAAGCAGGTGGCACATGCCTTTGACCCCAGCACTTGGGAAGCAGAGGCAGGTAGATCTCTGTGAATTCGAGGTCAGCCTGGTCTATACACTATCCTGGCCAGTGAGTTCCAGGATAGCCAGGGTTGTTCCAGAAACCCTGTCTTGGGAAACAAACAAACAAACAAAACCACTAACAGGAACAAAAAGCATAGTGGCTTATGCTTGTAATCTTAGCACTTAGTCAACTGAGTTAGGAGATTGCAGGTTCGAGGCCAGTCTGGGGGACATAGAAAAACCTTTCTATGCTAAGAGTGGTGGAACAGACCCATCACCCCACCAATCAGGAGACTTAGGAAAAAGATTTCTATACATTCAAAATGAACCTGTTCTACAGTTTTGGGCCAGCCAGAGCTAACTAGGCAGACTGTCTGGATAACAACAAATTACCAGAGTTTACTTCCTTACTATGAAAGCATACATCCAAGCATTAGAACTTCATTAAACTGCTACTTAAGGCCAAAAATAGCATTGCCTAGAGGATATAATTATTAATTTCTACTTTAAAAAAAAAAAAAACTCTTATTTGCAGAAAGGACCAGTGTGCTTTATAATGCTCTTATATGTAGTCTAGGTTTCCCCAAGTATAAAATCATGCCTAACAATCTGAGTATAATTAACTGGTGAAACTGACTTTAACCAGATGTCATCAGAACTTCATCAGAGCTGGCAAAACACTTGACTAACACTAAAGTAAAATAGTCAAAACTGACAGAATAAAACCACTGCATTTTATCCAATTCATTCAGCCATAAAATAGGCTCTTATTTTAAAGCATACAAATCATACACTAATTTGTTTCTATTAAAAAAAATAGAATTTCTAATTCTACTTCCTATTAAGCAAACAGATTGACATTCATGCCTTTAAATTAACATAAACTAGTTGAAAAGCTTCAGCATATCACACCAGGTCACTTAAAGAATGGAGTTAAAGTAAGGCTGGGATGTTGCTTGTGGAAGAACATTTGTGAATCACCACCAAGGCCCTGGATTGAATCCCCAGTACAAGTAGACAGTTCTCTTTATTTAAAATGCTAAGAATTGAATTGAGGGCCCTGAGGACACCAGGCAAGCATTCTACACTAATGTATATCCTCAGCCTTGCTTGGCATCGAATTAGGTGTCAGAGATCTCAAGACCTCCTTTGTTGAAGAACTAAAAGAAAACAAGTCTTTAGCTTCTGAATCTCAAACACATGAATCAAACTATAAAATTAACATTTAAAAGTTTCTTCAGCCCTTAGGCAGTAGTTCTCAACTCATGGTTTGAAATCTCTTTGGGAATTGAACGATCTTTTCACAGGGATTGTCAAATATCAGATATTCTGCATATCAGATATTTACAATCCATAACAGTAGCAAAATTACAGTTATGGTGTAACAATGAAAATAATTTTATGGTTGAGGTCACCACAATATTAGGAACTGTATTAAAGGGGAGAAGCATTAGGAAGATTGAGAACCACTGTTCTAAGGAATAACAATACAGGTGGACTTGAACCCATATCTTCCAGCACTCTGAAAGGCTGGAGGATGGCTGTGAAGTCAAGGCCAGCCCAGCAGAGAGCAAGTTCCAGGTCAGTCTGGGCTAACGGGAGATTCTGCTCCCAAATGACAATAAGAGCGAAAATAAGCAGCAGCAACAGCGAGAGCAGCGGCTTGACGGAAGAGCTCGTATCTGTAATCCAAGCACTCAGGCGGCTGAGGCAAGAGGATCATAGAGAGTTAGAAGCCAGTCTGATTGAACCAGTGTTCCAGGCCAGGAAAGGCCACACTGTCTCAACTCTCAAAACTCTGCCTCAACAATACACACCAAAATGAAGGTGCCAAGTTGCATTCCACTGACTTTAATGTAGTTAAGGAAAACAGGCTTCCTTGCTGTTTTTCTCCTTCAGAAGACACATACTAAAGTTGTAAACTACTATATGTTGTTATCAAATTTTCTAATCTGACAAGTCATTGCTAACCACATAAAGTGAAATGGACCAAGCTACTTCTCAACTCAAAGAAAATGATCTGAGTGGGTTGGCAAGATGGCTCAGCAGGTGAAGGGGCTTGCTGCCAAGTGACCTGAGTTCGCTCTGTAGGACCTACACAGTGAAGGAATGCACCAACTCCCCCAGGTTGTCTTCTGACCTCCTCACACTTACCATGGTACACAAGTGCCCACATTCATACACAAATACGCACAAAAAACAGTAAATTTAAAAACAAAGGGAGGTGGGATGGAGTGAGGGCTCAACAGTTAAGAGTACTTACTTTCAGAGGACCAGGGTTCAAATCCCAACACCCACATGACGGCCCAACTGTCTGTAACTCCAGATCCAAGGATCCAACGATTACTCTAACCTCTGCGGGTGCTGCAAGCCATGTGGTACACAGACGGGCAAACCACCCATATACATAAAGTAAAAAAGAGTGCCAGGAGTGGCGGCACAAGCATTTAATCCCAGTGCTCAGGAGACAGCAGAAGACAATTTCTGAGTTCAAGGCCAGCCTGGTTTACATAGCTGAGCTCCAGTCCAGACAGGGCTACACAGTGAAACCCTGACTCAAAAATTAATAAAAATAGGGTCTATAGACTAGCACAATGGTTAAAAGCACTTGCTGCTCTTCCAGAGAACCTGGGTTTGATTCTCAGCACCCATATGGGTCTAGCAATCATTTATAACCAGTTTTAGGGGATCCGACACCTTCTTTTGACTTTCACAGGCTCCAGGCACACATGTGGTACACAGACATACAAGTAGACAAAACACTCATACACATAAAATAAAATAAAATAAATATACGGAGTACATATGCTATGATTCACATAGTGTCTTTACACTTCCATGTTCTGATCATACAGGAACAACATTTTAAAAACATTTCTACATATATGTATATTAAGTATATCACCAATTTAAAGCTAAAATTCTTGACATTTTCCTATGTTCATCCATTTTAGTATAAATCTTTTTTTTTTTTTTTTTTTTTGGAGCTGAGGACCGAACCCAGGGCCTTGTGCTTGCTAGGCAAGCGCTCTACCACTGAGCTAAATCCCCAACCCCATAAACCTAATTTAATATAAATTTAATTTATAATAGAGATATATAATAGACTGTCCAAAGTCTGTATTATGAGATGATTTGAGGTAATTGGATTAGTGATCTAATTATCAATTCACAGCAGTGAGAAACTAAGGCTATGCAAACCTAAAGCCACGAAAAAAATGACCATTTATTATTAATGAAAATAAACAACAACAAAAAAAAAACAAATCTAGTTTCTTTCCTTTGCAAAATTTATTTTCCAAGCTCTGTTACCAAGGAGACCAATTTATCTGGAGATCTAGACTCAAAGATGGGGGGGGCACCATGCTGGAAAGATGGCTCATGGGTTAGACCACTTGTTGCTCCTATGAGGACCTGAGTTGTATTCCCAGCACCCACAACTATCTGTCTTCTGACCTCTCTTTGGACACTAGGCATGTACTACCTGATGTTACATACATATAAGATAATTTGTAAAAGATTGGACAAAGGAGCCTAAACATTCAGCAGTATAATATAAGGCCATAAGATAATATATCTTAACCATAGCACACTTGTTGATCTCTTATGGACACAAACCTAACAGTATCTGTTAGGGGAAAAGCTACAATGAAAACACTTACCTGAATAAGTTTTAAAAATTAACCAATCATTCATCAATTGGTTATACAATATAAAGTCAACATACTGACAAAATTACAAATCCAAAGTTATACTGGCATCATTAAGACAAAACAATTTCATTTACTTATTTATTTTTGAGGCAAGGTCTTTCTATATAATCCTGGCTGTCCTAGAACTCACTATGCAGACCAGGCTGGCCTTGAACTCATTAAGACCCTGTCTCGACCCTAGTGCTGTGATTAAAGGTGTGTGCACCATGCCCAGTTTTTTGTTGTTTTGTTTGTTTGAGGCAGGGTCTCACTATGTAGTCCTGGCTGGCAAGGAACTCAAGAGATCCACCTACTCCACCTCCCAAACACTGGGGTTAAAGGCACGAGCCACCATGCCTGGTAATCTGAATTTTCACTACATCAGTGTCAGCCCAACTGCTTCCGAGAGAACAGGAGTAGGCCCACTCTAGACCTAGTTTCTATTTGTAGCACCACCACTAAGATTTTACAATCCTACAATCCAAGAAAACTTGAAAAGCATACATACTAAAAACATGATACATAGAAAACAAATTTTCTGGGCCAGCAAGATGGCTTAGCGGTTAAAAGGTGTTTACCTTGCAAGCCTGACAACCTGAGTTTGGTCACTTGAATCCATAAAGGTGAATGGAGAGAATCCATGTCACAATGCTGTCCTCTGACCTTCACATGTACATCCAGGCGCGCGCACGCACGCACGTGTGCGCACACACACACACACACACACACACACACACACACACACACACACACACACACACACACACACACACAAGCATTTTATTTAACACTGAAAGAGGAAAAGTACATCAGTATATCAGGAATACCTCCTTTAATGTATAATGCCACCCTAAAATTTATTTTCAAAATTAGAAACCAGGAAGTGGGACAAAAGACAACTATCTCATTTCCCAAACAAATAATATTCTATGCCTGAAATTGTGTTCCTTCAAGTGACACCCACCAGCCTTGTCTTCCTGAGAGTAACAAAGCAAAAGGCTCCCAGACAGATTTGGGACTCCTTCCCGACCTCTCCAACTGCCCACCTAACGCCCTAAGCAGTGGGAGAGCACATGGATCATTCACCTTCCACAAACACACTGCTCTGTGAGGCTCTCCATGTGGCTCCTGAGATTTTTGGATTATGCTGGGCAGATAATAACCTTAAGAACCAGCCTGCAAACAAATAGCCATGTTTCTCAAGCACAAGCAGCCATGTTTCTCAAGCATCTGGTTTGATTGCACAAAGAATTTACAGTAACCATAGTACTTGCCCATAAAGACAAGACAATTCAGCACTTAGGAGGTAAAGAAGGGAGGATTTCTGAGTTCTAGGCCAGCCAGGGCTACACAGTGGGACCTTGTCTCAAAACCACACAATTCCTCAACCATAAAGCACCGAAGCACTATTGGTCCCACAAGCATGAACAGCCCTCTGTTGGCAAAGGTTTTCAGTGCACTTGACTCCAATCTTCCTGATGAGAAAACATATGCTAACATAATGCTCTGGGCAGCACACTGAGCACTGACTGAAACAATCTACTCACCCAATGTGCTGTCACTGACCCCAACCTAAAACAGGCAAAAAACCAAGTTGTTGTTCTCTTGTTATCCAATCTGCATTCTATCTGTCATTAACAAGGTGTTAACCTGTTAAGCAACACACATGTAAATATCACACACAAACACAACTGTAATTTATCAGAAGAAAAGGAACAGTGACACCACAAAGTAGTGTGTCTTGTTACGTCACTATCTACTCCTAAGAGTCCAAAACCAGGGCTGGAGCACTGGCTGCTCTTCCAGGGGTCCTGAGTTCAGTTCCCAGCAACCACATGGTGGCTCTCAACCATCTATAATGGGATCTGATGCCCTCTTCTGGCCTGCGGGCGTACATGCAGCAAGAAAGAGTCCAAAACCTTTTTCTTCTTTTTGGAGACAGGGTCTTGCTATGGACAGCCCAGGCTGGCCCAAACTCCCATCCCTCCTGCCTTGGCTGCCCTAGGGCTGGGTTACAAACTTTACACTCTACCAAAAAACAAAACAAAAAAAAAAAAAAAAAGAAATTTTTTAAGGAAATTTTAATTAAGAATTTAATTTTCTAAGTTTATATACAAAGCAATGGATTTCACTCTATTCATCCAAAGTGATGGCATTTTCATAGGTGTTCCAGCAGTAATGTGTTGTTATGTACTTAATAAACTTCACCAGTAACTTTCTGAATTTTTAAAAGCATATTAAGGATACCCTAACTCTTCAGATCTCAATTCTGTCAGGAACTGTCAGCTCCTTCATTTGAGTTTAGTCCATACGAAAATTAAAGTCATGATTCAGATAACAAAGTTTCATGCAAATATTAGCAAATTACTGTAAACTTCATGGAGGTGCTAAGGAAATGTTAGTTTTTAAAATTTGATCAATACTTCACAAAAACAAGTATCATCAACAAAATACATGCCGACCTTTGTTCGATTATATTTTGTTTGTTTGTTGAGACAGGGTTTCTCTATGTAGCCCTGACTGTCCTGGAACTCATTTTGTGGACCAGGCTGGCCTCGAACTCACACAGATCCATCTGCCTCTGCCTCCCAGTGCTGGGATTACAGGATTAAAGGTGGTGTGCCGCCACCGTCTGGTGTGCTAACCTTTGTAAACAAAGTCTCATCAGCAAGTGCAAAGTTAGGACCATAATTCCTAAAGGATCACAAAACAAAATTACTTCATAACAAAAACTTTCAATCTTTATGTGAGCATGAGTATAGTGTGTATGTGTGTATAAATATGTATGCATGTGTGCTTGTAGACGCCAGAGGTCAACCTCAGGTACTGGTCCTCGCCTTTTACCTGGTTTGAGACAGGCTGCTGTAAAGTGAGGTGCTCCCCAGGCTACCTGACCTACAGGCTTCCAGGATTCTGTCCTCACTTCCCATCCTGTCACAGAGGCACAGGGAATACAGATTCATGCTACAGCACCAGCTTTTAATTGGGTCTATGGATCAGAACTCTGATTCTCACACACTTTCCCCCCATCCCGGCCATCTGCTTAGCCTTAACGCACCAGTTTCAAGGAGGAAGATCTGTAACACCAGCTTTGACAAACTAGGGCTAGGAATCAGTACTTTAGGAGGGTGTTATTTAATGTGAGTTCTTTAAAACACCCAGCTGAAACAAGTTTAACATCAGTTCTACCCATGTATGAAATAGAGGTATCATTAGTAAAAGCTATATTCAAATTGTTTTCTAAAAAGTAAAACACAGAACCTTGCATCAGCCTTTAATCCTAGAACTAGAAAAGTTGAAGCAAGGGGTGTGGTAGAAGTCAAGGCCAGCACAGGATACATACTGAACCCGTCTCAAGCAAAAAGTTAACCACATTCCTACCGCATGGTGCAGGTATTTCTTAGTCCAAAGAAAGCACACATCTGTACAAAACTTCACAGCCACTTAACTTGTGGGTAGAACCCAAGCATTAAGATGTAAGCTCGAGCCAGGTGGTGGTGGTGCACGCCTTTAATGCCAGCACTCTGGAGGCTGAGGCAGGTGGATCTCTGTGAGTTCGAGGCCAGCCTGGACTACCAAGTGAGTCCCAAGAAAGGCGCAAAGCTACACAGAGAAACCCTGTTTCGAAAAACCAAAAAAAAAAAAAAAAAAAAAAAAAAAAAAAAGATGTAAGCTCTACCAGGCTTATAGGATATGCGGTAATCCCATTTTGGTAAACTGAGGAGGAACGATCTTAAATTCAAGGCCTGCACAGGCTACAGAGCAGGATAACTTGGATAACTTGGTTGAGACTGTCTCAAAATTTAAAACAAAAAGGCTATCAGGATGGCTCAGCAGACAGTGGTGGCACACATCTTTAATCACTGCACTCGGGAGGCAGAGGCAGGCGGATCTGATTTTGAGGCCAGTCTGGGCTACAGAATGAGTTCCAGGACAGCCAGGGCTACACAGTGAAACCCTGGGGGGTAGAGGGTCGGGGGTGGAAGGCTCAGCAGGTAAAGGTACTTGCCCCCAAGATTGACAACCTGAGTTTAATTTCCACTACCCACATTAGAAAAAACAAACAGGAGAACTGATTCCCACAAATGGCCCTCTGACCCCCCCCCCACACACATACATACTGATAAATGCAATTAAAAAAAATTAAGTTATCTAAACATCTAAAAAACAACAAAAAGATCTGGGCAGAAGTGCAGTATTACAGATCTTGCCTAGCTTGCATAAGGCCCTGAGCCCAGTGCCGAGTTCTGTACACAACGTGGCGAGTAAAGAATCAAACCTCTAAGTTACAGCACATCCAAACAATGGAATATTGCTCAGCGACCTACGAATATACAATGTAAAAAGGGCACACATACTATATGATTCCATTTGTATATAACTCTAGAAAATAGAAAATCATCTAGGGACAGAAACCAGACCAAAGAGAGGAGGGAAGAAAGAACTACAAATAATACAAGAAAATTTGGGCACTTGGGCAGTGGAAGCAAGAGGATCAGGAGTTCAAGGCTAACCTGGACTGACTATGTGAGACCCTGTCACAAAAACAGTTTGGAGGAAAATGAGTGTGTTTCTTCTTGATCGTGGACAGTATGTTAAGACAGCACTAAAACCCTATCTATCACTTTTAAATAGGTAGTGTCTTGGCACTCAGAGACCAAGGCAGCAGGATCTCAATTTAGAGACCTTTCTAAGCAACATAGAAAGACTGTGTCAAAAAAACAAAGGCTATGGAGCTGGCTCAGTGGTTAAAAGCACTTGCTGCTTTTGCAGAGGTCCTGGGTTCTAGTCCAAGTATCCACATGGTGGCTTCCAGTCGCACATAACTCCAGTTCCAGGGGATCTAAAGTCCTCTTGTTGGTTTCTGGGGGAACCACATGGTGCACACACATACATGCAGATGACATATTTGTACACATAAAGATTTTTTTTTAAAGGCTGAGGGTCTGGTGAAATGGTTCATCAGGTAAAGGTGTTTACCACCAAAGCTAATGACCTGAATTCAATCCCCAGAACCCAAATGATAGGAGAGAACAAACTCCCAAAAGATGTCCTCCAATCTAACCTACCTACACACACACACACACACACACACACACACACACACACACGCACACGCACACGCACACGCACAAGCACGCCTTTACTCTCCATGTGTGTACACATGTGTGTAGTGTGTATGTATGTGTGTAAGAACATGCTGGTCTCAAACCCGCAGAGATCCACTAAGTTTTGAGATGTGCACCACAAAGCTTCCCCCCCCCCCACCCTGCTTGCCGTCCCCCAGAGTCTCACTCCCTGGAACTCTATAAACCAGCCTGGCCTTGAACTCAAAAAGATCTGCAGGCCTCTGACTCGAGTACTGGGATTAAAAGCATGTACCAATACACCCAGCTGAAAAGTAGTTTTTAAAACTGTTTTAAGGTTAGCCTGGTCTACATAACAAGTTCTGGTTACCTAGAGCTACACAGTAAGACCCCGTTCTCAAAAAACAACAACAACAAAAAGTAAGCCGGGCAGTGGTGGCGCACGCCTTTAATCCCAGCACTTAGGAGGCAGAGGCAGATGAATCTCTGTGAGTTCGAGGCCAGCCTGGTCTACAGAGTGAGATCCAGGACAGGCTCCAAAGCTACACAGAGACACCCTGTGTCAAAAAAAAAACAAACCAAAAACCAAACAAACAAAAAGGACAAAGGGCAGTAGTGTCACACACCTTTTAATCCCAGCACTCGGGAGGCAGAAGCAGGCGGATCTCTATGAGTTTGAGGCCAGCCTGGGCTACCAAGGAGTTCCAGGACAGCCAGAGCTCTTCCACAGAGAAAGCCTGCAGGGGAGAAGGGGGTCGGGCCACACAACTATGAGCGAGACAGCACAATACAGAAGCTATTCACCATATCTACATTTTCCCTTTTTGGATGCTCTTGGTGATTCTAGGTCACAAGCAGGAGCTTGTGTGTGTACTGGTCAAGAAATCTATCACCCTACAGTGTCAGACATTGCTTTTGTCTGTTGTCTGCACCCCCCAACCACCACCCAGGGAGGGTTGAGATTATGACAACATCTTACCATCATTATATATAGCCCAGGCTGGCCTCAGTTCTACCTGCCTTTATGTCTGGAATTCTGGGATTACAGGTGTGTTTCAATACACCAGCTATTTCCAATATTTTTAACAGGAGAAAGCAGTTACAAAAATATTAAGCAAAAACAGAGCAGGTACATATAATATGGCCAATAAATCCTGGGGAGAATAAAATGCTATAGGAAAAACACCAACAGGCTAGCATTTAAGGGTGATTTCGAGGCCACAGTCCCTGGAGCATCAGCCTCTCTCATTCCCAGACCCTACTCTGGACCTCCTAAAGTAGGAAGTCCT